>NC_056735.1:1429706255-1430037505 GCF_019279795.1 Protopterus annectens | reverse complement strand
TGTTATTTTAGACACTGTACTTGTAAAGCAGAGGACTACCCGGGGTAGTGGTGCTGCGGTAGCGTTGTTGCCTCACAGCAAGACATTGTCCCGTTCGATTGTCAGCTAGAGCGTCTTCTGTGTGGAGGCATGCGTGAATGGGCGTGCCTTCGTTGAAGGTTGTGCGTCAGGGCTGGTAACTCGGCACATAAAAATCCACTACCAAACATTAGCGGACCGGAGTTCCGCATTGGCAACCCCTAACCGGGATAAGCCAAAAGACACAACAACAACAACAACTTGTAAAGCAGAGGACTACAACTAATAATTCCTCTTTACAGTTATCTTCTTATTTTGCAGTAGCTCAACCTCAACAGTAGTATATTTAGAGAGCAGGGATACAGAGGACCAAGTAACCACATGGGAATAGAGGAGGTGGTAGAGCCAGCATGCACTGAATAATTCTGCTATTGTCCTTATTTTCATAGAAATGCACTTTCACAACATATCTTGTAGTACCTGGCTTCATTATAACAGGCTTCATACTTTTGAAAGGGAACTAATGACACAGTGAACTTAAAGAAAGCTTCTAGCGAAACAAAATTACTGAAACAACAATGAAGGCGTGAGATCCAGTCAGTCTTATACTTAGACACAGCTCTTTGTCAGTGTGTCGGAAGGGCTGTCGTGACAACTTCTAAGCAATGAAAAACACTGAGACACTAAAATTGATAAAACTGCATACAATACCTACTTTAGCCTTAAAAGTATCTAGGTCAGGCTCCGGTGAACACAAATTTCCACAGATCATCTGAAAAGAAGTGTAAAGGAAGGCTATTATGACCAAACATAACTACCAAAGGTGATAGGGGTAGAAGGTTTTGGAGGCTTCAAATTACTCCAGCAAGCCAATGTATCTCGGAACAATCATTGAAAGAAAATACAGTGGTGTAAGTTAACATATGATAACAATAGATGTTTGAATGCTTACTACTGTGGTAGCCTTAGCTACATGTGGTTACATCCTGTCATGGATATAACAGCCGGCCAGCTTCCAGTGCTTTAGGGCACCTTCCACGTGCCCAAACTGTCAAGCAGCTTGAGCTGAGTTCACTAAAACATGAGTTTGGGACTGAAGCCCTTCACAGCTTTTCTGCCAGCAGAGGGAGGGAGGCTGAGCTCTGAAAGGCCAATGCTAGGAACAACAAAAAATAAATGTTCAGTTGATTGTTCAGAGAGGAGGCTAACAGGTCTACTTCAGGAACTCCCCACAGATGGATTGGAAGATCCCTTGATCTAGTTTCCATTCATAAGGGTCTACCCTGGTCCTGCTCAGCTTGTCTACCACAAACCTTTGCTCTGATGGAATGTAGGATGCTTGCAGATTGAGACTGTACTGTGAAGCTATATCCCAGGCTGCCATGGCTAGTCTGCAAATGGGAAATGACATGGTTCCCCTTGCATGTTGATGTACCACATTACAGTGGTATTGCCTGTAACCACTTGAAGAGTGCCTTAATCAGGGAAAACATCTCCTTGATATTTATGTGCTTGCATCTGTCCTTGGTGTCCCGCCCCCACAACACTTTTATCCTCCCTGAAACTGCTCTCCAAGCAAAGTCTGAAGTGTCTGTGATGACTGTTTGCTTTGCATCAGGGAGAGAGAATGGGAAACCCAGATTTAAGGATACCGGTTGTCTCTACCAAAAAATTTCTCTTTTGACAAACTCCAGCACTGGGATTTGAAAAGATAAAGGGTAATAACCAAACTCGCCTCCAGCAGGAATACACAATAAAACAGAAAAATGATGAAGGGATTGAAATTTGTACCCTCTAAAAAGGTGGAAATTAGTAAAATTCTCACAGATTTCAGACTTTTTGTAAGGAAACTGAACTTCAGATGTTTATTTAAAGACAAGTTGGGTGAGTTCAACAACTCTAAATCTATTACGTACAAGAGAAGTTGTTGGAATCCACCCCTTATTCCTATATTACATAGTTTTGAAAAAATAACTGAACAGGAAATTTTCAAAACTTTACATGAGCATGTATATAGGAAGCATAACATGTCTAAGGATGAAAAAAAGTTATTATTTGAACTGAGGGACAATGTAAATGTGAGATTTATGAAACCAGATAAGGGGGGTGGCATGGTCATAGCCAATAAAGTGGATTACAACAACAAAATGACCAGTATCCTAACAGACATCAGTAAATATGAGACTATTTCTAGGAACGAAATCAATATTTGTTATAGGAAGATCAATTATTTTTTGGAAGACTCATTGTTGCAAGGTGTCATTAATGAAGAAGTGTTTAATTTCCTACATGTAGAACATCCTATTATTCCCATTTGTTTTGGGATTCCTAAAACGCATAAGGATGAAAAGGATCCTCCCTATCGGCTAATTATTTCAGGAAAGAATGGCATCACATACCCCCTAGGGGTGTTTATTGACCGGTTAGTTAAACAGTCTGTGACTCCAGTTGATTACATTCTCAAAGATTCATGGGATTTTTTAAGTCAACTAAAGAAAAATTACTTTGACAAAGAATGTTATTTTTCCACTATTGATGTAGTGGATTTATTTACATCTATCCCCCACGACATAGGATTGGAGTTTTTCAGGGATGTTTTAATAAACCGGAGTAACTTAGGGGGTAAAATGATAAATTTCTTAATAGAACTTATGGAAATAATTTAAAAAAATAATTTTTTCACATTCGAGGGAGAATTTTTCAAGCAGATCCAAGGGGTAGCAATGGGTAACAGCTGTGCCCCCATCTTTGCAAACATGGTCTTATATGAATGGGAGAATAGATTTTTGTTATCATCACCGTTTAAGCAAGAATGGTTATTGTATTTCAGATTTTTAGATGATTTATTCATTTTGTGGAAAAATGATGAACATTTTAATGCCTTTATGGAATACATTAACAAACTATGTGAATATTTCAAATTCACGGGTAGTGGTAATAAGGATGGTATACATTACCTGGATGTTAATTTATCCAAGGATTACAAAAAGGAATGTTTTACTTCTAGTGTTTACAGAAAAAATACTTTTTCTAATGATTATTTAGAATTTTCCAGCAACCACCCCCCTTACACCAAGAGGAATATTGTTAAAGGGCAGATGGTGAGGGTGGTGAGGATGTGTTCCGAATTATGTTTGGCTGAAGAGGAAATCCATAAGGTTAAGGATATGTTTCTACAAAGGGGCTACCCTTTGGATTTTGTGACCAGAATACAGGATGAAGTCCTAGGGCTCTGGAACGATAGATACATACCACTTTTAGGTATGGGTGGTGAACAGGTGGCAAATAGCTGTAATGGTAACAAAGATTTTTCACAAGCCATGGTCCTCACATATGGTGAAACAGCTGAGGAAGTGAGGAAAATCATCCTCAATAATTGGTCTATGTTAAAGAGTAACAACGACATTTTTCAGCTTATGGGCCCAGAACCCATGTTTACTTATAAAGTAGATCATAATTTGAAGTTCTTGCTTGAAAACAAAGGGGGATCCACTAATAGGAAGAAAGGAGGCACACGGAAGTGTGGGTGTTGTGAATATTGCTCCTTTATCAATGAGGTAGAATATTGTAAGTTACAACCATTAGATCAAAATATCCGATTAGTACAGGGTTCCTGTGTCTCCACTGGGTTAGTGTATTTGGCTACTTGTAAAGTGTGCCCATGTTTTTATGTGGGCAAAACAGAAAGGAAACTCAACCGTAGGATTTATGAACATTGCTACTGTATAACTAAAAGGGATGACAAAAATGCTTTAAGTAAACACATTATCACTAACCCTAGTCATAGTTTCATTTTTGGGATTTTAGAGATAGTACCCATTGATGTTAGAGGAGGTGATTGGAAAAATAAACTGTTAAGGGCTGAGTCTAAATGGCAACTAAAATTGAATGCTACCTTATTCCCTGGGCTTAACGAAAGCATCAGTATAAAGCCTGAATTAAGATTCAGGGCAAGCATTTTATAAGTGATTTTATTGTAGTTTTTTATAAAACATATATATTTTTTAGAAAGTTTTTTATATGTTATTTATACATAAATTTGTATTTTAGTGTCTCATTAATATGTATGAGTGTTTTAGGTCACATGATTTCATGTTACATCTATTTAAATGATTTTCTTAATTGTTTTTTTAGATCTGTTGAAGTCCTAGTGACGAAAGCGCTTATCTCTTGTGTTTTGCTACAATAAATTTTCTGTGGATATCGGGTGGACTTGTTATTGGCGTTTCAGCAGTCTTTTTCTGTTTTAAAAGATAAAGGGTGTTAATGTTAGGACCAAAGAGATTTCAGATACCACTGTATCTTCCTCATGAAGAGCCTTGTCAAGGGTATGAGAATCATAGATGCCATGAGACCAAAAATCCTGAGGTACTCCCTCACAGTGACAAAGATAAGCAAGTCATCTATATATGGAAAAACGTGAATACCCTGTAGCCTGCAATAAGCTATAACTGGTCTTAAGAAACATCTGAAGTCTGGATGAACAGGAATGTGATGATAAGCATCTTTTAAGTTTACTGTTACCAGGAAACTTGAAAGAGAAAGAAGAGGTAATTGGTTGTGAAGTGACATCCTTTTGAATTTGGCACTATCACAAACAGGTTTAGGAAAGAAAGATCCAGAACTGGTCTCGATGCATTTTCTTTCTTTCTTTTTTGGCTAGGAACATCCTTGAATAAAAACATTCCCCACCTGAGAAGGTGGAACTGGTTCTATCACTCCTTGGGACAGCATGTGATGAAGAACAGATGGAAACAAGAGAGTCTGATCTGGAGGATGAGGAATGACACACTGGAAAGGAGGAATTTCTTCTCACTGCCATCTGTAACCTTGATGAATATCTTCAGAACCGATTTGTCTGAAACAATCTGTTGTGAATATAAAAATGGAGATTGAGACTTGCTGGAAAAAAAGGGGATCAGGTTAGGAGTGGTCACAAGGTCTTTTGATCAGTCATTCAGACATGATGGACTGTCCTTGGTTTTGGGAGGTTTAAGAGTTCTTTTTAAAACCCCCTTCTGTTTACCTGAATTCTGTTGACACTGTTTATTCTGTTTATTTTTGGAAAAAGAAAATCCCTTGGACAATTTGGAAAAAGAGGGATGAAAAATCTTAGATATTCCCTGGTTCAGCTTGACTCTTTCATCACACATGTTGATCACCTCTGCAGCAGTAGACGCAAGCACTAAATCTCTATCCAATGGAGAATTTAAAATCTGATTTTAACATTATCTAGAAGGTTCTGAGAATGCAGCCATGCAAACCTTCTTAAAACACTACCAGTGACAATAGTCCTTGATGCAGTATAAATAGAGTCATACACACAAACTGCAAACAATGAGTAATTGTGTAACAGAAGAAATTAAATTAGTTAAAGCAGCTTTTTCCTCACAAGAAAAAAACTGCAGATAAAACCTTCATCATGGTTTCAGTTTGTCATAGCACACTTTAACATATCAGCCTGACAATTCAAAATACTGAAAATCAAAGTTGTAGAAGTACACAAGTTTTTCCCATACCTATCAATAACTTCCCATTCTTATCAGAAAGAGTAGGATTGGGATTAACTAAGTGCTTAGCATCAGTGGGATCACCTGAGGTTATAGCTGCTAGGTTAAGTTTGGAAATAGTATATAAAATTTTAAAAGACTGATAAACTTTATACCTTTTTGGTGCAACACATCCTCTAAAACAGACAAAACTGGAGGTATGGGAGTAGGTTCTGGAAAATCCTTCTGCAACAACTCAGTATTTTCAGAGGGACTGAGAAATCTCAGTGTTCTACCACAGAAAAACACTAGGACATTTTAGCAATAGTCTCGGAGAAAGAGAACCCGCCACAAGGAGAATCAGAAACTGAGCTCTCCTCAGAGTCTGAATCAGAAATCTGTGGGAAACTCCCTGAATCCATCCCTGCAACTTCCTGTTCAGATTCAGAACCTTCAATCTCTTCAGGAAATGAGGAATCCCCTTTCTTTATTCGAAACTACTTCACAAGAAGGATTAATAACCTGAATTAAACTTTGAGCCACAGCCTGTAAAGTACTGCTATGTACAGAAATTGGAGGAGGAATAGATACATGGTTGCTTTTCTGCTTCTTTTTGACAGGAAAAATGGGGCCAACCACTGGGCTAGTGTATTTGGCCACTTGTAAAGTGTGCCCATGTTTTTATGTGGGCAAAACAGAAAGGAAACTCAACCGTAGGATTTATGAACATTGCTACTGTATAACTAAAAGGCATCATGACAGCTGCTTCCCTAGGGATGGGCACAGCATTCTGATACAACAGGGAAACCTTCCCTGTTGCATCTGATAGGACTGACTAGAGTGTCTCTCCCTTGCTCCTGAGGGGACTCCAACAAACATAGAGGACACAGTTAACCCCCAGTCCACAGTAGCTCTAGGTGCTACACCACAGGGATCTGGGGTAAAAGATCAGTGGCCTGAGGTACAGCAAATGGCCACAGCAGAGTCACCCACCTGTGGCTGAAGTAAATTGCTAGCCTGCTGTGGTGACAAAGGCTGTTTGCTAAACTTTTTCTTTTTGTGACTGGAAGAAGGGCTGACCATGGGACCAGTAGTCTGTTCTGTGATTGAGTCAAAAATGGCGCCTTTGGAGAAAACAAGCAGCAAATGTTGTTGGTAAAACTACGAGTCCTCAAAAGTTACTTTTTTGACAAAAACACTAAAAAGCACTTTAAAACACTATGCCAGCCCAACAAAGGAAACACAAACACAATTTTTCCACAGAAAACGTTTTCACTTTGTTTACACTACTTTTAAACTGACAGAAAAAACAAGTGCTCCATTTAAAAGTACATTACAGTCTCGAGAGAGTGCATTAAAATACAACACTCCTACCTTTAAAATAACCTTCCCGAAGTGGAAAATAGTAAAACATCAATAAAAGTTAGAAAATAGAATGTTCTTCCTCAAGGGTAACTTATCTGCCCTGCGAAGGAAAGCACAAGCTGGCCATCAAGCCTGAAAAGCCTCAGAGGAGGTTACTCTGGCAGCAGTAAATCTCTGAAGGGCTTTGTGCCTAAACTTGCCTTTTAGTCAGCTCAACTCAAGCTGCTTGACGTTTGGGCATGTGGAAAGTACCCATAAGCTTTGGAAGGGGCCAGCTGTTGTATCCTTGGCAGGATAAAACCCCATGCAGCTGCAACAGCAATCAATATAATGAAAATCAAGAAACACAGTTTTGCATAACAAACAGTACAACCAAAATATGCACTAGTGAGAAACATTACAGAAAAAGGAAATAAGATGACAGTGATGGCTTGTGGTCAAGCAGCATTACTGAAAAGCAGTGATTTTATGAGTTGTACAAAATAATGAACAAACTTACTTAACCAATGGCAGCTGGAGAAGCTGAAACTGAATAACTAAAGCTTTGTCCTGCAGAGAAAGAAAGGTGGCAGGCAACCCAGAAAACAGTTATCATCAACAAAGATGAAGAAAGGAAAACTGACAAAAGTCTCACTCTCTGCAAGGAACCAACTTCTTTAAAAGAGAAGGGAAGTGAAAATAAAAGGGGAAAATGAACCAAGATTGTGACCAGGAAAACATCTCAAAACCATTTAAAGTCAGGAATATGACTGGAAATAAAAGTATTTCATCCCAACATAGGATGTTTCTTTATTTATTTGACATCTGTAACAAATATCAAAATGAATGAGACAACAGGTATAGCCAAATGGACCTAACACTCACACAAAAGAAACACAGTGGGGGGAAATAATGAAGAAAGGACAAAGAACATACAGCACAGGACAGTTTCTTACCTCCTAGTGTGAAAGATGCCAACATGCTAGCTTTAGCCTCTGGCAGAAGGCTCCTAGGTTAAAACATTTGTTGCAAACAATCCAGTATTTCTCTCTAAGCATAGCTACATTACAGAATGATCACACACAGTCTTGAGCAGATGTACTAAAATGGCACTTGTTATTTTTTGCTGTGCTACAATATATATTTTCTGCAAGTACAAGGTGATGTATGACCTACTCAAGACTGGTCAAAATCCATCCTGCTGCTCATAATTTGGATGGCTCAGTGGTGCAGCAGTTTCATTGTCACCTCACATCAAGAGGTTTTCCGGTTTGATTCTCGGCTGGGGTGCCTTCTGTACAGAGTCTGCATGTCCTCCCCGCGTTCATGTGCATTTCCTCCAGGTGCTCTGGTTTCTTCCCACATTATAATTACATGTGTCTTAAGTGTTTCTCCTTGGGCCTTCACTGAAAATTGGCTTTGTTCCAAGTTGGACTTTCCCGGTAAACAAATGTTAACTAAATAAACTCAGGACTCAATTAATTAACTGCTTCTGATTCTAGTTCCTCGGTTAGAACTTTGATATTTAAACAGCTGTGAACCTCATGTTTAATGCATTACCTCCTTTAAATTAACCCTTGAGATTACTAACCCATATCTAGCTAGCAAAAGTCCAACAACTTCATTGCAGAATAAAGAACTCCTAACTCTTTAGTAAACCCACCAAAAGGTAGTACAGTTTGCTGGAAGCCCTGAGTGGAAATGTGCTGAAACAGTAACTGCTGAACTGTTTGTGTTAACTTTCTACATGCCTCTAAATCAACATACCTACCTTCCAACAATACTTAAAATGGTTACTCAGTATTGCAGTGGTAACTCCAGGGCCTGTCTGTTCTGCATCAACTCACTTTTCCTTCCTGACTTCCCATTGATTTGTGATGAGCTCATTACCACGGTCTCTTCTCAACACTCTAGCCTATGTTGAAGTCAAGGCACTAAACCTGTTAGTAAGAGACTCTACATACTAATGAACCTCACCAGCTGGAGACCAAAACATGGCCTTTTAGCCATGTCTCTTACTGAACCATACCAGAGTCCTGAACTCTTCCTGTGACCATGTTATACTGATTTTGAATGCCATGCTGATTACCTCCCCTGCAGTAGAGTGCTACATCTTCAGAAGTTGCGTATAAATTACTCTTTCAATGATTTTTGCAAAAGGTTTAATGTTTGCAATAGGCCTAATTTCTGAGGCACCACTGGGAAAATTATTAGGTCTGAGTGCAGGGGGAACTATTTCAGAGGAAAGACACAAGTTAATTATGTGTTTTAAGGGTTTAACTATGACTAAGGCAACCATTTTTAGGAAAGATGGGTGTAGTACTGTGAAGGAATTATTGTGTTTAGCTTCCAATTTATCTAAGAATGTTTGGGCAGACAGATACTTTCCTTAAGCAGAATGCTGAGTTACCTATGCAGTCATACTCACATCCAACTTTGTAGGTATCCATGGTGCTTCAACTCTGATTAGTTGTTTCTTAATTGCATTAACTAGTGCTTTGGTCCTTTCTTCTAGTCCTCGTCTCCTACACCTGTCCCCAGTGTATTCTTTATAATGATTCCAAAACAGCTTAGGATTTCCTTTCAGAGCTTTCTGTTCCTTTCTAATATTTGTGTTTTTTGCTCCATTCGTGTGTTTCTCTTGTGTTGCAACAATTCCTGATAGTATGCGAGTATTGGCATTCTTCAGTTTCTTCTGGACCAACTTTTATTCCCTTATTTGTTCTTTGAGCTTGGTGGATAACTGTGGGCATTTATTTCCTTTTAGATGTCTTGTTCTTACCAAATATAGACTGTCCTAGATTGGGGCAAAGGTGGATATGAATGGATTAAGGTATTTGTTACATACGAGTCTTGAAGAATGGAATTAAATCTATTGTGGCCAGTGCAGTTTTGTACTCTTTCTGGAAAAGACTTTCTTGGAATACAGTCTTGTGCTTCTTGATTTAAAAAATCAGAGAAAGAACACTAGGCAATGAGCACTTTGAGTACTGGGCAGACTGTTAATCTTCCTACATCTCTCCTGGTGGTTGGGGATGACAACATTAAACATGGAGTGCTTACCTTTTCAGCAAGTATTTCAAGTCCAGTTACACATGACTTGTGTAATACTATTTCGGGTCATGGTTTTCTCTACATTTTAAGGTACTAAACACACCCACTCTATATTTAGATCACCCAGACGTATAAATCTATTTCTTAGTTAATCCAACCTTATGGATTCCAACATGTTTCTGACCAGAGATGCTCATGCTAGAGTCACAATATAAGTTATGAGAATAAGCATCTTGACAAACCACCAATAAAGATTTGAATAACTATTCAGTCTCACTCATACCCATTAGGAGAGATGGTTTTCTTTAAAGCATTGATTTAGGTCAAGTTTCTGATTAGTACCGTGTGTATGTTTCAGCTCTCTGACCTGGTCTCTCAGCAATGAACATACTGTAATTCTGGTCTATATAGCTGGAGACAAAAACACTGCCTTTTAGCCAGCTTTCTTTTGTCATTATGCCTGGGTCAACCCTTATGATTCAGTCCTCCAGAAGTGTCCAACATTAAGTAATGCAATATTTAGTCTTTTGCTCCTGGAGAACTGTACACTGACAGTTATTTTTGTGTGAGACGGAATTAGCTGGGAACAGTCCCTACCAATCGGTAGGTTGGTAGGACATCCTTAGTGTCTGTATGGGGAAGAGACCATGCACTTGGACTGTCACCCGATCTCAGGTTGGGCCACAGCATACTGAAAAGAAAGCTACAGGATCCTAAAATATCTGTAATTGGTCTAGTCACTATAAAGGTACAGCTGATTTCACTGCCAGACAAGGTTAAATTTCATGTTATATCACTAGAGTGCGGGCAGAGGTCAGGAGAATTCACATTCCGTTAGGATAGGCTGTAACAGCAGAGCACTACAAACAGCCAGCAAAAGAAAATGCAAAGTCTGAGTTTACACAAGTTTACTTGCTACTAACCATTTCAGTCCACGGTAGTGATTATAGCAGATATAGGCAGACAACAGATTGCTAGAAGGCAAAGGTGTTGGTAACGGAAGAAGATAGGGCTACAGTTTCTGGAAAAAAAATCAATTTGTTATTTTTGACAAATAGGAATGATTCAGATAGAGACTTTGATTGATGAGTTTCTTACAAAGGGGAGCTTAGTAGTAGAATATCTCATGCCTCAGATATTTAACTAATCGTGGAGAGGCAGGATTGAAGAAAAAAAATCAAATTTCTCCTTATCCACAAGTGCTTTAACAAGTCCTACAATCCTATAAAAAGCCCTTCAAAATGGCAGCCTTGTATCACAGACCACTTGCTTCTGGGAGCCTTTGCTTCATTAATTTTCTTTTCTAGTTATTCAGCAAGAAAGTAAAATACAGTTAGTTATAAACACTTTACTTCTCTAATTGTAATAAGGTATTTATGCAAATCATTAAGCTATGACACGCTTTACTGAAGTACTGAGCAACATTACAGTCAATGAAGTCTGCATATAGGCATTTTAAGATGTTTCTTTATGCAATCAGTTAAAAACTACACATAAATGACTCGCACTATGTAACTCTTCAAGCAGTGAAGTTTGCATCTAAAAGGTGTTTGACTCCGTAGCAGTTGCATGATTCTACCATAGCAACTTTAGAATACTGGCATGCAACAGCAGCAGCAGTAGTATAAATGTCTATGTTAAATCTAGGACGTACAGTGGGTTCCAGTAGTGTCTTAATAAGGATTATAAGAAAGTGACAGAGTTTTTAACCTAAAGAGTGAGTGACTTTCATGCCCAATTCATTTTAGCCTTTGTTATCCTGCTTAATTTTCCTATAAAGGAATACAGCTGTATTCAAAGTCCTGTCGTTAATGGCTTTTAACTTGTACAGTTTGCAATGATACTGCCCCTTAACTAAGACATCAGGCAGGAAAGTAGTATCATTTTATTGCTAACTTGGAAATTAACATTTTCAGAAAAATAAGGCCAATAAACAAGAAGTCAAGTAATATATACTTTGTTAAAATGCTCTGTGAGACCAGATTACAATAAACTGCAGAATTCTGTTCAACAACTAAGGTAACAGTACATGGTACCATCAAATAATCAGGAAGTTTCATATTAGGTGGGAACTTCTAAAATAAATTCTATTTAAAAAAAATGGCAATTAAGTGAGTTTCTAATTGTCTTTCTGGATCTGGACATTTAAGACTAAAATTGAAGAATATGAGGCAAAATCTCCAACAGCATGAGGCAACTGCAAGCCACCACCACCCCCCCCCCCCCAAAAAAATGTATTACCTCACTTTGTTAACAGTCTCCAGATCACAAACATTCAGTAATTGTAACTGTAATTAACCCATTTTCAGGTTTATTCTTCTGAGTATTGATAAGAGGAAGTTCATCCATGCTGAAATAACTAATAATGAACTATCCATTTATTTTACCTGTGATAACAATATGTGAATGACAACATCTACCAATATACATGGTTTCAGAAATGGGGTTTTATTACTACTATTGAATGGTGGTGTCAAAGCAAGCAGTTCTACTTTGGACCAATTGACTCTGTAACCCTTTGCATCACTTATCATGTTTGAAGAATTTTCCTACTGATTCCTGTGATTTACTTACTAAATGTATAATCATCGACATATATAAAACACTGTTTTCTTTGGGAAGGGTAGAATCTGTAGCATACATATTCTCCAGTTTTCTTATTAGCTCAAGCAGGAGTTGCACTGTTAAAATGAACGCAGTAGTAGACATGACATACCCTGGTCTAACTCCATTTTCTTGAGTATATTTTACATAATTTGAACATTAACAGAAAGAAACACCTCTAACTGCTGGAAAGGTACTTAACCAAGTTAAAGTTAAGGAAAATCCTGACTTTCAAAAAACTTCTTAAAAAGTGCAGTTTATCAGGTCAAAAGCATTTTGTGTCTCAGTAGTCAACAGTGCAACTTCTTCAGTGGACGTTTCAAAAATAGCATTTCTAAAGTATGGTGAAACTATGCAGTTTCCAAAAATGGTAAGGGAAATGAAGTGGTTAGTCCCTAGTATGAACTGATGTAGTATTCAGTAACTGAAATTTAATAATAAAATTGTTCTGTAATTTGGAACAGAATCTAAATTAGTACTGTCTTTGAGTATCAGTGTAATTCTGGCTTGACTGTGGTATTTTATGGGGGACTCATTTTATATCATATAAAATGCAGCAGCTGAAAAAGATATAGAATTATCTGATTATTGTATACTTTATAAGAAGGAATTAAAGTGCATTGTCACTTGCACTGCCTTAGTCTTTTTGCACCACATAATGTGACGCATAATGTGCCATGTAGGATTTTTGCATGATTGGTGGTGGTGCTGCGGTAGCATTGTCACCTCACAGCAAGACGTTGTCCCATTCGATTCTCAGCTAGAGTGTCTTCTGTGTGGAGACATGCGTGAATGGGCGTACCTTCGTTGAAGGTTGTGCATCAGGGCTGGCAAACTCGGCACGTAAAAAATCTACTGCCAATCATTAGCAGACCGGAGTTCCGCTGTGGCGACCCCTAACCGGGAAAAACCGAAAGACACAAACAAAGTGAATGTTTTTTCCTCTTCCGTTTACTGAAATGAGCACTCATTACATATGTTTTCCCAGTACTGGTGTCATGAAAATTAAAGATATTTAACCTTAGTGACATCAACTGAAAAAATTAGAAATGCGTCCATTGACTTTGATGGACGAGTTCTGCACAGGCCCAGAAAATCACACATTAAACCATATGGAATATCCCTAAGGTGACATCACCAATGGAAACACTAAATTTATTTTGGCTGTGATTTGAATAACAAGTTAATGAAGCTTTTTATTAAAAACGTGATCTGAAAAAAAAAGCACTAGGGCAAGATACACCATGGCACTTAACTTGGATGCTGTGATGCACTACTGAAGTGTGATAGCATACTTTAAATCAGGACTTACTATTTCATAGTGAAGTTTATTAATTATCATTTCTAAAAGTATAGCTATTAATGACATTTCAGGGCCATATAATGTTTCTAACTTTAATCTTTCCAGCAGACACTAAACTTCTGAATTCTAATTTTCTTGACTTAAACTTAGTAATATTTGAAAACTGATCAATGATGGAAGTTGCATCTGTGTAATCAATGTCATTACAGCTGGATCTGTAAGTTTTTGTGAACTAAGTGTTACTTTTTATTTGTTCTAAGAAATAATTTTCGTGGAAATCAGCATAATAGTACCTATTACTTGGTTTGATAATGTCTGCTGTTTGGCAAATCTATATATACATGCAGAGCTATAGTAAGGGAATTTGTCAACCTCAGCAACAAACAGATTTGTGTCCCCAGCCTAAGTGATCTCAGTGTCAGACACTTAATGACATTTTGTAAAGTATCAGTCTTTTTAAAGAATAATTTATCATCTGTCATACAGCAATCAAATCCGTAATAACTTACAGATAGCTGCAAATTATCTTTCAGGGGTGTCCAGCAGGTGGCCCTACGGCCAAAATCCAGTATTTTATCTGGCCCTCGGTATGTCCTGCAACAAATTGTTTTGAACAGACAGATAAATGTCGGAGATGATAATGTGCCCCCCCCCCCATTAACTTGCCAAATATGGTTATTGTAAGTGGCCTCTGAGCCAAAAAGTTTGGACAGCCCTGATATCCAGTTTAAGGTGGTTTACCATACACAGGAATTGGAAATATGTTGGTTTAAAATTTCATAGTGTTTCTTAAATTTGAAATTGCGAATAATAATAATTTCTAGCTCAACTGGTGGACTGGGTGAGCAAACATAATAATAAATACTTGAATGTACTGAAGAATGTGTATACCCAATGTCAATAACTGTTTCACCGATAATATACGGTTCATCTTACACATTATAGTAATTACTTATAGTAATAAAGTATTGTTGTAGAAGAAAAGAATTGATGCTATGAACTTACATAAGGTATTAATGTGAATGAGACTGACCAGTTTACTGTTAAAAAAAGGCTGCTACTAGTGGGTAAAACATGTAGGAATCCTTTGATATATTTGAATGCTCTAGCAGGACAGTGTATTGTGCTTTCATTGATTGAACTATGATATGGCACTCATCTAGTGGCATAGCTAGAATTCTTGTGTCTGCTCATTAAATATTTCTTCAGTTTCCCCAGATTTGAAACAAAAAACAATAGCACATTTATTTTAAATTTTAATTGTTCTAAGATAATGAAAGAAGAGTGCCTGACTAACTCTCTCATCTTGAAAGCTGGTGGACTGGTTTAGCAAAGCATTAATAAGACTGATTATACACCTGAATACAATGTACTATGAAAAAAATGTGAATGACTATTTCAGGTTTAATGTTTGGTTTACTTCAGATGTTGTTATTGGAAAGTGGAGTGAAGTTTCAATGTCTGAGCTATAATATGATGCCCATCTAGTGATATAACTAGAATGTCTGGCCGAGCCTATGCAGAAAAGTGGTATTTGGAATGTTGGCAGAGTTGTCGCGTAAAGCATTAAAGTGTTTGATAATATAACTTACTGAACAGTGGTAGAAAAGTTTATTGTACTGAAAGGGATAGAGGGTATAAAGCATGAGCTGACAAAAGAAAATAGAGCTACCTAGGTGAGGAGCATGTACACAACAATGTGAATGACAATATAGTTATTTTATTGGACATATGTTACCTTAAAGTTGTGTTGTTAATGTGTTTGAATTTAATGAAGCTGTTGCTTTGGTTTTGGATAAGGCATTGTGATGACTGACTGTGGCTGAGTCGTAAGGTATGAATGTAAAGATGTACAGATATCAATGCAATAAGAAAACACAGGCAAGTTTTGAAGCTTTCAAAAATATATAGTTAACAGTGGAGATGAAAGATAATTGTACTGGTGTCTACAATAATAATAAAGCTATAGTAGTATGTTGACATTATATACGCACTTCGAGAAGCATTTCCATGTTACTCTGTTTTCCTTTTCATAATGCAAGTGTGTAGGAATCTGCTGACGTTTTACTATGATAGGAGATTAGGAGGGCTTCTTGGAATTTTAAGTAAGATGTTATTAGAATTGTTTGTATATTGAATGAACAAGCTAAGAAAATACTGTGTTGTATTTGAATCTGGGTTAATTATTATGGGTTTTTTATTTGGAAATGTTTTGTTGGTTATTTGATATGCCTAATTGCAGGATAAAGTTATTCATAGAAGTTATTGGAAAGCTGTGATGTTTACCACACTGAGGATGTTTTGGTAAATCTATTGAACTGGTCAACTGGGAATTCTTTTTGCAATGTGGGCTTCTGCTCCAAAGCTAAAATGTAAATTGCAGACCTGATTACTTGATATAATGTTGAAGTTCTACTATTGTACAGGAATGCCTTAGTAACTGAAAGGGAAGAATAATCTACTTATGAGCAATGTTGTTGTTGTTATGAGCAATACTATACAATACTATACAAACTATACAATATTATTTTAGCTTATTATTGTTTAATTGAATGATAGGGCTGTTGAGTAATTTAGAATTATTGAGCTTTAGCACTGCATTAGTTGCAGCTGTGTCTCATGCCTTTGTGTGTGTGTGTATTTTTTTTTTGTAATACCCATTATTACTTAATAACATTCTTGGAATATATAAGCACATGATTTCAGGCAGGTGTCTTTTTCTTTTTATGTGAAAGGACTGGGCTTGGCGTTTTGTGGAGCGAAGTGTTATGGCTTTAAAATGTTGGCCTAGTGCTGGTGAATGATGGCCCTGTTTCGAAGATTAACTGTAGTAATTGCATAATTTGCTGAAGTATATTTGAAGTTAAATAGCTTCTGCAATAACAGATGTTGGTAAAAGTTAAAATGTGGGGAAAAATTATCGTTCGGTTGGTGTTTTATTCTGATCAATAACAATGTCTGGCTCAAATGAAAATGTTCTGCAGTTTTAGCAGCACATTTTCATCAAAGTCTTTGAAGTATTCTGGTGGAGCAGTTTTGGAATGCTAGCCAAGCAAACAGTGTGAAATGAAGGGAGGAGTTTCTCTTCAAATTCTCACATGTTGAACATTCCTGGAATTTGGGGCTTTAAGTATGTATCACCTTTTTAGTGAAGCTAGCTGCTCTGTTGTGCACATCACAGTAGAATGTGATAATAGTATTGTACATGCTGTACCACTGTTTAGACATGTAGACAGGCAGGGAGAGATGTTTAGAGGCTTAGGTCGCTACATCATTGTGAAACACCTTCTTTCAGTCTGCCACATGCATCACTTTGTCCCCCAACACCAATCATGATGGTAGTGTACTGCACCCAAAAATAGTCCTAGTACTGTGAACAGCCTTTCTATTATGTGTTCAGTCCAGCAGTGCAGTAATAGCATTGAAAAATCCTAACAGACACAATGAACTGATGGGGCCACCTGAAAGTGCACTGGAAGAAACACTGATCTGTCAAGCTTTGAGGGATGCTCACCTTTTGAGTAATCAAGTGCATTTTTTTACAAAGTGCTTTTTATAATGTTATTTACTACTTTTACATAATTCATGCACATATATTGGTTTAATTGTTATGACTAATTCATATGAGCATATGATTTCATTGCATTATTTAAGGTGGATGGGTTAAAATGGTTGCATTGTTCTGAAGTCTGAATAAAAGTGGGAAGAAGGCACCCAACAAAATATACAAGCCTTTTCAATGTTCACTGCCTTATTTTTCTACCATTTTGTCCTTTTCTGTTATATCCCAAAACTTTCACTGGGAGTTGTAGCTTCTGAACTTAAGAGTATGAACTTATGCACTTCTTTCCTTGAAGTAGCTGTCAGTGTAGGCTTTTATATGATGCCTATCCTGAGGTAGGAAAGTTTCTGTTTGACTTATTGTTCATTTTGTGAACTCTTGTTGTATGAGTTTTTGAAAGACCACCTGCTTACTCTACAGAGCTGGAAGAGAACGTATGCCTTTTTATGCTTTCAACTGATGCTTCATTGTGTGTTTTTATGTTAAATTGCTTCTCCCTCTTCTCCGCCATTTTTCTGGCTTTTAACTATTTGGCCCTAGAAGAAAGCTCCTCTTCTTCAGAATGCTCTTCTATTTTTTTCTTTCTAAGCTAGATAGGAGAATAGATCCTGACTGTCTTAACCTAGGAGGTGTATTACATTTCAAACCAAACTCAAGTCTCCTGACAAGAAAAATCTTCTTAATGAAGATGAAGAAAAAAATCTCTTCAAAACTGTGGAACTGACAGTTAATCATACTGACAGATGATCAACACCACAATTCCAAAGAAAAATGGAGATAAGCAACTGTTTATCAACAGCTGAAATAAATGAAGACAGAACAAAACAATGCTTCATATAAATGTGATGTTGACACCACACTTAAGGTCAACACCTATATGATACTGTGAATCCAACACTGGCCTTCAAAAGAAAAAAGACACCAATGTAAAAAAGGGACAACACAGCCTCATTGCTGACTGAATCCAAATGCTTTGGCTGACTATTAAGACAACCTTTCCCAAAGCAGGATGAAAAGTTATCTGCAAGGGTGATGCAATAGCTAACTTCAGAGAATTGCTACAGAGATAGTTCTGGATAAGGGAAAGTATTTCATCTGCTGAAGTACAGTTTGAACCTTATCCACTAGCTGCATAAAGACATCTTCACTCTCCATGCACTAGCTATGTGCTGCAAGTATATCCCAGAGGCAGTGCCAGCCATGTAAATGAACAGAAAGGCTTTCTTTGCTTAGCCCATGACATAATGACTAAAATTTCAAAATGAAAGCAAAAAGTACTGCACTGAAAATATGGCTGGTGAGAGGCACCTCTTGCCAGGATTTAGTCAGGCATCTTTAAAACCAGTCTTAACTTAAAAGCAGTACAAAGTTTCATTCTAATTCACAGCTACATAATTCTACACTACATTAATTGGGATCTACATTTTGTGAGAGCTAACTCATCAGACACAAGCTCATCGTGTTGAAGCTTTTGACAAGACAAGCTCATAAAAAGCCAGTAAGTCTTGAGTTCACATCTCACCTTATTTTCAAAACAGATTAAAGCACAGAACATAAGTATATTCTCTGCAACTTATATATATATACTAACCTTGAGACTGTACTGTCACAGAAAAAGGAAAAACTGTCTGATTGATCTCATTATAGATAATAACTGAACAAAGGTACCTAGATTTAAATTCTGACCAAAAATTCACCTTTGCTCCATATGTGCAAAATAACACAAAAGTAGCATACAAGAGCTCTGACCTATTCCCATGAGAATTTAGGAAGGCTCTAGCTTTACAAATGATAATACCCAAAACAGAATAGTTTCTGCCATTATTTGCACTAAACTCCATACAGAACACCCACCATCTGCAAGTAACTGCAAAGAAGATCTGTAGATTCATAATCCTGGGTGGGTCCAGAGAATGCCACTATAATTCCTAAGAACATTCAAATGGCTATGAGTAACAACCAAAGCCACTCTGCAACTTAGTGTATCACATTCAAACTCACTGTTCATATTACCCACTCCGAGCACAAATACAACATAGAAAGACTACCTGGTTGCCATGGCTACATTTCATAAGAGCAATAGGTGAAAGAGATTTTTTCAAAGTTTGCACCTGCAGAATGGAACTCCCAACAAAAAGATATCTGCAAAGAACAGGAATTTAGTATGTTCAAAAAGGGGCTACTTCAATTTTATACTTAAGCAATAATCCTCGACTGCGTGTGGGTATATCAGGATTTACCTACAGCTGATGTGGTGTGAGCACGTGGACAAAGCTCAAGTGATTAAACAAAGCCAACTGTGGGTAAATCCTGATAAACCCACAAATAGGAGTGGATTACTGCTATTATAGAAGTACATTATTTAAGAAAGAAATTGTTTACCTTTCTTAAATAATGTATTTGTATAAAAGCACTTCAGTTGTTTTTCATGTTGTCTTCCCTATACTGATGTACTGCACAACTGTATGGGACTTACATTCCCACACTTGCACTGTACATCAGTGCAGATGTGACAGAGACAACAATCTCCATTGCTGTTTTTTTTGTTTGTTTTTTTAACTATTTAAAAAATTAGAGATTTATGAGGGAGAGCACAAACATATAAGGTAAATCAGGTAGGCTTCTGTTTATTTAGTTTTGCAGAACGTAGTTGATTTTTCTTACATTTTGCTCTGTCCCTCAGCATATGCCAATACAAAGTCTGGCTGCTCCACGGTAGTTCAGAGGATGGACTTTTTTCTATTGGTATATGCTTGACTTACAATGGGCACCCTGGTTGGGCTATCCAACCAGTGTGCTCACTTTTGAATAGTAATGAGCATTTATTGTATAATAATGAATACAAGTACCACTGTTTCAGCACTGGCTAAACTGGGCATCAAACAGCTGGCTCACACTTGCAAAGATAACCTCTCTTTTTATTTCAGTCTTCTAAACTGAACAGTACTGAATTGTATGTGTCCTTGATAATTGCTGAAGACATGTAAATCCTGCTTTCTGTCCCTTCTTAAGATCATATAGATCTTGTTGCTGTGAAACTGCATGTTACTGTCTTTAAATTGTATATTAACACATAATTTAATAATGTCTGATGCCTTTAATTGTACTTTCCCTTCCTCAGACATTTGTTGTTGTGCAAATTAACTGAACTGTACAGCACCATAGAACTTTAACTATCTCTTGAAATTTGTGAAATGCCTAACAGAGACAGGTCATGGTCAAATGGGGCCCTAGGCAGGGTACTGAATCAAGGCCCCCCCAAGCAGCCCCCCCCCGTCATTCCATTGTCCCATTACTTGACTATTTCTCCCCAGTTACCATAAATACTTTTCAAACTTGTCAGTGTGCCTACTATTTTCTTCTTTACTTTATATAATTAGAGATATTTAAAAGTTTTACGTCAAATTTTATAGCACAAACACTGAGAGCAATTTGCTAAACAAAACAATACAGGCTCACAATGAAAACAGACTTAGCATGAACTGTAAACTTATTTGACCTTGAACTCACATTCATTGAATCAGCATTGAAACCCACATTCAAAGAAAATGCATATGGCACATTAAATATATCTTTGAGCTGTTTTCAAACTATAGGCCACTTGTACACATCTTTTGGCCATGCATATATGCATGTGTTCTGTGATGCACCATTCTGATTGTATTAAATAGTATTCCTCGTATAATATAGCACCACTGGTTAGAGCATGTTTTAAACTTGTAGGTTTAAACATTTTTCTAATACTCAATGAAATAAAACATATAAACCAATAATGACAAAACTACCCATTATAGAACATTTCAACCACAAAAGGTCACTCAAACTTCTGTCATTACAATCTACTAATATCAGTCAATACATACAATCTCTGTAGAAGTAAATGTCATCTAAATAATTCCACATTAAAGAGATCTATAACTAATGAAGAGGTTACTGCTGGCAAACAACTTTACATTTCAGTGTTTCATGTACAAATTCAGAGTCTGTTGCCCTTGAAAAATAAAATGCCCATGTTACATTTAAAAAAAATTGTTAAGCTGGTAATATTACAATAGGGAGTTGCTGTCAAACTGGAAAAAGGTTCAGAGTTACTAGGCATCTCATCCAAAGAAGTACACACTCAGGGGTGCAGCACTCCCTACCCCCTTTAAGGGGGTTACTGCAATATCAGCACTCCATCTACATGCTACAGGAGTAGAAATCACAGCCTTCTGCAGCAAAGGCAAGTATGTTACCTGTTGTGCTACTAACATTGCCTTTACAATTTATAGCACAAACACTGCTAATGGTCATTTGCTAAACAAAACAGTTACAAATTGAAAACAGACTTAGCATGGGCAACAGTAAAATTCTCTTTCCTTGAGTTCAACATTCCTTGAAAATGCACAGAAATTCAGCATTTCTGGAAACTGCATAGAAACTCAGCATTATTTGAAATGCACAAAAACTCAACAGTCCTTGAAATGCACTGAAACCCAAAAGTCCTTGAAATGCACTTGCTGATGACAATTTGTGTAGAGGATTCAGGCTCTAGGATCCTATATTCAAGGTATAGAGTTCAAGGCTGAATTAGTTAATCAACCTGTCATCCCTGACTGACGCATCTCACATGCGCACACACACACACACACACACACACACACACACACACACACACACACACACACACACACACACACACACACACTCCCTTCTTCTGTGTTGACCTGTCTGTAACAGCAGCAGCAATAATCCACTTGTATCTTAAAAATTCACACTCCTTTCTAATGTTTAAATGTGCATGCCTCATACTAAAAATGCACATACAGATGCTACTAAAGATGCACTCTGTGTGCAATCTTGGAGAAGAAATGCAACACATGCAGAATGCATTCTTAATGAAAAAAATGTAAGTTTTATGTCAGCCCATGACCAGTGACCCCCTCCTTCCTGCTAGTTGGCCCACAAATTCAGTATGCCCTAGGCGACTGCCTAAGTTGCCTAGTGCTGGATCCAGCTCTGATGCCTAAATAGATCAGGTCACTGCTGACAATGTTCTGGTCAACAAAAGTAATAAATAAATAACACAGAAATGTGCCCTTAATCTGTGATACCTCTTGATAAAATTTGACTTGTCAGCTTTGGTCAACAAGTGCAACATTCAATAAAAGTAACTCATCTGTGGGGCACTCTGTGAGGTGTCCCATGACAAGGACTATTATCAAACTACAGCTGCTCACTGAGTACATTCCTGAAGCAGTGACAGCCCTTCTGCTTACTCCTTGGTGTACTGACTAGAATTTTAAGATGACAAAAAAGCTGGTTATCATTTGGGGCACTTCAATGAAAATGACACCATATTTTGCTGATTATTATGTTCCCACATAGTGGTCTTCAATCATTTAAGAAAGACACGAGCCATTTGAACACATTTCCCTCATCGTTGTTCATTTCTTGCTGTTTGTTCATTGATTCAAAGTATTATATTTTACGTGGTACAAAATAAAGTCAAGAATAATGAGAACTAGCATTCAGAAATTTCTGTACACTGAACTCTTGGTACTGTGGTACTTTCAGATACCAGAATGGAATTGCTCTGTTGCATTATTAAGTATGCTGTGATAAACAAGCTGCAAGGTCACCTCTTTTTGTCAATTGTTTAAATAACAGATGAATATCATGCTAAAACCTGCATGGTCTAATAGTGTTTGTTGGTCTCATCAGGTCTCTTTCTTTCAGACCCAATACTAAGATCTGGATTCAGTGAACAATCACGAAATTAAGGAATCTATAACCTACCCTAAGGCTATGTAGCACTGAAGTTGGTTATATTAAGTAAAGGGGTACCCCTGCATAGAGGAGTGGTGGCCTGTCCCGCATATAAAATAATTTGCCTCTTTTAACCCGGTTTGCTGAATCTAGCTTAAAATTTCAGGTCTTCATGGATCAAGAGTCAAATTGTACAATCTCTTCTGGTTTTGCACTTGTATTCTTCAATAAGGCAAACCATCACCTCTTTTGCAGGGGAATGAAGGATGATGTCCATAGTACCTGCAAAAACTAATATCCGAGTAAAACATGTAGCTTTTATAGTCACTTCTGTTGCTGCTAAGACGTGAAGTACATGAATAACCCAAGGTTTACTGTACTGAGATGGGGTCCTTCATACTATGATGTTTTACCATACTTTGATGCTCAGTCCAAATCCAGTCTGAAAACAGGCATGTGTGCCATGCACTACACTTTTTTGCTGGAAGAATGGGTGAATGAATTAATATAGAAATAAATAAAAAGCCATGCAAAAAAGTATTTTTTCAAGACAGCTATGTAAAGATTGACCAATCTTCCTAATAAATACTGGTTTCAAAAATAATGGAAGAATTCAAGAAAAGACACACACAACATAAAAGGCAGCAGAGATGGGATAGAAACTGCAGAATGCTAGCTGTGGTTAACAGCTTATCCAACAGGTAAGGATTTTGGCAGAAAGGGTAGGCAATATCATATTTATCTGTCATCAAAGTCTATACTATTTTCTTCTAATGCATACCTCTCAACCTTTTATTGCAAAAACTCTATAGACAAAGCCAAAAGGAATGTGTCAACAGAGACAGAAAATCACTGAAACATTTGCATTAATATGCATTTTCTGAAGGAAGACCAAGCATAACAAACAGGCATGATAAGAAGGTGGAAGCACACAAAATCCAAAACTAAGAATAAGAAACCAATTTTACCTTTGAAAATGCGGGGAAAAAAACAACTCCATAAAGGAAGCTGCCCAACAGACTGGCTTGGAAACACCACAAACAACTTTATTTATTAAGCTTTTAATTCACAAGAAGCTTTTCATCCAAAAAATAAAACCACACCATCAGAATGAAACATATCACCCAAAGTGCACTTATATAACAATGTATTAACTGAACAATTCATATCCAGTACAACAATTATGAAACATCTTGTTAGATTAAAGAACAATGGTGAATAAAAACATCTCTAAAAATAAAAACATTATTCTGATGATATTCATTTAAAAACCTTTATGGGTGGAAATAAATATGATAACATTGTGTATCAATGTATTTAAAAATGTTATGTATGTGTTATAAAAAATCCCAATGTAAATATGTATGCAAACACAAAGAGACATATAAAAACCATATAAAATGTGTATACATGTATCGAATATCTTTCCCTAAATGTTGTTCTTACATTCAGTTTAACATGTTCAGGTAAAATCATAATTTATTGTCTCTTTGCTTTAATACAGGAATATAGTACTACATTCATTGATACCTGGGAAGTATGCCAAATCAAGCCTTAATTGCCATACAAGTTCTCTTAGTTCAATGTAGTCTTTCCATGGACAACTTCAGGGATTATGTATTATTTTCTCCAAAATAATAAATAAAAAAAGTTTTAATCTCGTGCATAGCACTGAATGCCTATATAAAGCATTGTTTTGATTACATCATAGAATGTCATACTTATGTTCATAAATACATTTTCTTAGCTGCCTCTCCATTTTCCCAATTTAAAAACCTGGACAGATGGAACAAATTGCCAAGTATATTATTCCCTTAGTTAAACAATTTCCATCCATCTATCCATCTTCAACCCCCTTTTCCCATTTTTCATATGGGGTCGGGGTGTCACTTCAGCAGTGACAATCATCTCAAGCCAAGTTTTACACCACCGGGTAGCAAGCTCTGCCATGGTAGTTCATTCATATCACTTACTCCCACACCCTTTCTCACCTACACTCCCATACCCTTTCTCACCTATGGCCAATTTAGAATGTCCAATCTACCTACTGCATTGTCTTTGGAATGTGGGAGGAAACTGGAGCACCAGGAGAAAACCCACATGACCACAGTGCGTACATGTAGACTCCGAACATAAAGCACCCCAGCCGAGAATCGAACCGGAGAGCCTCTTGCTGGAAGGCGACAACATTAACTGCTGCACCACTGCGGCCACCCTAACCATTTCCATCTTATGAGAAAACAGATTTTAAACTGCTGTTAAGTTGGACTTCTTGACATTCTAAAATATATTTACATTTACTACAGCTCCCATATCTTTTTGTACCTTTTCTACTTTTCGCTTTTAAGTATGAATTCTTCATTTCTACAATATTTTTAATATTGTTAGCTCTTTTATAAATACAAGTTGGTTTTGGTCCCACAAAATTTTTCAACCTGTCGTCACTAGTCAAGATGCATCAATACCTGTTTACTATGTCTTTTACAATATTAGATCCTATATTATATACTGTAAGGTAAGGGCTCCTTAATAGTTGGTGGTCAATGTTGTTAAAACTTTCTAAGGGCATTTAATCATTATCTAAGTTGGTATTGCCATTCTTGGAGTGTCAAGATCAATCACCAAAAGGGGGCAGTATCCCCTTCACCATCCTCTGGTGATCTCACCTCTAATAGATCTTACCAAAGAGGTCAGATATTGTCTTTCAATAAACATATTTTTTAACTTAACCCTCTCCATATCAAATACTTTTCTGTCAGAGACCATAAGTGCCAGCCTTACAAATTGGCCTTTGACAAACCTTTCTTTTGTATGAAGGGGTGAGCACTGTTATGATGTAAATAGCTATTTGAGAACATGGGTCTCCTAAAATATTAGATGAAAACCTAATATTTGTTTTATAATTGTTGTATATAGGTAATTTATTTGGTTCACATCTATTTAGTGGGTGAATTTAAAGAAAGGTGTAGACTGACTGATGTAACTGATAAACTCTGGGATGGTCACCAGCTCTCCTGACCATAATATATAATCTAAAAATCGTAAATACAGTTTTACATATTTTTTATATTCAGATGTAAACATGTATCATCTTTCCCAGGACACCAGCACCAAATTTGCAAAAATGGAGGCACCTGCTTAAAAATGTCACCTTCAAACTAAATGTAATTGTTCTTTAATACTACTTCCATAAAATTCATTAACAAACTAGTTCACTCTGTTGTAAAAAAATCAAAGCCTACTAGTGCCTCATGAAATAATTCCAGCCCAGTATCTTGGGGAATGCATGGAAAAAGGTCTATGATGTCCACGGTTAGAAAGACTGTCTTTGTCCCAGAAAACAGACTTTATCCTCCTCAGGAAATCCAATGAATCATGGACCATGTGTGTCTTTAGGTCATGTATAGGTTTTAACATCCTTTCCACCATCACTGCAAATGGGTATTGAGCCTGCTGCCAATACAAATGGCTTAAAATGGGGATTAATTAAGTTCTTCTTTATTTTTGGGTTTCCAAAAATGACTGGCATTACTGGATTGTTTTTTTTTTTTTTTAATAAAATTGTACATGTCAAGTCCAAAGCATGTTGTAGTAAGCTGTCCTCTAAGTATTGATCTATTTTAAAATAGGATACATTTACCTCATTACTAGAGGGTGAAGTATAAGATCCAGTTTCAAGTAAAATTTTTAATATTTCACTTGTGTAGCTAAGGTTGTCAAATAAAACAATTACTTGTGTTGTTCTCATGGTGGGGTTTTACCTTGCTTGCAAGTCTCTCCGATCCCCAGAAGGGTGGGAATTCTAAACGGTCAGCTGCATCAAAGCTGATATAATCATTTTCATCACATCTGAATACCTCTTCATTAGGTGGCAAATTAGGACCTACTTCATGTCCCTGTGTATTACTATCTGTATTGTTAAAATCTTGCAAAGAGATAATGTTGTTTTGGTGTTAATGTGGAAAGCTTTTTCCATCTCACAATGTAGCTTATCCCTTGCAAACTTTTTATTTTTCCTAACTTTAATCTTACTTGACATGAGAAAACACATTATCAAATTCTATGGTATAAGCAAGAAACAACAAATCATTTATAATCTTGTTAGAAAAATCATCCAATTCTACCATTAATGCATCAATATTATTTTTGTTATTTTGCACAATAAGAGCCAATAATTCATGTCCTTGCTTATTGAACAGTTCAAATAAGTCTTGATGAAACCTAGTACCTGGAGCTACACCATTTGGAAACTTTTATCTTAAACTTTGGGGTATTCTACGAACACGTATACATTAATTTAAATACAAATTGTCTAGTTGTATGCTCTGTAACCAAAATTTTTTTTTCTCTAACATATAAATCCAATCTTTTAAATTTTCACTTTCACCACCTGTTGGCCTGTGGTGGTGTTCAGCCATGAATGAAAAGTCTCTGTTCAATCAACTGTTAAAATTAAAAGAATTGTTCATATTCGGTTGTTGAACAAATGTTTCATGATTTAAAACTTTCTCTTTAATTGCTTTTGGTTGTGGTTGACTGCTCAACTGCACAGGAAATGTGCTGTTCATGTCTGAGCTCTTCCCTGAAATGTTGTGCCAGTTTTAAGCTCTCTGTGCTCTAGAATTAAAACCACCAAGCTGCGTGGTGTTGCTAAAGTCCATAGGGACACCAATAAGTTTTGTTAATTCATCTGTAATATCCAAAATGCTCTGAGTAGAGCCACTCACAAAGAGAATACTTGCAGTGTCTTTTACTACAACTTCTGGGGGTGAGTAAGCTAAGGCTCCCCAATCATTGGCTCCACCACTTCTTCCATGCCAAAAACCAAGAACAAAGACCAAACAAAACAAGACAGGCACAATAAAAATGTAGAAGCACACTAAATCCAAAACTAAGAATAAGAAACCAATTCCACCTTTGAAAATGTAGGAAAAAACTCCAGAAAGGAAGCTGCCCAACACACTGTCTTGGAAACACCATGAACAACTTTATTTATTAAGCTTCTAATCCAGAAAAAGCTTATCATCCGAAGAATAAAAACAGACTTCATGAGAATGAAATGTATCATTCCCACAGTGCACTATAAAAGACCAATTAGCAAGGCTGGTGTGTATGGTTTCTGACAGAAAATTATCTGATATGGAGAGGGTTAAGTTAGAAAATATTTTTATTGAAAGACAATATCTAACCTCTTTGGTAAGATCTGTTAGTGACAAGATCACCAGAGAATGGGAAAGGGATATTGCCCCCTTTTGGGGATTGGTCTTGACACTCCAAGAAATGCCAATACCAATTTAGATAATAATAAAATGCCCTTGGAATGTTTTAACAACACTGACCACCAACAAAAGAAATTTGATCAAAAAGATCAGATAAACCAACTATTCAAAAGCTCTAACCTTACAGCATAATATAGGATCTAATATTGTAAAAGACAAAACCAACTTTTATTTATATAAGAGCTAGCAACATTAAAAGTATTGTAGAAATGAAGAATCCACACTTAAAAGTGAAAAGTTGAAAAGGTACAAAAAGATGCAGGAGCTGTAGTCAATGTAAATACATTTTAGAATGTCAACAAAACCAACTTAACAACAGTTTAAAATCTGTTGTTTTAATACAACATGGAAATTGTTTAACTAAGGGAATAATATACTTGGCAATTTGTTCCATATGTCCAGCCTTTTACGTTGGTTCAGCGGAAAGGTAACTAAAAAAAATATTTACAAACATAAGTATGACATTCTAAAATGTAATAAAAAATGCTTTATATAGGCATTCAATTGTATGCATGGGATTTAAACATATTTTATTTATTATTTTAGAGTAAATAATATATAAACCAAGGGGTGGTCCATGGGAAGACTAAATTGAACGAACAGAGCTTAAATGGCAATTACAACTTGCTTCAACAAACTTCCCAGTATCAATGAATGTACTTCTATAGTTCCTGTATTAAAGCAAAAAGCCAATAAATTATGATTTTACCTCAGCAGGTTAAAATGAATGTAACAACAACATATAGGAAAAAATATTTGATACATCTATACATATACACAATTTTTATATATTTTTTATATTTTTATATGTCTTTTTATGTGTTTGCATACATATTTACATTTATTTGGGTGTGTGATTTTTTTATAACATACACATAACATTTTTAAATACACTGATACATAATTTTATCTTAATTATTTCCAACCATAAAGGTTTTTAAATGAATATCATCAAAATATTTTTTTTTATTTTTAGAGATGTTTTTATTCATGTTTGCTCTTTAATCTAACAAGGTGTTTTGTAATTTTTCTATTGGATACCAAATAATCAATATATTCTTATATAAGTGAACTTTGGGTGAAACATTTCATTCTGATGAAGTCTTTTTTTATTCTTCCGACAAAAAGCTTCTTGTGAATTAAAAGCTTAATAAATAAAGTTGTTTATGGTGTTTCCAAGCCAGTGTGTTGGGTGGCTTTCTTTCTGGAGTTGTTTTTTCCACATTTTCAAAGGTGGAATTGGTTTCTTATTCTTAGATTTGGATTTTATGAAGGCTATGAAGTCTGAAACTCAAATGGCTGTCATTATGTGAATTCAAACCAGCGATATGCCAGAAAACCACATATTTTATTTGGATTAGAACAAAAATATGAGGGGAAAAATCTGGACTCTGAAAAATTCTGAACAGTTGAGACATATGTTTTAATATGTTATTACAACAAAACCAAATAAGGCCCCTAAAGCCACTCTGAAAGCAACTGTAAGTAAAGGCAGTGCTTGCACATGACAAAGCCGCACATAAGAATGATTGCCCAACTATAAACGGCAAACGGCATATTGCCTTTTTAAATTTAAACAAAATCAAACCATAAAAGTGAAACTTAAAAGCCTTGTATACCTAAAGAGGCCCGGTGAGCACACTACCATGAATGCCCTGCCATCTCCTCTCCCCGACTTGAACCCTATCTACCCTCCCCATCCACGGCTCTAAAGATGATCTTTTTAATATAAAATTGTTGTATATGAAATATCATCTACTGCCTTAGCCCCTTCCCACTATTTCTAAATGCCCCCAGTACAAGGACAGTTTAAAACGGAAAGTATTCTGCAAATACTTTTCTATCTTGAAATAACAGAGTTTCCCTCTACTAGTTTCATACTCATTGATTGCTTCTGCTGCATCCTTCGTTTTTGGTGTAGCTGCACTCGGGCTCACTTCGCTTCCCACCCACCCCCCCATATCATCTCCTTTATACCTAACAACCATTTCCTCCCACCCTCAAACTCCTCCCCTACCTGTATAAAAGCTAACTCCCACAGCCTATGCTCAACTTACCATAGTCGAATCACAGCTTAATTATACTACACACCTTATTTAATACCACTCATCCCAAGACTATCTATTATCCCTTCCTAGACTCTCACCCTAGTCACACTAACCTGATCTATCTTTCCACAACTATACCACCTCTTAAAAGATGCCAATCTCAATCATCTCTGTCCTACTCCTACCCCCACTACTCCTCCTACTCACTATGACATCACCTCCCACACTCCTAACCCCAACCTATAAAGTCTCTACCTACCCTCATTCACACAAATTCTCTTACCCTCAGTAACCACTAGTCATCTCCTCATCCATCCTTCCAATGAATATACAAACTCCCCAAAATAAAAATCCCTCCCTTCTACCATCTAACAGCTAAGAATAAAGCAAGATACCTTAACAACTACCCACTAAAAATGAAATAGTACTATTTCCCAAGGTCTCTGCTCTTATCTTGCAATATACATCCAAATCCTGGTCGTATTACTAACTCTTTCACCTCACAAAATACCTCTACCAATTCCAGCCAATCACCCTTGTCACATAAACAAATTTCCTTCTTTTCTATCAATACTCGAAGTATCCTTAACAAAGCCAATTTCATGCATGGGTATTTTATCATGCCCCCAGACATGATCTCTGTAACTGAAACTTGGCTTAAACCCCAAAATCAGGACAAAGACATTCTCCCTCCCGGTTACAATATACTTCGGAAAGACCACTTAAAGAAAAAAGGTGGTGGTGTAGCCAAAGTTTACTCTAACAATCTCACTCTTTCCCATCCTAAGAAACCATTTCCCTCTTTTACACCTGCTGAAATACTAGCAGCAAACCTTAAACTCAATGACTATACTACCATTACAGTAGTAACCATATATACTCCACCAGGGGACAACATCCCCCTACTGGAAAATATACTCTCATATCTAATGAAACTATCCTCCTTGGGGATGTAAACATTAATTGGCAGAACCTCAGCAATCCAAACTCTCAGCTTCATATAAATCTTTATGGATTTACACAACTAATCTCTCAACCTACCCACACTAATAATTCTCGTTCTCCAAGCTCCCTGATAGATTGGATATTTGTTTCAAATCTCAGCAAATACCATAATCCAGAAACACTACCCGACTCCCTGAGTGATCACTCACCTACAAAATTGCTCAGATTTACCACCTCTCTCTCGAAACCTCACCGACTTATCATCTGCTGTAAACTTTCCAACTTTAACCCAGATACATTTAGAACCCTTCTCTCAAGAGTTAACTGGTACTTCCTTACACAGCTCCCACTAGATGATGCTATGAAAGTCTTCAACTCAACTTTTCTTACCATTTTGAATTCCCTAACTCCACCCAGAAAAGTTTGAATAAAAACAAACATTTCAGCCTGGTTATCTAAAACCACCCCTACCTTCATAAAAAAACAGAGATAGGGCTTGGAAAAAATGGGTACAATCCAAACTTCCAGCTGACTTGCAAAAGTACAAAGAGCTTCGAAATCTAACAAAAAAAAAATCATCAACAAAGACAAAAAAGATTTCTACTAAAATCTGATCCAAAAAAATTCTGGAATGCTATAAACCAGATACTACATCCTGGCAACCCAACTTCACCAAATCCATGTCCTTACAAGTCCCCTGAACAGACTGTCAATACCTTTAATACTTATGTTATCGAATCAGTTTCAAAACTATTTAACCCCAACCCCTCAACAAGACTCCCAACCTCACAGAACCTCCCTCAACTAACTCAGTAAAATCCTTCTCTCGCAAACCTGTTCCCACTAACTATATCAAAACTCTTCTTTATAAACTCAAGCCATGCTCTGTATCTGCAGACAATATTCGCTCAAATTTTCTCCAGACTGCTGCCCACTCTCTTGCTATGCCTGTATCTATCCTAATAAATCGCCCCATCTCTGAATCTAAAGTTCCATCTATCTGGAAACAGTTCTACACTCTTTCTATTCATAAAGGCGGTAGCTCCACAAAAATCTCTAATTTTATACCTATTGCTATCCTATCCCCTCTATCTAAAATCCTCGAGAAATGCATACACAAACAAGATATGCATTATCTCATACAAGAAAAACTACTCACTCCTACACAGCATGGTTTCTGCCCCAAGCATAGTACCACCACAGCTCTTTTATCCTTTCTCAACACTATTACTCTAGCCAAAGACAATCACAAACTCATACCTTGCCCATTCCTAGACCTTTCAAAGGCGTTCAACACCGTCTCTCACTTTTACTCAACAAACTTACAGACTTAAATTTCTCCCCTGACACAGTAGCATGGTTCTCCAACTATCTTACAGACAAACAGCAGTCAGTTAGATGGGACTCTGCACTATCTACCCCCCTCCAAGTAAAAAGAGGTGTCCCCCAAAGATCCATTCTTGGACCTCTACTTTTTAATATCTTCACCAACTCACTTTATTCCACTTGTTCTCAGTCTACCATTGTGCAATATGCAGATGACTCTACAGTCATCACTATTACAAACTCACCCTCTTGAACTCCTATCATCCTTTAACTCAGTTGAGACATGGCTTACAAAAAAATCAGAGTATCCTCAATCTTAGAAAAACAAAATTACTACTCTTTCTTCCTAAATCTGTTAACCATATCAAATCTTCCGTCTCCATAGCATCCCTAAACAATTCTCCTACAGAAGTTGAATCTAGCACAAAGCAACTAGGCATAACCATTAATGATCAACTAAAATTTGACATACACATTAACAATTGCATCAGAAAAACCCATCAGAAGCTAGGACTCCTGTATAGGAATAACAAAATTCTTCACCCCTGAAGCTAGGCAAACTCTTACTCATGCCTGTCTTTTATGTTGTCTAACTTACTGCTCCCAAATACTCACAAATCTGAACTCCTCCCTGCTTACCAAACTAGAATCAACCTATCACAAGATAGCCAGATTTGCAGCTCAACAAACTTATGAATCTCACCACTGTCTCTCCCTAAAATACCTGAACTGGCTCAAACTACCTCACTTGCTTCTCCAATCTCGGCTCCAAATTATACACTCCATTTTATATCAACCAGCTTTCTGCCCAGCTCTAACATCTCGCAAATCCCACTATTCTTCTATCAGACACCTCTGAAGTACAACCCAAGACCTATCACAGGTTCACAAACCAAAATCTAAGACTGGCTGCAACTTATATAGCTACCACCCCTCTACTGCTTGGAACAAACTTCCACTAGAAATAAGGAACCTTGCAAACTCTAAACAATTTAAACTACCAACCAAAGACTACTTTAAGAAACGCTGGACCTGTCACTCCCTGAACACAACCAACCCACCTAGTACCATTTACTTAAAACATAATACTTAGCATGAATAACTTACATCCAATTACTTTCTACAAAACTCCCTAAACTTGTAGCTGGACTCCACCCATAGATCTTTAGTTTAGCAAATACTTTCAAACGAAAATATCTTACTTTCCATGGTTTAACTGTTATGCAGAGTTTTTGGTTATAGTACTGTAGAATTCTGCAATTTCTGTAAAGACAATTGTAGCCTCCAAAATATCTTTTATGTACTGAATGTCTCCATTGCTGTTTGAAATGTTTTTTATGTATACTGGATAATTTAGAAATTTCTGTAGTAACAATTGTAGCCTCCCATATATCTCTTATGTTATTCTAATACTGAATCTCTCTATTTGCTGTTTGAAATGTTTTTTTTTTATGCACTTTTGGAGCTTTTCTCCCTAGGCTTCTGCTGAAAACGGCTTTAGCTCAGTTGGACACTCCTGGTCAACAAATGTAAAATAAAATAAATAATGAATAAATAAATAAATAAGGGAGTGAATATGAGTCAATGCTGCAAAATAAAAAAAACAATTTTTGTGAAGTAACAAGAGAAGTTTAACTCTCACCTCTTCTCCTGGTTTAACAGAAACTGCCACTACTGTTCCAGGCATTGGTGATCTCAAAATGCTGCTGGTATCCTCTTCAGCTTTCACTGGCATGAACTTACTTAGGTCTGCTGCCAGTTTTGTCATTACAGCCAGCTTATACTAAAAAAAAAATATATATATATTACTCTTACATCACTACCAAATAAACAGTACACTACTAATGGACTCTGCAGTTATCTGATTGCAAAGCAAGCCAGGAAATCTCTCATAATTATGCAACAGTTCATACCCAGATAAAAATAATCTTAAAATGCTCAGCAAGATGGAATGAACTAGCCAAGGTCTAAATTAATTTTATGCGCAAAAGATGGACATCCTTACTGTTTTTCTAGAAATGCAAATGGTTTTAATGTTCTTAAGAAATTTGCTAAATTGATTTAAACAGCAACCCTAAACTTACCTTTCCACTTTCACAGTTTCTTTGAGTTTTGAAAATAAAAGTTTCAGACATTATTGTTGCATATCTCAGTTAATTTTATTTACCTGTGCTTCTGAAATTCCTTAACTGGTATACAGTACCAATAGGAGCTATGTGTTCATCTTGTTTAAGCAAACTATGTTTCACGGCAAAACTTGTTAATTTATTATTATGTATTTCCTTGTAAATTAGCCGATGAATCTTTTCTCTGTTTTTCATGTTTATGCATACTAGCACAGCTGCTGCATAAGGGCTGCTCACCTGATCTCAATTGCTAATAGTCAAAATATTCTGCACAACATATTTATTTGCTCATACAGTAATATGTTCTCTGTAATCTAGCATTATTTGCATTTTGTAAATATTGCTGTTACTGAATATGTTTTGCAATGTATAAATTTCCTGAGCTGGGTTGTGGCTGAAAAGGGCTTGAGGACTGGGCTGGTAACCCATTTAACAAACAATTAAATAAAGTAAATAAAATAGATTTTTATGGAAGATACTAAGGGTGACAAAGAGATTTTTATAACCATCCTTTCTGATTATTTCTTCTGTTTTTCACAAAACAAAGAAAAGTCCTTTCCAGAATGTGTCATCAGGAGCAGACAAAGGAAATCCAAAGACAGCCACCTAGGCCCAACATCAAACAGTTCAGAAAAGGTTAGCAACAGAAAGACAGATAAAGCCATTTTGTTACATGGCATGTATAGTCAAGTGTCCAAGGACTTGGATGAGCCTTCCTGGTAGTTTACTTAATCATGCAGTATAGAAAGTAGACAGCTTAAATCTACCAAGGAAAACACGTTATCACTGTGTGCAAGTCTTTAAGAACTGCTGGTTGATAAAAACTCCTTTAAATTTCTGGAAAACACTTGTCACTGTGAAGAGTAAGCAGTATGGAATAACAGACAGGCTATGCAAATTTTAAAGCACACAAATTGAAGAAGAAAATGGACAAAGGCACGTTACAGTGTGCATTTATTTTAGCAGTGGCAATGACTTAGTAAGATATCTTACGTATAACCAGTGAAGAAGCTGAAAGATATGAATGCAACCAGGTACAAAACAAGGTAAGCAGGCAACTGTCTAAAAAGAAACAGCAGATAATAGTGGGCAAATCAGTTACATAAAAAAAGAAACTCCAGAAGTCAGTATTACAAGCCCCATGACAAATTCTGGTGATGATGGAAGTAGATCAATGAGTGTAAATCAATGAGTGTGTACTGCTTTAAGAAGCTTTCTAGGGGCTTGCACATGTGTATAAATACTGAGCACGTGTGAGCCTGCCATTTTGTAGTAAGCTGTTGAGATGTAAGCATGTATGTCTGTCTTGTCTGTGTATTAATCAGTTTGTTTATAGTTTTCAAAGCTGCTATCCATCCTGATGCATTTCTGTGTAATAAAGCATATAAACGAACTACCCCGCCTGTTTGTCATCTATAATAGGGAGGGATGAGCAACATGGTGTCAGAAGTGGCATGTCTAAAAAGGACATGTGGCCAGAAGGGAATCCAGATTCATCAATTTGAGACCAACAGGCATTCAGTTAACACTGGAGGAATATATATGCGTGAATCATCCCTACTGCAGGTATAACTTGCAAAACAGGTCAGAAACAAATTTCAGGTATTAAAACTTGCTCAAGCAATGTCTTATTTGCAAAATATGAAATGAGGCATTCAGAACACTCTAAAGGAATTTCTAAGTAACATATATTCGATATTATGATATATTAACAGAAATATTCAAAATAACTATGGGAAGTTATTTATTTTACATTTAACTAGGAAATTTTGACTGGACCAGGTCCATTTTCAGCGGAGGCCTGGGGAGAAAAGCTCCGGCATCAAGTTATACAAATACAGTACATCCAGCATAATACACAAAACAGGTTACATCATGTATGCTGAGCATAGTAATATAACAAGAAATTACTAAAACACTCCAGGTAAAAGAAGATATAGAACATAGGTAAAAAGGCAATGTCAGTTATACATTAAATATATCAAGTAAGATTCTACAGTTAAAAGTACCCATTCAGATGACCAAGCCTACAGGGGATCAGAGATCCAGCATGTGATCAGAGAGGAGTTTGGGGAGTTAATAGCAGTGTAGGTAGAGTTATGTGATACAAGGGCATAACCAGTTACTAAGAAGATGCGATTTGAGGTAGTTTTTGAATATGGATGTGGAGGGGGCAGTGGACACAGATAAGGGAAGAGAGTTCCAATTTCTGGCAACGGTGTGGGAGTAGAGCGCTTTCCCTGCATTATTGTTAGCCTTGGTGATGGAGAGGAGAGATTTTTCACTAGATCTTAGGTACCGGTTTGCAGTATAGACAGTAAGTAAGTTGGATAATGAGGGTTTTTTCAGGATATTTGAGAATATTGTAGGCTGTGGCCAGCTGGTGATAGTTAAGTAGCTGTGGTAGTTCAAGACATTTTAGCTCTTTTAGTGCAGTACAGTGATAGAAAATGTTTGAAATAAAATCTGAACTGCATAAAATGAATAAAATAAGGGAAATGACCAATTTTTTTTCCACTAAGCACTACTTTTTCACATTAATCAAAGTTATTCAAGTTGTCTGAAGTGTATAAAGTGTTTGCATATTTGTGCAGTATTATAGTACAGTTATTTCACAAAATACAGCCATTACAGAGCATATTTCACAAAGTAAAGCATTTTGAAGAGTTCATTGTGCATCTGAATGTTATTACAAGTGCTGGTTGTGTACATGTTCGTACATAATTACAAGGACCATATTTTTCAGTGTGTTTGGGCATAATTTGTTGGCATGGCAAATGGATTTCTGAAACAAATTCCACTGGTGTTTGACAAAAATACTGCAGACAACTGGAGAGTGTTTGAGCAAGAGTACAATATTTCCATACAGGATGCTTTTCTGATAAAGATGACCATACAAAGAAATTTATTCTGCTTAATTTAGCTGGTTCAAAAGCCATAGAAAGGGAGCATTCATTTTGCAGGAGAGGGGGAAAACCATCAAATAGTTGTACTGGCTGAGTCAAGGGAGGACCCCGAGTTCTTAAAACATACATTTATAGAAATGTCTCACCCCCAAACAAATGTTACAATGGAAAGGCACTTATTTTACACAAGGGATCAAATGCCTGGTGAAACTTTTGTAGCATATGTAACTGATTTGAGAAACAAAGCAAAAACGTGCAGATTTGGTGACTTAAAGGATGAATTGATAAAAGACAATCGTGTGTGTAGTATTAAAGATGATGCTGTGAGAAAGATTTCGCTTCATGACAGTGATTTGGCTTTGAATAAGGTCATTGAGATTTGTCAGATATATGAGCTTAACAGAAAAGCACACAAATATGCTTGCAAATGAAAGATGCATACTTCCAGTAACTTCTAAAGCCCACGTTGACAGTATGCAGCAAGTGGTTAACAGAAACAGGCCCAAGAACATGGCTGCAACTGTAAACCCTGCAACATTCACAAGGAAATCCCACAGTAGCTTTCTAGCAAATTCTAAGGCTTGCTCTAGAAACCACACAGTCTCAGTGAAGCATAAGGGTGAGTCAGCAAACTCAAAGAATGGGCCCTCACCTAGTTTTCATAGCCAACTGTCATAATTGTGGAGGAAGATATTATAAGCCTAAAAGGGAGAAACATTTGAAATAAGTTGATCAACTAGAAAGCTGAAACCCTACTTTTTATGAGGATTGTGTGTCAGTGCTTCATGAAACAGTCAATGCATTTGATTTATGAGCAAATAGTGAAGTATTTTGTACTGTTCTGATAAATGGAAACCCATAGAGCTCAAAGCTGATACTGGCTCAAAGTGCAATGTTATGCCTGCAGAAACATTTGCTAGAATATGTGCTGGTGAGAAGCTTTATTTGGCAAAGTGTGCAAAGCTTGTTGATTATGGTGTTGAAGAGATTCAAATGGAAGGCTCAGTAGTACTTCCATGTTGCTCTGCTGGGATAAGCTACGACTTGTTACTTATGTGGTCAAAAGGCACATCCAGTCATTATTAGGGCTCAGAGAGAGTTTGAAAATGGAACTGCTTTCATTTAATAAGGAAGTTCATCATGTTAGTCTGAAAGACCACTGCTCATATTTCGCCCAGTATATTTTCTGTACCTATGTTGATCTTTTCAAAGAGAAACTAGGCAAGCTTCCTGTTGTGTATTCCATGAAGTTAGACCCAGATGCCAGTCCAGTTCTCAGACCAGCCCGGAAAGTTCCAGTAGTTATGCATAACAGAGTCCAAGCCAAGTTAGACAAAATGGTGCAGCAAGGTGTAATTTTGTCAGTCGATGATCCAACTGAATGGGTATCTTCCATGGTGGTAGCTCATAAGAAAAGTTCAGATGATCTCAGAATATGTATTGATCCACAAGATTTGAACAAGGCACTGAAAAGACCTCATCATCCAATGCATACAGTCGAAGAAGTTGCGGCTCTGATGCCAAATGTCACTGTTGTTTCTGTCTTAGATGCAGAGAGTTCATTTTGGCAAATTTTGCTTGACATGAAATCCTCGCTGCTCACTACGTTCAGTACTCCGTTTGGTAGGTAGAGATTTTTGAGAATGACATTTGGGATAAATTCTGCCAGTGAAGTTTTTCAGCATGCAATGGAGCAAATTTTTTCTGGGTTAGCATGTGTTATTATAGTAGATGATATTCTAGTAGGAGGGTAATGATGAAGCTGAACATGACAGAAACCTCGAGAAAGTTCTGGAAAGAGCTCAAGTGAATCTTAAGCTGAATCCTTAGAAGTGCAAGTTCGGGTTATGAGAAGTTACTTATGTTTGTCATTTGTTTACCAATTCAGGCTTATGACCAGACCCTTCCAAGCAAACAGCCATTATTGAGATGCCAGCTCCAGACAATGTTCAAGCCTTTCAATGCTTTCTTGGCATGGTTAACTACCTAGGCAAGTTCATTCCAGACTTAAGCCAACTAGTAGCACTGCTTAGAGAGCTAACAAGTAAAGATGTATCCTGGTCAGGGTTGGAACACCACCAAAGAGCATTTGATGTCTTGAAAAAGAAAACTGCCAGTCCACCAACTCTCAGATACTATGATGTTCACAAACTAGTTACTCTTTCCTGTGATGCTTCGAAATTTGGTCTTGGTGCAGTCATTCTTCAAGAGAGTCAACCTGTTGCCTGTGTGTCCAGATCTCTAACCCAAACTGAAATGCAGTATGCTCAGAAAGAGAAAGAACTCTTGGCAATTGTATTTGCATGTTCGAAGTTCTATGATTATATTTATGGCAGACCTATCCATATCAAAAAAGACCGCCAACCTCTAGTTACTATTTTGAGAAAGCCTATGCATTCAGCTCCAGCCAGATTGCAACATATGATGTTAAGATTGCAGAAAGTACAGTTGTGTACACTTACCATAAATGTAGATGTTCGAGTGTATTCACTGTTGCAGTCCTACAAAATGGGTTATCTGGCTCCCAGTAGCCCACAGTCGGCCAGAATACAATGTCCTTGGTATATGATGTAGGCTGCCTTCGGTTTAGGCCTGATGTCAGGAAGTCAGGTACAAAAGATAGCAGCCGATGCCAATTCCTCAGTTTTTCTTACCTTAACTGCGAAGTAGTGGATACCAATGTTGTCTGGGCCAGTCTGGAGCTATGATGATGGCCCCTGGTTTTTCATCCCTTATCTTTAACAGCACTCTGGGAAGAAGGGGAAGAGGAGCGAATGCAAAGATCGAGAGCTGTGTCCAGGGGAAGGACAGAGCATTCACCTTCCAAGCTTCGCTGTGATGATCCCTGGTTCAAAAGTTTGGAAGAAGGTGGTTGGTTGGAGATGAGAAGAGATCCCACCTGGGGAGTGCCCCCACACTGAATGATGTGATAGAAGATGGTCTTGTTTAGTTGCCACTCGTGAGGATCCAGTACCTGCCTGCTCAACCAGTCTGCCAAGGTGTTGAGCCTTCCTGGAAGAAACTGAGCTGTCAGATGAATGCCCATGGAAGCTGCTATGGACCATAGTATGATGCTTTGTCTGCACAGGGGGTAAGAGTGCGTCCCTCCCTGCTTGTTGATGTACCACATGATTGTGGTGTTGTCTGTCCTGACCAGAAGAGTACCAAGAGAGAGATGATGTTTGAAAGCTATTAAGGCTCGCTGGACTGCCATCAATTCCTTCAGATTTATGTGCAAATGACCCTGTTGAGAGTTCCAAGTCCCCTGAATGCATCTGCCCTCTAGATGTGCTCCCCAAGTGTAGTCCAAGGCATCTGTGGTGAGAGTCTGGCTGGCGGGATGTGGATAGAAAGGCAGGCCTTTGTTCTGTGCACAGGCCATCGCCCACCAAAGGAACACCGTCTGCAGGCAGGGAATCAGAGGAAGTATCAAGTCTAAATCCTGAGTGTGTTGACACCAAAGGTTTTTGAGGTACCATTGTCTTTTCCTCATATGCAATCTAGCATATGGAATCATCAGAATACATGAAGCCATGAATCCCAGGACTTGCAGGAATTGCCTTGCAGACAGCTGGGTCATGCTTGCCAAATTTTTGAAGTAATTCTAAAGATCTTTTTGTTTCTCTTGAGGGAGGAATACCATCTGGGCGGCTGTGTTCAGGCTCACTCCCAGGAATACAATCTCACTGGTGGGTACCAATTTTGACTTCTTTTCATTGATGGTGTAGCCCAAAGAGGTGAGAAGGTTCTTTACAAAGTTCAAATCCTTTAGAAGTTGCTCTGGAGAGTTTGCCTGAATAAGACAATCGTCCAAGTAAGGGTAAATCTGAATGTTTCTTTGCCTGCAAAAAGCAATGACTGGAGCCAGGCATTTGGTAAAAACTCTGGGAGCAGTAGATAAGCCAAAGGGCAGTGCAGAGAACTGGAAGTGTCTGTTCCTGCCCTGAAGCAAAGGAACTGCCTGCAGCTTTCCCTTATCAGGATGTGCAGATAAGCTTCTTTGAGATACAAAGTCACCAGCCAGGAATCCTTGGCCAGCATTGGCAGCAACTGCTGAAGAGTGAGCATTTTGAATTTGGGGATAACCAGAAAAGTGTTTAGAATGGAAAAATCCAGAATAGGGTGCCAGGTGCCCCCTTTTTCAGAAACCAGGAAAAGCCTTGAGTAGAAACTCTGTAGTGCAGGAACTGGCTCTATTGCTTCCAGGTTTAGTAAAGAAGAAACTTGTTTTTCTGCTTCTGCCCTTTGATTTGGGGGGATATCTGGGTATGCTTGGTGGACAAGGAAGGTGTGAATGCAGAACTTGTAGTCTTGGGATACTATTTTGAGCACCCACTTGTCGTCTGTGATGGTGAACCAGACATTTGCAAACATGGCTAACCTTCCCCCCAAAGGAAACCCTGGGCCCGCAGAGTATCTCCAAAAGAAAAATCTTCTGGAGGGGAGGCAGAAGAATGGAGTCTTCTGCATCAGAATCCTCAAAACCAGAAAAAAAGAGGAGAGTTTCCATCTTCATCAGCAGAGTTGCTGGAAACCTCAGAGTCTGAGGCAGAGAAAGCTTCTGGGGACAATTCCCTAATCCTTTTAGAAGGAGGTGGCTGAGAGCCCTTGATAAGGGTCAAGAGATCACTAGCCATTTTAACCATCTGAACCTGAGGCATAAGAGGGGAGACCGATGCCTGCTTAGGAGTAGATTTTCGGCAGGATGGCCTGCTAGAAAGCCGGAGGGACTCAGGAGGCCTAGCCACCGCAGAAGTCTGAATCAAGGTTGTCGGTCTGGATCTGGTCTCTGGGCAGAGAAAAGAGGCCTCAGAAGCCGGCGCCTATCAGAGGCGGCGACTGGCAGAGGGTCAGAAGATGAAATGGAAGCCTGCGGTATGGAGGACTCAGAAAAGGACTCCGCAGACACCTGCTGCTGAACATCCGGGGACTGCAGGGGCAAAGAAAGCACCTCACTACTACTACTGGGCTGACAACCAACTTAACAGGGACGTCGTCGGCTTGTTTGACCCAAAGCCTGTCACGGTCCTTATCCTTGCGCTTCTTAGGAACATCTGAAGTCGGGAGATCAGAAAATGCCATATCGACGAACGTAGGCCAAACTCCGAAATGCATGAACAAAATCCTAGCTCTACGGCATATGGTACGTGGGTTGAAAGAAGCACAGAGAACACAATTAGGGACGTCGTGCTCAAGGCCCAAACAAGTAATACAATAGGAGTGACAATCACGGTGCAGAATCTGTTTTCCACAGGTAAGACAGTTATTAACTTTCTCTGACATTCGTTAAAACAAGAAAGGAGGGTCCCCAACAGGGTACTTATCTGAGGATGTCTTCAACTGCGGACCTATGTGATCGGAGCTCCCTGACCTTTAACAGTAGGCAGAATTCAGTGATCCCCTAGCCACAATCTACTGGGATGACATATGATGATACAAAAACCCAGTTTTAAGCAAGGACGCAAGTTTGGCAATCCTCACTGCAGGGGTTGCCTTACGGGACCTGGCTGCCCAATTCCCCATGCTGGACATTGGCAAAGGTAACCGCCAGGCTGCGGCTTGCTCAGCCCAACACAAAAAGGATAAAAAATGGGTTAGTACCCCTGAGTGCCTACCTCTGGCCCTGGCAACCTACCAAAACCCCAGCACAATCTGAAGCTCTCACCTAAACTCATGCTCTCATTATGCACGAAGTCACCAATCTCAAGATGCACGACTATTCGGCCCTTCCAAGTTGAGAAACCTGATTCATGTGGCGGCCACGAAACCGGCATTCAAACCATCATGAGCACCCAGTCCATAGGCATAAAACCTCATATCACACCTTCAAGCCCCAAAACAACGCTTCCATGCACTCAGACCACAAGGAACATCTTAAAGGACACCCACACCTCTGCCCTATCAGCAAACACGAGCAGGTTAACCATATCCAAGACTAGCAACTCATGCTACCTTGGCTGAAAACAAACCAATGAAGGATGCTTCCCAACACCATCATTCCTACTCAGGAACACCACTTAAAAACAATGAAACACCATCTCCTCTCCAAAACACTCATAGCTGATCTTGTCTTGACTGCATCATACACTCTAGCATCACTACCTAAAAAAGCCCAAACTCTCTAGCCAAACTCAGTGATCCTACTCATAAACTCCTGGGATCACAACCTCCACACCTGAAACAACTAGTCACAAAACCACAGATCTCATCATCACGAACATCACCCTCACAATGGAACACTGGAAGTATACCTTCCACTGAAGAGATTCTGGCATAAACTAATCGAAAGCCGACTTACACCCCTGAACTGAAATAAAAAGACCACAGTGAAGCTTCTAAAAAAACCCTAAAAACTCATTTCTCAACACTTAAGGTCACTTCTAAGGCCCTGGAAACCAGCTAGCTGCAACTCATACAACAAATCCCAAACAAAACCAGCAGGGAAGAGGCTTCAGGACCCCAGGCAACCCCAAACTCTACAACAAAAAAGGATAGCCAAACTCTGGAAATCAATAGCTGGTGGACCCCAGCTATAAACAAGCTCTACAACAAAAAAAGACAAAATAGTAATAAACTAAGCAAAAATCTTGAAGAGAAAAAAAAAAACTCTCAAAAGACAAAAAATTAGAGGCAAATTTTGAGTAAAAAACCTAGGAGAAAACTCCCAGAAAAGCCAAGAAGGACTCTAAAACAGGCCTTAGATACCTGAATTAGAACACATTGAGAACATTCAGGCAAAACTGTTTCAGTGCAAACTACTGAAGATTACTGAACCTACAACATTATACCAGGAGCAAAAGACAATTTCAACATCTACAACGCCCAGGTGAGAAAAAACTTAGGAGGAACCAAAGGATTCATCTCCCCAGCATGATGTGCTCGGGTGAGAACTGCTCTCCAAAACAAAAAAACTTCAGCCACCCGTGGGAGTTATGGTGTCTGAGAGTCTCCGGGCTCAATGAGGATACAACCGCCCAGGAGGTTAGATGTTTTGTGTTTCTAATGCCTCAAGGGCGGCCCACCACTTTCCAAAGCCTTATCTGTGCATCCATGGACAATGGCAGTCACCAAAGCGATGGTGGAGAGTCATGGTAATGCTTCTATAACAAGATCATAATGGAACTCATAAATATGGATCCGAATGGAGTTGCAGATAATGGATCCAACTTTTTCGAGACTTTCTTGTTGGCTTTTCGAGCTGTCAGGCATACCATGCCTTTTAAAAAACTTCCATAAAGCCTATTAGACCACCAAGGCCAGCCATGAGGGAAGGGCACCCATCCAGGCCTTCTTGAACAATACCTTACTCAGTTATCCTCCATTCAGTCATCATGAAAAACTCATCCAAATGACAGAAGAGACATTGTAAGAGATGCTGGACAAACTATGTCAGGTCAGAAAGCCTGTCATGGAGAAGTGGCAGTGTCCCACACTCAAGTGGTGTCAGTGTCAGTGTCCCACAGGCCTCAGTCCAGTCCTGGGTTTACTTCTTCACAAACTTTACAAAAGTTTGTGCAGGAGGGTAAACAGGTAATCAGATGAAAGAAAACAGATCTGACACAGTGAAAAACACATAGAAACACATAGATACCTGGATAACTGGTGCCAGGATAACCTCCTATGCCAAAATGCCATGAGCCAGAGCCATGGCCTAAAAGAAAAGGTTAATGCCACTTTAAAAAAAGGGAGTAAAAACATACCACACCCTAGCAGAAATAGTCATCAATGCACAGTAGAATTGAGAAGTCATCAGGGATCTGGTGACCCAGGTTGACAGTTGGCTTTCATTTGACACATTGCCGTGCTGAACAGTCAGGAAGTGATTTCTATCTGCCCACCTGATCATGATCACATCTAGATCAAGGAGGTCACCGATCATTCCCTCACGTCCCCATACAGGAACCTATTCGACCTGTAATGATTACAATGATAGGCCAGTAGGACACCTGCAGCAGCTGGAGCAGCCCAAAGTTCCTCAAAAAAATCACAAAAAGGATCAAAATCTCAAAATATGCTGCCTGACTGAAAGAACTCCAGCACTCTCAGTCTCATACCGCAGAGGTAGAGGTGACCTGTTATATAAGCATAACAGGCCCCCTGATTTGATGAATATGATGAATACCCTTCAAAATCTAGATCCTCAGAAGACAAACCATGGAGGACTTAAACTCTTAAACCTTGACACGGTTATTAATAGAGTGGAGTGGCTAGATTCATCACCCAGAGACTCCTATGCTGTGAACAAAAACCCGGTACATGTGAGGGCAGAGCACTGCTGGCCTTGTTCAGAGGAATCTTTGACCAATGGATGAGAGATCGAGATACCCCCTTTTACTTCAGTGTCACTGCTTGACAGACACACAGCAAATAAAATAATATAGTTTTATTCAAACTAAAGGGGGTGGCGAAAGCCAAATAACTATGGGCTAGGCTTATAAATGCCCTTGGGCAGATAGCCTAGTATGAACCTATGAACCTATGAACTAAGCAGTCAGAATACAAAAAGAAGATACTCAGCCGACCGTCACTCATGCAAAATGTGTCTGCTTCGGGCTCTGTGGCAAGAAAGACTGAGGAAATGGCGTTGGCTGCCTTCTTTTTTATCTGACATCAGGCATAAACTGAAGGCAGCTGACGTCATATACCAAGGACTTTGGTATTCTGGCCGACTGTGGACTACCGGGATCCGGATAACTCATTTTGTAAGGACTGCAACAGTGAAACACGATGAACATCTACAGTTTCAGTCTTGTCTACACGAAAGGCAAACTGCTTTATCTTGCTGATACATTATCCAGATCACCCAGAAATACTGCTGAAGAGCAAGAGAATGAGAAACTTGATTTTGAAGTCATGGAAGTGAGTAATTTTTCTTCCACACATCTCACTGAGCTTAGAATTCATACAGCCCCAGATCCTGTTTCATAAAAGCTCAACCACTTTATCAATCGAGGATGGCCGTCAAAACAATCTACTTTACCTCAAGAAGTGCAGCCTTATTTTCCTTACAGAGATGAGATTTTGTCAGATAATGGTACTGTTATGAAAGGTCCAAAAGTAATTGTTCCAAAGTCCTTGCAACAAGAGTATATTACTGTCTTGTATTGTGGCCACCCAGGAACCAATTCCACAAAAAGGAGGGCGGGAGGACTAGTGTTTTGGCCTTCTATGTCACAAGACATTGAGAGAGTACTTTCCTCTTGTTCTGTATGTAATAGTACAAAGCCACATCAACAGAAGGAACCACTTCACCTAAACCAGATTCCTGAACTACATTGGTTGACAGTAACCACTGATATTTTCGAGTGGAATGGTCAACATTACTTGGTGTTAGCAGACTCTTATTCTAATTGGTTTGAGATTGACCTACTTCCTAATCTAACATCCAGTACTGCCATTATACTAAGATGAAGCATCATTTTGCAGTCCAGGGTAGCCTGCACAAAGTTATTTCTGATAATGGTAAATAGTTTACTAGCCAGCAATTCAAAAGTTTTGCCAAACAGTAGAACTTTACTGATGTCACAAGTAGTCCTGAGTACCCACAGTCAAATGGTTTGGCAGAACATGCAGTCCAAAGTGCGAAACAGTTACCTGAGAAGTCGAAAAGAGATAATAGTGATGTTTTCCTGAATTTCTTGAATCTCCGAAATTTTCCTTGTGATAAACATCTTGGCTCATGTACCCAGAGACTTCTGTTGAGACAAACCAGAGCTATCTTACCAATCAGCAGTAGTTCATTGGTTCCAAGTGCTAAGAATAATAGATTTGTGAAAGCCTATTTGTTAAAGAAATGCCTAGTCCAGAAGTCTTATTACGATAAGTTGGCAAACTGCTCAATCCATTACATGAAGGAGAGAGAATGAGAATGCAAATGTGCAAAGGTAATGATTGGCTTGGAGTATTTGCCCAGAGCCGACATTGTACATTGCGGAATCGCAAGGAGAGAGTTTAGGTGGAATCTGAAACATTTGATGCCAGTGTCCAAGCCTGTACCACAGTACCTAGCCTGTGAGAAAGACTCTTTATCTCAGAGTGAGTTGTCCAGCATTCCAATTCCTGAGGATGTTCCAGTAAATATCCCTGTTCCTGAGATGAATCCTGAAGTTCCTGATACGAGTTGTTCACCGAAGACTGTACCTGTTGCTAAACCCAATTCTGAATACCATGTTACTAGATCAGGTCGTGCTTCTAAGCCATGTTACAGATACATAGTAATGTGGACATGAACATTGTGTTTGTTTCTAATGTCTATGAATTATTGCATGTCTTATTCTAATGTCATTTCAATGAAGACAATCTATTTAAGAGGCAGGATGTAGATTGTGTGTGTGTGTATACTTACTGTTTTAAGAAACTCTCTAGGGGCTTGCACAAGTGTATAAATACTGAGCATGTGCAAGCCTGACTGCCATTTTGTAGTAAGCTGTTGAGATGCAAGCATGTATGTCTGTGTAGTCTGTGTGTTAATCAGTTCATTTATATTTTGTAAAGCTACTATATATCCTGGTGTGTTTCTCTGTAATAAAGCATATAAACGAACTACCCCGCCTGTTCATCATCTATAATTGAGAGGGATGAGCGACAATGGAGAAAAAAATAGTGCAGCAGTTCTTGGCTGGGGGTGCCTTATGTGTGGGTTTCCTCCCACGTTACGAAGATGTGCATCTGGAGCATTTCTCCCTGGGCCTCGGCTGAAAATTTACTTTGTTCCAAGTTGGGCATTCCCGGTAAACAAATGTTAAATAAAATAAATAAAAGGGATAATTGTTTTTTTTACCTTATAGGTGTACTACATTTTATATGACACACCACCAAAATAAGAGATGCATAATGATCTTCTACAAAACGATGCATCTTCTTCAATTACTATTTCACACTATGTTTTAAAAAGCTTAATCTTTGTTCCCATCTCTTTCCTAGATTTGTTACTGACATATGGGCAGCACTGTGCCAATTTCCTTCTGATATAAGAGAAAAATGACTTTACTCTACCAAAACCACAAATGCTATAAAGAACACTGTAAGAAAGCTTTAATCTTGATTCTATGCATGTGTCATCTGTGGGAGGTTGGCATAATGGTTAAGGTATTTACCTTAGAGACACAAGGATTTGATTCTCACATGGGGTAATTAGCTACACTTAAAATGACTTGCAAGGGCAGTTAATCAAATACTAATCTATGAATGCCAGTAAATTCAAATGCATGCCATTTGGTAGTACCTTACCTAACCCAACAGAAACTGTCTGCTCCATAAGCTATCTGAAGTCAGCAGTCACAAGTACATCAATGATAATATCAAGTACCTTAAATTTATAATGGACTACAAACATTTCTAATTTCAAAATATAATAAAAGACAGTTTCAGGGGGGTGCACACACACAAAATAATTAGCTTAAAGGTCTGGTGGGTTGTCAGAATTTCTGTTTTTAAGCTGATGTGCCAGCTGCTATCAAATGGCTACAGCCCTTACATTCAAGTAGCTACATATCCACTGCTTTGGAAACTGGCTAATGGGGAATTCAACAAAGTTGATATTACCAGAAGCAATTATTACCGAAAAGAAAACAGTAAATTAACATAACTGTACAATTATTTATCTTTATGTACATCTGGACTGTGGCTTAAAAAGGTACATACAGATCAATCTACCTTCTTCTTCTTTCGGCTTTTCCCGATTAGGAGTCGCCACAGTGGATCACCTGTCTGCTCATGATTGGCAGTGGAGATTTACGGTGTCGAGTTGCCAGCCCAGCGCCCAACCTTCCACAGAAGGCACACACATGCACACACACATGCACACACTCATGCCTAGGGCCAATTTAGAGTGTCCAATCCACCTACAGCATGTCTTTGGGATATGGGAGGAAACCGGAGCACCCGGAGGAAACCCACGCAACCACAGGGAGGACATGCAGACTCCACACAAAAGGCACCCCCAGCCGAGAATTAAACCGGAGAACCTCTTGCTGTGAGGCGGCAACGCTAACCGCTGCACCACCGATCAATCTACCTACCTGACAGAAAGAAAAAAAACAAAACAAAATAAATAGGGTTAAAAAATAAATGAGTAAACAATCTTAGGGAGCGTTTTTCCATTTATGTGTATATCTATAGTAAAAGTGAATTTGGAATGCAAAATTGACATTTTAATTTACTTCTATGACTGGGAAATGAAATAAGCCATCTGAAACTGTCTGACCTCAAAACGAGAAGCCAAAGGAGGATTCAAGGGCAGACAGGCAGAAACAGGTGACAAATAGGCCTTTACAGAACAATAGGCCAAGCCAGACTGGAGCAACTCACATAAATAGGAGAGAACCAAAGGGATCCCCAAGGAAAAGGGTCCTGGTTATGAGCATGGTACCAGACAGAAAACCTCTTCCATTTGGACATATAACACTTTCTGGTTGCAGGTTTTCTTGCCTCCTGTAAAACCCTGAGCACATCCTCAGAAAAGAGGTGCCTAAAAGGGATCATAACCCTATCACCCAGAGTGTCAGTCGAAGAGTGAACAAGTGAGAATGGATGAGTGACCCCTTGTTCTGTGTGAGGAGGTCCAACCAGTGAGGTAACACTTGGTGATTGCCCCTGGCCAGATGCATTAAGAGGGTGGGGAATCCAGTGCTGCCTTGGCCAAGAAGGAGTCACTAGCAAGATTTTTGGAGAGTCCAGATGAACCTAATGCAGGACTCCTTGAAGCAGGGAAAGGGGAGGAAAAGCATACAGGAACATCTCCTTCCAAGGAAAAGAAAGGATGTCTTTCCTCCATGCCAGATGCTAAGGCACTCTGGAACTGAAAATAGGGAGCTGCCTGTTCAGAGGGGAGGTAAAAGATCTACTTGAGGATTATCTCACCAATGGACTATGTCCAGAAACATGTCTCTGTGAATCATCCATTCATGAGTCTGTGTTTTGGACCCGCTCACTGCGTCTGCCACTAGACAGTGCTCTGAAGGAAAATACACTGATAACTGACAGCCAGATCCCAGGCCTGAAGAGCCAACCTGTAGAGAAGGTAAGACTTTCTGCCCCCCTGCTTGTTGACATACCACATCACTGAGGTGTTGCCTGTTTAACCTTCAGAGGGCCTATAGAGAGCATGGGGTAAAAAACCTGAAGGGTCAGAATCAGGGCTCATATCCCTTTGAAATAGATATGGTATGACTTCAGAAGGGGGGACAAAGACCCTGACCTTTCAGGTGACCACAGGAAGCCTCCCACCCCATGTCTGAAGCGGCAGTAAACAGTTCTTGGAAAGGAACCAGAGACTGAAAAGGCAGGCCTGGGTTGAGGGTAAGTTGCTGAATCTACCTCTCAAATTCCTGCTTCAGACAAGGAAGAAAAGGCACTCTGAAATCCAGAGGGTGGCAATACTGAAGCCAAACTGACTTGAGGTACCACTGAAGTTTCCACATGTACAGTCTGGCAAGAGGGAGCACTGGAATTGAAGAGGCCATGAATCCCAGGACTCAAAGAAACTCTCTGGCTGGAATAGCAGGCAGAGGAAGAACAGGTTGAAAGAAAGCAGTCAAGAACAGAACTTTTGGAGGTGGAAGAGAGGCCAACATTGGCACTGTGTAAATCCTGCAACCCAGACGCACATGATCTTGAGAGGGAGTCAATACAGACTTTTGGAAGTTGATAGTGAACCCCAGACTCTAAAGGAGAGATATGGTGAATTCCAGATCCTGTAAAAGACAACTGATGGAAGGTGCCTGAAACAACAGGTAGTTTAGATAAGGAAAAATATGAATGCCTTGGAGCCTGCAAAAGGCAATCACAGGAGTTAGGCATTCTATCAATACCCTTGGGGCAGTAGAGAGGTCAAAAGGCAAAACAGAGACCTGAAATGAGAGGAAGAAACACAGAAACGTAAACACTTCCTGAAAAGAGGAATATGAAGATAAGCATCCTTCAGGTCCAAGGACACCAGAAAAGCCTGGAATATTAAAAGAGAAAACAGGGTTTGAAGAATAAGCATCCAGAAAAAAAGGAACCTTGAGAAAGGTGTTGACCAAAGAGAGATCCAGAAGAGGTCCCCAAGTGTCCTCCTTTCATGGAACCAGGAACATCCTAGAGTAAAATCTCTTTCTTACTTGGGAAGGGACAGGTTGAATAGTTCCCTGGTCCACCAGGGACCCAAGGACCTCTGAGAAATTAGTAGGTTGTTCTAGAGGAAGTTGAGGAGTCCCTGAAAAGGGAAGAAGAGACTTCCACACCATGAACTAACCTTGACAGAAGAAAGACAGAACTAAGAATCCCAGGTGCTGAGATGTCAGGGAAGACACAGAGAGATCCGAAGAGACAAGGGAATCTGGTGGGGGGGGGGGTGTCAAAGAGAAGCAGACTTGTCAGATAAAGGAGGCTCCTGAGCCACAGAAGCCTAAGAAGACTTAGCAGGAGGAGCTCATCTACCACCCTTCCTGCTTTTAGTGGCCTGATGCTGCTGCCTGGGAACAAAAGCAGATCTAGTATGATAATTCCTCTGGAACTTAGGGATAGGAGAGACAAAAATATGTTTCAAGTCCTACAAAGCCTCACTTTTTTCTTGAAGACACAACATAGCAGCAGCTGTAGTCCCAAAGAGATTTTTATTATCCAAAGGAACATCCAGCAACTTGGCCTTAATGTCTTCAGGTAATGACTGAGGCATCAGTAGCATCACAGTTACACTTGATAGAGTGATAAGCCACCTGAGAGGTAGACCCCAAAACAAAAAGAGCAATAGATTTTGCCTCAGAATCAGGGAGGTCGGAAAGAACCTGACAAGCTTGGGTAATCAAGGCCAGAGCATAGCTGGTCATGTGGATCTGCTAACTGATAGCCTGAAAGGTCAAAATTAAACTTTCTTACAAATTCTATGCATTGCTCTATTATCCTTACCTGAAGGCAGAAGCTTGGAAGAGGGCAAGAGTTTAGAAGGCTTGTCACAAGAGACTGACACCACAGCAGGGTCAGCAGAAGGACACTTAAATAAGAACTGACAATCCTCAGGAACCTTACAGAACCTGTCAGGTTTCTTTGGAGCAAGAAGCTGAGAAACATGAGACTTAGAAATAGCTATAAAGGTGTCTAACAAAGCAGCGAACACAGAAGGTACTGCAGAAGGTTTAGGAGTGTCCACCTGAAGAAGCTCATAATACATTTCAGGATACTGGACAATTGAGAAGAATCACACTTAAAGCATTCCATCATTCTAGAAATAGTGCCTCAAAAAGACAATTCCAGACAAGAAGACTCAGGGCTAGCAGGCTCTTCTTCATCAGAATCATAAGCCAAGGGTGAAGGCATCTGGGAAGAGTAAGACAAGGACCCATCATCAGACTCTGAATCCTCACCTGAGGAATCAGGTTCCCTAGTCCATTTGGAAGAATTAGATGTCCAAGGGGAAGTAGGCACAGAAACCCCTTGGGGATGTTTCAGGGCCATTAAGGCATTAAATAGGCCCTGAGTAAACTCCTGCCATTCCCTTTCAGGATCTTTAGGTCGTACAGAAGTATGCTTAGTCTGCTGCTTTTTCTTGGTATGTACATCAGCCCTGACAAACAATGGGGGTTCCATCCCTTGATGAGATTCAATAAGAGTACCCAGAATCTCTTCCCTGACCAGAATCTGTGGATTCCCTCTAGGACCCTCTAAGATTATCAACCACAGTTCCCCCTTGATGCCCACTGAAGACACCTGCAAAGGTTCATGGGTTCACAGATTAGTACCAGGCTAACTGCCCTTGTGGGCCATTTTAAGCCTAGCTAATTGCAATGTGAGAATCAAACCCTGCACCTTGTGTATGTAAGGCAAACACCTTAACCAATATGCCAACCCCCCAGTCTCAGAAGACATTCAAAAGGAAGGATCAATGCAGGTCTCCAATGGAATCGCGGCAAAGAAATCTGAAATAAACACCGGATGACCTACAGAGCTATCACTTGCTTCTACAGAAACGTCTGGTGGAGGCTGGATAGCCAAAGAATCCAGCTGAGATTTCTTGGCCTTCTTCTAACTTAATGGCACCTCTGGGTTAGAAGATTCTGCCATGCTATCCTGGGCTAGCAGTTTAAGATTCTGGTTCTCGTGATAGATGGCCAAGGAAGACAACTGACTTCTAAGAATATTAGGCATAAATGCCTTACAAATACTACAGGATGTACAGTTGTGGGAAGCACTCAGACAAAAAAGACACTGTTCATGATAATCCTTATGGGGAAGCTACCTCCCACACTAGCATCTTCCCTTATTGGATAACATGAACTCTAGGTAACCAAAAGAGAACAAGACCAAGAGAAAAAAGGGAAAAAAAACTCCAGTGGGGCACTTATCTGATGGCTAGATATTCAGGACAATAAAAAGGGTGTTCAGACAGACAAACAATGATGGTGTTCCAACTGGCGACAAAGAAGTTCTAGGTAACTGCATCCATTTGTCACTTTTATACCTACATCCTGAACAAGGAGCTTACGTGCATAGAAGATCTAAAGGCTTTGGTTTACTGGCCAGATGTTGGTATATCCTTGGCAAGAGATCCCTATAGTGAAGAATACCGCAACAGTGATGGGTAATATCCACTCTAGAATGAAAATACCCATCCCCCCCAGAAGTCCACAAGTGGAGGAAATAACTAGGTCTGTACATGGTACTGGCAAACTGTGCTCTCTGGTCAGTAGTTGTTCAACTGCATAATGAAAAGAATGTGGTACAACCTTAGATAACATGACACAGCCACTGGAGATTGGATGAGTAACAATCTGTCCTATGACAACCATAACAATAATAATTTGTTTAACTTGTATCACAGTGCAGTACAAAGATCATTCACAGGCTTTTGTGTTCTCTACAGTGGAATATGCATGTGTAGTACAAGATATATATGTAGCCTCCATACAGAAATGGGAAAATAGCAATTTTAAGCAGTCTGGCCCCAAACTGTGTCTTTTCAGTAATGACATATCATTATCTAGTAACTCTCTTGCTGTCACACATCCTTTCAGGGTCCCTTACCTTTATGCCAGATACTGCCATTTGATGCCTGTAATCCCTACATCATCATCTTCTTTGCATGTATTTCCAAGCCAATTATGTTAAACTGTTTATAAGAGTAGTTATAAACAGTAGCAATATCTGCATATCTGTATAAGTATCACAAAAACGATGTTAAGTACAAGTTACTGCATGGTGTAATCTGACATGCAACATGAAAATGAACAGTGTATTTGTACTTGATACTCATCTGCTATGGTAAACTGGAAACTGAATGTTGTTTATAAATAAAAAAAAACATCAGCAGTGTTACCATATGTCTGAATATATAGAAAAAGGTATGCAGGAATAACTCAGAGGAGCATCTTTCTAACAAATGAAAAAAAAATGTCGATGCTGACACAATGCACATAACAGAGTTACTGAGATACAACCGCTTGAAAATATTTTTACTGGTGCAGAAAAACATGACACTTCTATATTCAGATGGATTACACTTTGGAGTTTTGAAATCATTATCACTGTAAAAACAAGTTTCTTCTAAATAGCACTGCTGTTTTAAGTTTTCCAGTTGCACTTATGCTATGAGAAATATCTGAATTTTTGAGAGTTGATTTTGAGTAATTAATGCAACATAAATCTTTCAGGTCACAGCAGGCATTCCTATTAAACTTGTCCACCATTTAAGAATATAATTAGTCAATATAACTTAGGACACAATGAGTTAAAATGCAAAACAAAAAAATGATTATGCAATAATGTCTTTCTCACTCTGGAGCAGTAGTCAAGAGTCTGGGAAAACTGTATTTTGCGCAGTCACAAAATACAAGAAATTTGAAGTTACAACTAAGGAATCAGACACTAATCGAAGCAGTTTCATTTCATTGGTATCAATCTTGGGTTTGAAAATCCAACTAAAAACAGCTTGACAAAGTACTAACTTGGGAATGCAGAAAGGCTTAATGTAATATGGAAACCTTATCTCAGACGGTTTCTGCATCATGCTAAGCCTTTCAATTTTTGGACCACCCATCTGCAGAGGTTTTCCTCCTTGCAGAGGCCTTAGCACAGAGAATGGTCTTGTAGGTGGCAGTCCAGGAAAAGCAGCTAATGCTAACTATCCATGTTCTCTCTCTCAGAAAAGTTTGTGGGTCCCGAGTTACTTGACTGAGCGATTCAGAGAATCATTCAGTCAAGTAAAATTTTACTCTACGAGGAAAAAGCAAAATGTGTCAAAAGGCAGCAGTTGCTCATTCACTTTTATGGGAGTACTCCCGGGGCACGCAAGTTGAGCAAAGCTTTAAGGGTGTGTCAGAGTGTATGTGTGCAAGCATGTGTACGCAGAGGTATAAATGAGTTTGAATGAATGTGTATATGTAGGTATGTGTGTCTGCTTAGGTTATCACACAATGGGGGATTAGGTAGGTGACTCTGTGTGTGTGTGTATGCATATACATACACACACACACACACACACACACACACACATATATATATATATATATATATATATATATATATATATAGGCCTGCGGTGGTGGTGCTGCGGTAGCGTTGTCGCCTCACAGTAAGACGCTGTCCGGTTCGATTCTCAGCTAGAGCATCTTCAGCATGGAGACATGCGTCAATGGGCGTACCTTCATTGAAGGTTGTGCGTCAGGGCTGGTAACTTGCCACGTAAAAATCAACTACCAATTATTAGTGGACCGGAGTTCCGCTGTGGCGACCCCTAACCGGGAAAAGCCGAAAGACACAACAACATATATGTATAAGCATGTAGGAGGTGCGTCTTTGCTAAAGCAATGAAAGGGGTGTTGGGGAGAACATAGTCAGGGCCAAAAGAGCAGTGTTTGATTCACAAACATCACAATAAGATGAGATGCTAAGACCCCATTAGCATTTCATCACAATGAGACACTAAGGAGGTATTTCCCACTGCAGTATTACCATGTCTCTGCACCAAAATAAAGGAGAAGTTGAATTCTTGTATGCTAACGCTGCCATTAGTTCTGCAGAGTGATGTACATAATGATGAGGAAGGAGATGACAGAAAGGTTTGTCCTTCCTTACATGGAGCAAAACAGAATAGCAACTGATTTGTTTTATGGAGGTCCCCAACTCTGAGGAGGAAGAACCAAAATTGATGCTGTACATGGAGCCTTATTTGATGTCTCAACAGGTTAGTAAGGGAGTGTGCTACATATCACATGCATGGGCAAATTTCAATATACCACAACCACGGAGTCAGTTATTAGAAAATGGGAACTGTCTCAAATGACATCTGATCCTGGTGAAAGATAAGATATGGTGCTTTAGGCATCATGGCTTGAATCTGTGCAATCTCCCTAATAGAGGTGACTATTACCACAGCAGTCTTCCAATAGATACATTTAAATTTCTTGGAAGAAAATGGTTTGAAGGGTAGCTACAAAAGATTCTCAGTCAGATTCCACAGAAAAACATTTACAGTCAACTAGCTAGCACTCTACCCTCCAACATGCCAAAGAACATCACCAAGGTAGATAGCTAAACTCTACAGCAAAACAGCAGCAGAAGGATGCTACACTGTTGAAGCAGCAACAACCCTTGTAAAAAGATCACAGGCCTGCTTAAAATCTTTTTACGTGGAGTAACTAGTAAACTCAAGAGTTGATCAGGTTTTCTAAAATGATTCTTTCTGGATGTATAGGCTCACAACTATCTACAGGACTCAACAGTATGCAAAATCTATTTTCTTAACACCTTTATTGAATTATCACTTAAGACATAGACAAACGTACATTTATACATAAGAAAACAAACCATGTTAACATGTTCACATTTATACAATCATCAATCCAGCATGACATAAATTGGTCAATTCCTGCCTTCCCTTAAACTTAACTCACCCAAAACATTATTCTACTTGCATTGTTCCCACAATTTCCAATTTTCTATGTAATCTGCTCTTATCTTTGTTACAATATTCATTACTTCAAATGCAGTTGGTTTAGACTTTGATTTCCAATTTGGCAGGCACCAGAATTAAACTTAACACCTTACGATATCTAAGTAATTCAGATCTTGTATCACAGCTAAAAAAAATCAAACAAAAAAAAAACAATAATTTCTTTAGTTACACCCATTTGCTCACCCAATATTTCAATCAAGAGTACACTGTTGGGAATTTTTAAAGTCTGCCAACTCATTATACTCCCTGAACACATGTTCCCAGTTACCTCTTTGAAATAATTGATAGGACTGTAGAATACTGGAAACAGCTGGAAGAAACCGGAATGAATGTCTTTATCTGTTAATTACCCTGCACTGTGCTGAACAGGTGCTAGCCTCGTTTATGGACTAAATCTACTTGTACTTCTCTGAATGAATTCTGCACATGCTGTAGTTCAGTTAAGAATGCTTTATTATGTACAGTGAAGGTAGATGTCAACAATATCCGAATAATGATACAAATATCAACCCTACTATATACCTTCTCAGTCCATCCACATACAGCCAAGTTCTCCACTATTGTGGATACTTATTAAACTCTACAATCAATACTGTTGGACTTAACTCTTTTTGCAAATACTTAAATATATTTTTTAGTCTGTAAAAATATTGTTATGTATGTATCATGTGTTTGCATTTCTGCTTTGTCTCTCTAATGTTCTTGCATAACTGATTTTAACCATATTTTTGACTCAAATATTTGTTTCTCTGTAAACTGTTTATTTTTATTTTTTTTTTTTTTAGCTTTTCTCCTCGGGTCTCCACTGAAAATGGGCCACAAGCCCAGCTGGACCAACCTGGTTAACAAATGTCAATAAATAAAAAAATAAACTGTTTGCAGTAACAGTCCTGATAAAATGAAACAGTCCTCTGCATTCATATTCATATTTTTTTGATAAACTGAAATAGTCCTCTACATTCTATTTTTTTCCTCCTGAATAGTATAATTAAGCAATAACCAATGATGTGGTGTTATAATGAAGATTTACCCATGGTTGGTGTGGTTTAATCATGAGGGTGAAGCCCGAGTGATTAAATAAAGCCAACAGTGGGCAAATTTCAATATACCATAACCACGGAGTCGGTTATTGCTATTATACAATGACATTATTTAAGAAAAAAAATACTTACTTTTCTTAAATAATGTCTTTGCATAACGGCGCATTACTATTCTTTCACTGGTTGTGGTACACTGCTTCCTTGTTTTGATGTACTGCGCATGCGTATGGGACTTGCGTCCCACGCATACCCAGTACATCAATGCTTTGAAACGGAAGCAACGGAGAAAAGAAAGTCTCCATTGCTCCGTTTTTTCTTTTTCTTTTTTTATTTGTTAAAAAATTTTTTTTTTTGAGCACTTTGTACCAATGAAAAAAAGTCCAGGTGACTGGACCTTTTTCCATTGGTATATTGTGGGATTTACAATGGGTACGCTGGCCAAACAGTGTGCACGTTTTGGAATAATAATGGGGGGGGGGACGATTGTATAATTAATATTCTGAAATGCTGGATATTTGACCTGACTTGTAAACTCATGAACAAGTGTCTGTGCTGCCTTCTGAAGACTGCACTGTCATGACTTTCTGCATATCAGTCCAAACAAAATAACTTTACTAACTGTTTGAATGATTTCTTAATAATACAAAAACCTTGCAAATCTGTACACGCCTCCTTAGGCTTGGTTCCCAAGCGATGTATCATACAGACAAAATGTGTTTATACTCAAATGTACAGCACATTCTCTTCTTATCAGTATTCTTGACTGAAGGTTATATATTCACTGAAACTGTATGCAAACTGTGAAGCTTGCTTTAATATGGCTGCATGTTTAGACTTATACAAAGAGAATACTATTTCTTTTTTCACATTTAAATGATAAAAGTCTAACACTCTTTCTTCCCCATCAGACCTCCAACATGTGTCATCTACCTGAGGAAAAAGTTTGGAGTATAAAAATACCTATGCAAACACTTCTAAGTAAAAATCCTGAATATTCAAGTCTTTTTTTTACATATTTTAGAGACATACATATATCCTACCATTGTTTCCTTGTGAATTGCTTATCCAAACTCTCTTCCCAATCTTTTCTAAACTATTCTGATTGATTCCTATAGTAATTCTGCAATATTTTATATATCTGCTAATTATCCCTTTATTAACAGCAGCTTCTGCTCTAGATTCAACTGAAAAACTATCAGAGCAGGTCTTTCACTTAGGATTCCCCTATTTCTTTCTCTTTGCCTATACTCTGATGTCAATCTCTGATAAGGGAAGGCAGTTTCTAGCCTGCAGTCCAAATGTCTTCTTGGCCTCTTCCCACTCTATTACCTTTCTCTGTCTCTATCTTAAGTTATTTGCTCCAAATACTTTGGTTCCTTTGCCAATTTTCTCCAGTAATTTCTAGCCCCAACTTGCCTATTCTCAGAACCCCCTATTGCAGTCATTCCTATCAGCAGAATCTCTTTTCTCTATTTTCATGTCAGCTTACGTCTTAAAATAATGCTCTGTATGGCCGTTATTCTCCTTAATGATCTCATTCACAATCCTACTCTCTCCTTATTTCTTGATTTCCCCCCTGCTTCATCATCATCCTTTTCCACTTTGAATTATAGCCTGCTTGTGTTATGTATATTAACCTCGAAGGATGAACTTATCCTACTTGACCCTAGCCCTCTTCCACTCCCAGATAAAATCCTTCAACTCTTTACTAATTACTGTCCACAACTACTCCTGTGTTTGATAAAAATATGCTTGACTTGAATAAAAAGCTAAAGGGACTAAAAACATTTTCACTGTGTTGTATCTTGCTGTCCCTAGCCATAAAAGAGTTTCCAGTTTCTCAGTTTTTGTATCATCTTTTGTTTAGTCTCTTCCCACACACCCTTAGCTGCCATAACAAAATCCTTTTTAATCCATAATCCTAAATACTTCATGTTATCATGTCCCCATAAATATGAATATTGCTTTACCAATTCATGTGAGTATGTTTTACAGCCTTTGTTTTGTCCTCACTAATTGTATATGCCAAAAAGACAATGAAACTGCTTCAGAATGTACCACAACACTGAGGTGTCCTTTTATTTATTTATTGACATTTGATTACTGGGAGAATCCAGCTGGGTAGGAACTCATTTTCTGTGGAGGCCCAGGGAGAAAAGCTCCAAAGTATTCCAAAAACATTTTAAGAACAATAATCTTACAAACTTCTAAAATAATACAGAAACAGTTTAAATGATTAAACTGAATTACATATAATACAAAAACATTGTTTAAGAAAAGATACAAGTTATATGACAGTGATCTACTAATTAGAGAAATTTTGATAAATCTATAGAGAAATTAAAGGTAAGTTAGTGTAATCCAAACAGGAATTGCAATGCAAAGTGAGATAAGTATATTTAGAGAGAAAGCCAGGGGAGAGAAACTGATAGAAGGAAGTGAGCGAAGAAGGGAGAGTACAGATTGCCACAGTTTAACCTGGGATTGAGCAAGATCAAAGGCAGATTTTGGCTAGGAAGGATTTCAGAATGAATGGTTTTGAAGGACTGGAGGGAGGGTACTGACCTGATGAATACAGGTAAGGAGTTCTAGGCCTTAGCAACATTATACAAGTACAGACAATGCCTAGCAGATATGATAAGTTTGTAGACAGACAGGAGTTTCTGGTTATTGGATTGCAATGACAGACTGGAAACACAGCTGTGTAGAATGGTATTTAGTGTTGGACAAGCAGATGGATGCTAGATAATTTCAATGGTGGTAAGAAGCTGTATATACGTTAGTTGATGGGGTAGTTCTAACCAATTTAGGCTTTTTAGTGCTATACAATGGTGAGCTCTGAAAGAGGTACTTGCTGTAAAGTTAGCAACTTTGTTATAGCATTGTCCAAGTTTTGATTTTTGTGAAGCGTGGAGTTTAGTAAGGATGCGACCACCATAAAGAGTATGGGGAAGTGATAAATAGTGGCAAGTGTAGTTCTAGCTACATAGGTGAGACAGTTTTTGACTCTGTACAGTATCGCTAGTTTTTCTTTTTTAAACTAGAAACATATTTATTAAATTATCATGTAAGACATAGGCAATCTTACCTTAATATAAATGAAAGCAAACCTTATCGACCCAATTTTAGATGCAAACATTATACATTACTAACCATGTTGACACAACTGTAGTTGCAAACATTACATATCATTTATAATCTATCCAGTCACTCAGTCAAACATTACACAACTCATTTAAATCCTGACTTCTTTTAAACCTCCTTCCTCCTCTGCATGTATTGTTCCCATAATTCCCATTTTTTTCCTATGTAATTTGTTCATACCCTTTTCTAAAGATCCCAATCCCAGTTGTTTTATCTCTGTTACTATATTCACTACTTCTAGTAAAGTTGGTTTAGACTCTGATTTTTATTTTCTAGTAATTGTTCCTTTGGCAGTCACCATAATTAGACTAAGCAAGGCCTTCCTATGTTTAGGCAATTCCGATTTTCTATCACAGCTGAAACAACTCATTTCCTTAGATACACCAATTTGCTCATAGATGTGTACTAGGCTAATGGCCCTGGAGCCTTTACAAGCCTAGCCCCCCCAAAAATTGCCCAGGCAACATGCCACCCAATATTAATTCACAGTGCCCATATTCAGTAGTAGTAGTGCAACTGGAATGATCCCTGGAGTGGGCTTTCTGTTACCCATCCACTCATCAAGATTCCTCTTGAAGAGGGTCGGTGAGGTGCTCTGCTTGACATGAATGGGAAGCCTATTCCAGAATATGGGCAGTCTTTGGGAGATGAACCTGTCCCTCCAGCATTTTCTGTAAATTGTGGTAATGAGGTATTCTTGGCTTTGGACAATGCAGCTTTTACCTGTGCCGCAGAAATGGTGGGTACCAGGCTTTCATCTGGTATTGTGATAGGGCCCTTGGGGTGGGAGAGAGGGGTAAAGTTGGCACTGAATCTGTCAGCCAGTATGTTGGCTCAGTATAGGAGGTGCCATTGTGCAATAACTCAGACCAAATCTGGGTATTGCCTTTGAGGTTTCTGATATAGCTATAGAAGGCTTTGTGGTTGTTTTTGGTGTCAGCCGCAATTCTGCCTTCATAGCTGGCTTTACAGGATTTGATAAGGGATCTCAGCTTTTTGTTAAGACTGATAAGGGAGGTTTTCCAGTCTTGTGACTTCATTTTTTTTCTGCAACAGTTTCTTCCTTCTGTTGTAGGGTTTATTGATGGCTAGGGACCACCAGACTGGCTTCCTTTTTTTGGAGGAGAGTGTCTTAGTTCTATTTGGTATGGCAAGGTCCATGCATTTGTGTACATGCTCGTAGAGTGCATTGGTGTATGATTCAGCAGTCATGCAGCTATTTTCCATTGGCATGGGTGCCGAGAAGTTAGCCACCTCTGCTTATATGAGCCCAAAGTCAGCTTTAGAGAAGTTTATTAGGCTGGTCACCTTAGCGGGGGGGAGTAGGTGAGATGGAGATTTCCATGGTGATTAGTTTGTGGTCAGATTTAACCAGGGAGGAACTGACTATAGGAGTGGATCAATGGTCTCCCATGTTCGTGATAACCAGGTTGAGGATACTGCTTCCTCTAGAGGGGGTCAGAATGAGCTGTTCCAGGGCATTGGAATTGATAAATTCCAGAAAGCATTGGGCTTGTACATTGGTACTTGAATAGTTTTCCCAGTTGATGGAAGAGTAGCTGAAGTCACCCAGTATGAGAGTATTAGGTTGGACCTTGATAGATTCCAGGGTGCTTAGGAAGTTGGCGTGAATCTAGGGACATGTTTGGGGTTCTGTAGCAGGCTATGACTTGTATCGCCATCTTACCCAGTGTTAGTTGTACCCGAAGTATCTTGGATGCATTATGCTGGGCTACCAGTCTAGACGTGTGCATATCTTTTAAGAATACGGAGACATCACTGCCTTTGGAGCTTCAAAACGCATTCTGATAGACAACTGACTGTCACCTTCTCCTTGTTCAACCTAGTGAGTGGGACATCAGTGTGCCTCACAATTGAGTCTCCTATGATTAGTTCATTTGGCAAAGTGTTTTGCCTTAAGGGCTTGGGTTGAGGGGGACACTGTGGTGGTGAGCTATGTTTCTAGGGTTGGTGTTGTGTTGTGGTGGTCGAGTGCGTTTCTGTCTCGGGGGTCACTGTTGTTTGGGTAAATTTTTATTGAGAACCTCCGTGAAGGTGGGTGGATGGTTTTGTTTATATGTGTGAGCTGTGATGGTTGGTGTTTTGGATGGTTGTGTGTTCTATGTAGTCAGTTGCAGGTGTTGATCTTCTCCTCTTGACCAGCTAGTCCAGTCTAGGTTGGAGCGTGCACTGCTTCCATTTTGGTGATATGAGTGCATCTCTCACAGGTATGAGTGTTGGGAGGTAAGAGGAGAGAGCTGTCTGTGTACATTAGACAGTTGCCTCAGAATGCCCAAGTGCACCAGGTTAGCAGGAGAAAGCACAGGAAATTGCTCTACAATCATACCAAGATGGGTGGTCACAACTAATAAGTACTGGGGCTGTTATTGTGTAGAAACAGCTAGTGCTGATTGCACCTAAGTGTGCTACAATAAATACTACAAAAGCCTGTTAAAGTGCCAGCCAATTACGCTAACGGAAGTGCAAGAAGTAAAAGAACAAGCTTGTTCTAAGGGGAAAATTGAAGAGCAAACTTTCTGACATAGGTAATAGTTTACCTCAGCTGAGAGCTGCTGCACAGTGCGCAAACATGGGCTTTTATTCCAGAAAGATGAAAGAGATGGAAAAAATGCCCAAACAGCCAATAAACTACAATTTCTGGACCAGAAACCACTCCTCTTGTGGTAGATAGGCTACCTAGTGCTTACCACTCCCATTGATAAGCTAGAAGGCTTCCCTCCAACACAAAAAGGTCTGGGGGGCTCAGACACTTACAAAATAGTCCTGATGCACTATCTCTGACAAAGCAGTCTGTAGGGAATCTTTAAAGTCTGTCAACTCATTACACTCCCACAAAATATGTTCCCAGTTACCCCTTGCTTCCCCATCACACCTCCAACATTTGCTGTCTACCCGAGGAAAAATTCTTTGGACTCTACTTGAGGTATAAAAATACCTATGTAAAAACTTCCAAGCAAAGATTCTAAATCTTCTAGACTTTTGTTGCATACATATATCCTCCATTGTTTCTTTTTGTATTGCTTATCCAATCTCTCTTCCCAGTCCTTTTTAAATTCCTCTGATTGATTCTTATAGTTATCATGCAATATTTTATATGCTCTACTAATTATTCCTCTTTTAATGGCAACTTCTGCTCTAGATTCAACTAAAAACTCTACCAGTGCTGACCTTTCATTTAGGACCCTCCTATTTTTTTCTCTTTGCCTATACTCGGATATCAATCCTTGATAGGGAAGGCAATCTCTAACCTGCAGTCCAAATAAATTCTTGGCGTCTTCCTATTTTATTACCTTTCCCTCTCTAGTTATTTGCTCCAAATACCTTGATTCCTTTGCTAGTTTTTTTCCAATAAATCTCAGCCCACTCTTGCCTATTGTCTGCATCCCTAATTACAGTCATCCCTATCAGAAAAATCTCCTTTCTCCATTTCTCTGTTGGCTTAGGTCTTAGAATATTTTCTGCTAATTTATTAACATAATATTCTGCATGATTGTTATTCTTCTTAAAGATCTGCATCCAAAATCCCAGTCTCTCCTTGTTTCTTGAGCCCCCCCCCATTTCATTATCATCCCTTTCCACTTTGAATTATAGTTTTCTGCTTGTGCTATGTATAGCAGCCTTAACTGTGCAGCTCTGAAATACCCCTTCAAATTGGGTAATCCCAATCCACCTTGCTATACTGGAAGAATCAGCTTATCCAACTTGACTCTTGCCTTCTCCTCCCAGATAAAATCCTTCAGCTCTTAATTAACTGTTATCCACAACTTCTCCACTGGTAGATAAAAATATATGCCTGACCTGTGTATAAGACTAAAGGGACTAAAAACATTTTAATTGCTTGTATCTTACTATCCATATCCATAAAACAGAGTTTCCATTTTCTAAGTTGTATTATGTTTTGTTTAGTCTCTTCCCATATATACTTAGCTGCCACACTGGAATAATTTTTAATCCATACTCCTAAATACTTCATTTTACCATGTCCCCATAAATATGGATATTAATGAACCAGTTTGTGTGTGGGTACATAATTTACTGCTGTTGCCTTTGTTTTAGTTTCATTAATTTTGTATCCAAAAAAGATTTGCAACTGCCTCAGAATGTTCTACAACACTGTAATGTCCCTTTCTGGTTTTGTCAGGTATAAAATAATATCATCTGCAAATAGAGACAGCCTTTTTTGGCTACCATAAAATTATATCCTTAAATTTCTGAGTCCCTTATTTTCTTTGCAATGATTCCAAATATAATACAAATAACAAAAGGGAGAAAAGACACCCCTGCCTGGTTCCTCTGCTCAAGAAGAAATTATCAGAGAGGTCCCCACCCACTTTACTTTTCACCTCCGATCCCTCATATATCCCCCTAATCAACCTTATAATTTTTTCAGGGAATGCAAATGCTTCCAGTACCCTGCTTATAAAGTCCCAGCTTAATCTGTTAAATGCTTTCTCTGCATCAAGACCAAACAACAGTGGTATTATATTACATTATGTTTCCCTCTGGATCATCACTGTTCTGTTAATGTTGTCAAATGTTTGCCTCCCCTCCACAAAACCAGACTGATCAATATCTATCAATTTTGCCATCACTTTTGCCATTCTTTTAGCCATTATAAACATAAACACTATATAATCATGGTTTATCATTCAGCTGGGCCTGTATAAAGCTGGATCTTATATATCTTTACCTTCTTTAGGTATTAAGAGTTACCACAGCTTTCTTCCAAGATGTTGGTACTTCTCCTCCTAAAATACTGCTAAACAAAATCTTCCTGATCTTTATCAGTTTTTTGCCTCCTAGCCTCCAGACTTCCACAGGAATACCAGCTATTCCTGCGGACTTTCCTGTAGATACGTTATGCATCACCATTTTTATCTCATCTCCTCCTATACTGACTGTTAGTAATTGAGCCTCATCTACCTCTTACATTGGCATACTTAATTCTTCCATAAGCATTTCCATTTGTACCTTTTCTTGATTTCCATATTTCTCTGCTTCATACAGACTTTCACAGAATTTCAGAAATATTTATAATACTTCTACAGGATCTCTTGTTCTCTTCCTTGTTATAGGCTCCCTAAGCTTGGCAACAGCCCTTTCTACTTTCTGTTGCCAGAGTCATCATGCTAGTTGTTTTTGCGCTTTAAAGTTCTCATCAAAAAACAGCTGTTTAACAGTAATCATTCTAAAGTCATGCATATTACTGAGGTAATCCCTTATTTTCTCTTTACCATTCTGCAGTTGCTCCTCTTCTTGTTCTGTGGGATCCCCCCTATTTTGCAGTAATTTAACATTTGTCAGTCATGCTACATAATTCTTGTAACTTCTTAACCATATTTCACTTTCTTTTATTTCCACCCTTTCTTTAGACTCCACTTTAATTTTATCCCTAGCTATAATTTCAGAAGAAATTTTTATCTTCTCTAATAGTGCCTGAGTAATTTCCACTACCCATTCCTTAAATTCCTTTCTTTTCAACAGATAGGTGGGAAAGCACCAGTGTCTCATTTTTATTTCATTACCCTATGTTTTTATTTTGGTTATTGGCACATGCATATCAAGACCTTCAATTAAATGCACATGTTCCTGTGAAATGCAAATTCTGTCTTGCTTAGCCCAGTTTTTGTATCTTGGGGAATATTTTATTTATTTTTATTTATTTATTTTACATTTGTTAACCGGGCTAGTCTAACTGGATACATGTCCATTTTCAGTAGAGGCCCGAGGAGTTAAGCTCCAAGTTAGGACAATAAAATGAATACAATAAAGTATAAGGATACATGAGCAAATATTAAAGTATTAACAGTATGTGTAAACAGGTTATCACAGTAAAATGTACAGTGCACGATACAAGAAAAAAAAATAAAGGGATGTAAATACAATCAGAGTAGTCAAGAGAAATAAGCAACATAGTTTAAAAAGAAAAATAGAGTTGCTTAATGAGTAGATGGGTTAGGCAGAGTAGAGTATATAGAGACACTTTGACTAGTCAGGTTTAGTGCATTGACATAACCAGTGTGTTTTCAGGAATACTTTCAATTTGTTTTTGAAAGAGGATAATGAGGAAAGTATGGAGAGTTCGTTTGGAAGGAGGTTCCAGGCTTTCCCAACTATATTAGAGAAAAGGGAGTCGCCAGCTTTGTTATATGTTTTAGTGGTATGTACTAGTAGTTTCTGGGAAGACCTTAAGGATTCTAGGTTTTTATAGGGGGTGATTAGTGTCGAGAGAATAGGTGTTTTTGAAGGTTTGTAAAGAGTGTTATGGGCTATAGTTAGCTGATGGAATGTAATTAGATTTTGAAGTTCAAGCCAACCTAGCTGTTTTAAATTAAGGCAGTGATGGGTTCTAAAAGGATTACCAGTTGCAAATCCAGCTATATTGTTGTAGGACATTTCCAATTTGTTAAGATTATTTTTTGAAAGGTTAGTAAAAATGGGTGACACATAAAGTAGAGAAGAGATTAGATGAGTGTGCGCTATTGTGGTTTGAGCTGAAGGTAGGAGAAAGGATTTTATCCTATAGAGAGAGCCTAGCTTTTTATTGACTGTTTTTATAGTATTGTTAATATGGATGTCAAAGTTCAGATTATTGTCAATGGTGACTCCTAATAGTTTTGTGGATGGGTCTGGAGATATAATGGTATTATTGATAGAGTTTACTGAGAAATCCAGTGGAGGGGATTTCTTGGTAGGAGAGAAGAGGAGGAGCTTAGTCTTTTTGGGGTTTAGGAGAAGGCATCTATGTGTGAACCATTGCTCAATTGTGTTAAATACTTGTTAGGTCAGATAGAGTAGTTCAGAAGAGGAGGGGGCTGAGCATATCAATGTAGAGTTATCTGCATATTGTATGCATGTAGCTTGGGGGATGGCAAGGTGAAGATCGTTGATGAATATGGAAAAAAGTAGAGGTCCAAGGATGGAACCCTGGGGGACTCCGAGGTTGACAGGGAGATGAATAGATAGAGACTTGTGCCATAGTACGGCCTGTTGTCTTCTATCCAGATAGGACTGGAACCACTTAATAGGGGCTGTATCTAGTGACAGGGATTTTAGTATTGTGATGAGAATTTGGTGATTTACCATGTCAAATGCTTTAGACAGGTCAATGAAAAGGGCAGAAGAGAGTTTGTTAAGGTTGCAGTTGTTGTTAATACAGTCTGTGAAGGAAAGAAGGGCAGTTGTAGTGCTATGTGAGGGTCTAAAACCATGTTGACAATTGGCTAGTAGGTTATTATGCATTAGATGATCAAGTAATTGTTTGTGGATGCATTTTTCCATGATCTTTGCCAGAGGTGAGAGAAGGGCAATGGGGCGATAGTTGGAGAGTTCTGTGGATTGTCCTCCTTTGTGGAGAGGGATTATATGGGATAGTATCCATAGACTGGGAATAAAACTTTCAGTAATAGTCCTATTGATTAGGATAGAAATTGGATAGGCAATAGCTTTGGCTGATTGTTGTAAGAATTCAGCAGGTAGTTGGTCTGCTGAGGGGGAGCAGGGTTTTAGTTTCTGTAGAAGGGTTAGAATATATGATGTTGGGACAGGTTGTAAATGAAAAGTAGGGGGTAAGGTTGGTTGTTTGGAAGGTAGAGTGAAGTTGTTAGGAGATAGTTGACTGGCTAATGTTTGTATAGCATCTGTAAAAAAGGTGTTAAAGTCATTGGCTATGTTCATTGGTGTTTTGTGTTCTGAATTTAGAGGGTTTGGAGTAGTGGATTGTCCTGGGTGGAGTAGTTGGTTAATACTAGGCAAAAATTTCTGTGGTTTATTTGTATGGGCTTGTTGGGATTGGAGGTAGTAGTTTTTTTGTCAGTTATTATAGCTTTCTTAGTTTCATTTCTTAGTTGTCTAAATGTTTGTTGGTCTATAGGATTTTTTGTTTTTCTCCATTTTGCCCAATGTTTGTTTCTTACATTGATTCTATGTTTGGTTTCCTTAGTAAGCTAAGGAGCGTGTTTGGTTTTAGTTCTAACTAGTCTGGTTGGGGCATGATGGTTGAGGATGGCAAGGAAGTTGGAGTTAAAGTAACTTACAGCTTCCTCTAGAGGTAGATTTTTTTAGGGGTGACCAGTTGCATGCTCATAGTTCCAACTGGAGAAGTTCTGGGTTAAAGTACTTTTTAGACCTTATGTTTTTAATTGATGTTGTGGAGGGTAAATTGATTCTATGTCTGATGATATAGGTAAGAGTGTGGTCACTTAAGTCATCAGGTAGGGTTCCTGAGTCATAGTTGTGAGGATGATGGTTAATGAGGATCCAGTGAGGATGATGGTTAATGAGGATCCAGTCTAATACGGTTGATTTCCTGTTAGATTTATTTATCCTGGTAGGGGAGGTGATGGTTTGGGAATATCCATAAAGGTTAATATGGTTTGAGGGGAGGCTGCCGCAGAAGCAGGTCCAGTCAATATTTGTGTCACCTAGAATAATGGTTTCTTGGGGTAATATGTGAATTAATTCCAAACTTCTAGTACTGAATTCACATCTTCTATGCCAAATATTTTCATAAATTTCTTCAAAAATCTACCCTCCTTTGTTATATTTTTCCCTTCTGGGCTCCCAGACACATCTTCACTGTTGCAAATCAAATTCCATTCCTACCTATAACTAATATTCCTTGTTTAAAACTGATTATTTCTCCCAGAGTTTTCTTAACGTCCATTATAGCAGTTTTCAGTGGAATGTAAGTACATGCCAGTGAAATCCTCCTCCCTTTCAAGTAGCTCCTCAGTACTACAAATCTACCATTATTTTACATTTTATCCTCTTCTATCGCTATTGGAGCTACTCTTGCAATTAATATAAGTACTCCTCTTTTCCTTCACCCCAGGTATTCTGCTAAATAACCATCCTTAAAACCTTTCTTTATCAAATTCACGTGTTCAGTTCTTTCCAAGTCTACCAGCTGTAGCATACCTGTTTGCACTCTGCATTTTTTAATATAGTTCACTACTCTTTCTTTGTTGTATTTACATGTGAAAAGGTTGATGTTTAAGGACATTGCAGAAAGCATTATTCTCCTGAAAAGTTATTATTCACAATAAAAAAATGACAGGACCCAGAAACGGCAACTAGTCCAACTTTATTCACTAAAACAACCATGATTAGAGCTTTCGTCTGTGATAAACAGACTTCATCAGATGAAATACACTTGAATAGTCCAACATATTTAAAACACATCACATCATCATGTGACTTCCAATTTATCACATTTAAAGAGCCCACACACAATTATAAGCATTGTATGATGCATCACATAATGTTAAAAGAACCATTTAAAAACATGCTTAGAAAAGATTAAAAAAAACTTAACAGCCATTAAAATAATTATTAACAAAAATATGCATATATAAAAATACTCATCTCTGAAAAGTTGTAAGCTTTAAAACTGAACAGATATCAACTCATTTGAGCCCAGACTCAAACTTGTATTACATTTCAATTGCCACAGCAGTTTCTTTTTATCCAAATGCAACCCCAAAGGACCACCCCTTGAATTTTCAATCTACTTCTCCAAAACAACACATTTAAAACAATGTATAGGATGCAATTTAATGTGCCTAGCTAAAGCATTTGTTTTTTGTGATTTAGAAATGGCATACACATTCCCTTATCCTATCTTTTAATGCCCTTTCCATCCTGCCAACATAAAAAGCAGTGCAAGACTCACATAGGGCTGCATACACCACTCTTTTTGTATTACAGTTATAATTACCTTGCATTTGATACTTCTTCCCATTGATAACATATGCCTGGGTACATTTTATACAGGGGCAAGCTCTACAAAACCCACATCTTCTCATAGTGAAATCTTGATTGCCTGAGGAAGAAATAACAGGCATTTCCAGGAAACCTGTTAAGTTTTTTAGCTCTCCTGAAAATTATTGTTGGCTTGCCTCCTAACTTGCTAGCCAACTCATGATCTTCCCTAATAATTACCCAATTTTTCATAATTATTCTTCTAACCCTCTCTTTGGTCTAAAGAAAAAGTGGTGATAAAGGAACTTTTGTACTTGTCAATCAGAGTTGAAACAGTTCTACTTATTTGAGTCATTCCTTCAGGCCCCTATCAAATGATGACTCCCTCAGCTTACTTGGGGGTGTCAACTGTGGCTTTAAAATAGGCACATATACATTGTTCTGTCTTTTAAGCATGACTTCATCTATAGAGGAATCAACAAAGGCTTCAGGATATCCATGTCCCAAAAACATGGATTTCAAAAAAAAAAAAATTCTTCCACAAAGACTTCATATGATGACGTCATTTGTGCTGCCCAAACCAACTCTCCTTTTAAAACTGCCTTTTTCTGCTGGAGAGGATGATAACTTTCAAAATGTAAAAAAAAAAAAAAAATGAATACATGGGCTTCCTAAATATTTGGAGAAGATGGTTGAAAATCCAAGGGTTGGTCCTCTGGGGTTGCAATTGGATAAAAAATAACTGCTATGGCAACTGAAATGTAGTGCAAGTGTGAGTCCAGGCTTAAATGAGTTGATATCTGTTCAGCCAGTTTTAAAGCTTGCAGCTTTTTAGAGATAACTTCTTTATATATACATATTTTTGTTAATAATGTCCGTTTATTTATTTTTTCATCTTTTCTAAGCATGTTTTTAAGTGGTTCTATTAGCATTATGTGATGTATTATACAATGCTTATAATTGCGTGTGGGCTCTTTAAATGTGATACATTGGAAGTCACATAATGATGGGATGTGTTTTAAATATGGTGGACTATTCAAGTGAATTTCATCTGATGAAGTCTGTTTATCACAGACAAAAGCATTAATTGTGGTTGTTTTAGTGAATTATGTTGGACTAGTTACTGTTTCGGGGTCCTGACACTTTTTATTGTGGATTTTACAGTTTGTTGTTGGTGTTTGTGAATTTGAAAAGTTATTATTCCCACCTTTTATGTATAACACCTTTTTTGTTAAATGTCTAGTTCCAGCTTTTTGTGTTACATGCATAAACTGTTTGGCAGGTTAAACTTTTATACTGCAGTTTCTTGTCCTTTCTGTCTAAACCTATGTCACATCTTATAAAACTTTTTGTTTTATTGAAAGCCCTCAAAAAATACTCCAAACACCCCCTCAAAATCTACAACTTAATAAAAACACACAAAAGTACGTACATCATCAAATGTTGAAGCTTTACCATCTTAATAGGAAAACAAATGTTACAAACTGACAGCCACACATACTAACTTAAAATAATCTAAAAGAAAAGTTATCCATGTTCAGATACATGGTACAGTCTGTGCTTCTACTAAGTGCTGTCTGGCTTTGTCTTATTTTTACTGCTTTCTCAGCTATGAAAACACTTGAATGCTTTCAGAAAAATTTTCTCCAAGCCATTTCTCTTTATCAGATTGTCTCCTAGAGACATGAGAACCAGACACAAAACTGCCAAGCATGCATTTGTTTGCTATTAAAAACCCTTACAATATTCTTTTTCATTTACTTGCTTTTTCTTAAAACGTGTTACTAGACTAAGCTATGGGCCTTAACCCAGTCACACCCCTATGTAAGAATGAGAACCACACACTATTTTTTTTCTTTTGTCATGCTCTTTAACCAGGTTTTCCTTTTACATTGCAGTGACTACATTTCTTAAAACTAAACAAGGAGAAAGAAAGAAGATGGGAGAAAGAAAAAAACCCAGAAACACCTATTTACATTAGGTATCTCCATTATACTTTAAAATAACAGAAAACTTTACTTTATAACATGCAAGGAAAACATTAAGAAAAAAATGTTTTAATTACAGTATACTTTCTCCCTCCTATTCCCCTCTCCCGAGTATTTTTTGAACATTAATGATATGAAGTAGGGCATATGCTTTAGAGTCCATACAAGTTTAACAAAGTCCAAAAAAGTCCAATATTTCCAGATTTTCTTGTTCTGTCATATTTCACAAACATAATTATTGCTTTGTAATCCCACATTTGTCAATTTATAAGTTACTGGTTTTATTCTCTGACCATTACTGATTAATGACATGAATTAGAATAAATGCTTTAGAGTTCCCTCAGGTTCAACAAAGTGCAAGAAAGTCCAAGATTTCTGGATTTTCTTGTGTTGTCATGTTTCACAAATATAATTATTGTGTTGTAATTCCACATTTGTCAATTTCCAAGCTACTGGTTTTATTCCTGTTCATCTCCATCACCCAAATCCTGTCTCTGCTTCATTTTCAACATGCTCTCAATTCTTCTAGTCGACTCATGTTTTTTTCCTTCTCTCAAGCATTTCCCATTGAAACACTAGAAAATGTTTCACTGACACAGTCTTTCTGTAGTCTTTATTACCAGAAGAACAAGAAACAGAGTCTCATTCTGTCTCACAGCTCACTTTTTGTTGGACAAACTTTTGTACTTTCTTTCTTAGCATGTACTTCATCAAAAAAATGATTTTGCCCCTCAAGGAAGATTGTTTTGAAGATAGCTAGGTACAGCAGTTTAAATCTCATGGCAGCTTCTTGACATTCCCTGAATAATAGAATAACTTTAATCCTCCCCTGCCTGGTGCACAGTGAGTAGTCATTGTACACACAAACACTCCCACTTTTAGTACTTTGGCCTTCTGACACAGTTTTGTCAGAATTAATTCCTTCTGATGGTAATATTGCATCTTTACTATTAAAGGTCTAGGTTGCTTTCTCATAGCCAGGTTTGGAGCATACATATGATGTGCCCTTTCAATTAACAATTCATGTTGTGGAATACCAGTCCAGTTGCTTATTTGTGCTTTCATTAATGCAGTCTGTTCCTTCCAGCTTCTCTGGTCCAGCAGAAACCATCAGGTTTTCCCTACATACTCTGTCCTCTAGTTCTATTATTTTTTGAAACATCTCTTCTTGTGCAGTCTCATATCCAGCCAGCCTTTTCTTCATTTTGATCTCTAAGTTTTACAGCTTTATCACCTTCTCTGAATATCTGTTTAAAGTCCTTCCATTTTTTCCAGCCTTTTATTGTTTGAGTTGATATACTCCATCAGCGTTTCATTTATTTTAATCAGGCCTGTGTGCAGTTGCCTTATACTTTCCTCTAGGTTACTGGAAGTCATGTTTGGAGCTTGCACTGCTTTTTGCTGAACAGCGGCAGTAATTTTCCCAGTCAGTGTTTCTTTATCACCTTTTCCAGCTGATATTCCTTCAGATCCTCTGTATTTCTTTTTTCATGGCATCCAGGCAGTGCACTTACTAACCTGTTATTGAAATTTAGGTCCACTGGCTTTCTCTGCTAAGTTTCTGTTTTCACACTGGAAGAGCTAGAATTAAGCTGTTACTCAATGTGCAGCCATCTTGGAGTCTTGATGAGGTTTTTCTTATGCAATTTTGTATATGCAGGTCAAATTTAAGATTATCATCCATAATAATTTGCTATGAGAAATGACTTTAATGTTTGTATTATCAAGAGAGAGGACTTTATTTTTTTATGAGACAGGGATGGGGAGTTGAGCATGAGTTGAGTTACAAAGCCATGTTTCAGTGGATGTTAAAGCTTACTGAGTAATGTTTTGGAGGTATGACAGATGTGCAAATGAGTGTGGAGTCATCTGCACATTGCATTAGGGAGGCCTGTTGTGTGGAGGGTGTCGGTGAGAATGTGGTACACCTGTGGTGACTGGGAAGTATGGACAGAGGGTGGAGTGCTAGTCTACTAACTGACGCCTATTGGACAGGTAGCTTTTGTACCACAGAAGGGTGGGCTGAGAGATACCTAGGCATTTAAAGTGGATGTTTGTTGTGACAAAGTGTAGAAATAAAAAGGAGACTAGTTTGCCATTATCTTTAGCTTTATTGACAGTATCTATATAGGTTAAAAGTGCAGCATTAATACTATGGGAAGGATGGAAGACATGTTGTATGGGGGATAGGAGTTCTTCCTACAGGATGATGTTTAGCAATTGATTTTGAATACATGTTTCAAGTATTTTGGAGAAAGGGGACAAAATCACTATAGATCTAAAGTTAGTAATATCTGTTGAATTTCCTCCTTTATGCAGAGGGATAATGTGTAATGTTTTCCAGACAGAGGGAATATGGGATTCCTGGACTGACCTACTTATAAAGACTGAGACAAAATAGGCAATGCTCTTGGCTGCTATTTAAAGATATTCTCTTGAAGGGTCATCAATAGAAGTAGAACATGGTTTGAGTTTGTTTAACTGTAGTTTTATATAGGATGTGGGCACAGGCTGAAAGTGGATGTGGTGAAATGTAGCTTTTGAGCAGGTTTGGAATTAGATGTTGGTTAATTCTTGGTTAGAGATGCAGTACTGTCTATGAAAGAAAAAAGAAGTTATGTCTTACCAGAATGTTCCATCTGTGTTGTTGATCTTCATTCATTCATTACTGATGGGTTATCGGTTCTGTCCTTGGAACCGAGCTGGCCAATATCAAGCTCGCGTCAGCCAAAAACTCTCGAGCCAAGGTCCTTCCCAGAATGCTCTGCTCCCTGTTATCAGATCGAGTTCGCAAGCTGATAGATAAAGTAGAGGCTACCTCTGGTCATAACAGACCTACCAGAAAGGAGTACATAAGATCAACCAAGAACCTCCGGATGGGGGACGGAGGGTGGGAAGTAATGAATGAACGAAGATCAACAACACAGATGGAACGTTATGGTAAGACATAACTTCTTTATCTGATGTTGTTAATCTTCATTCATTCCTTACTGATGGGACAGAGTCCCCAGCTACCTGTATTCCTGGGTGGCCCTCATGCAAGGACATTCCTGAGCACCATTGAACCAAAGGAAGCTCTACCTCTGGAGGCCAAGTCCAATTTGTAATGAAGACTAAAGATATGAGGTTTGGCCCAAGTTGCAGCTGAGCAAATATCACTGAGTGAAGCCTTAGCATGGAAAGCTGCTGAAGTTGCCATAGATCTTGTAGAATATGCTTTGACTCTATGAGGCAAGGTGAGATTGTTTTTGTTGTAGATAAAGGTGATACAATTTCTCAACCATGAAGTCAATATAACTTTTGATACAGGATGACCTTGTCTAGGTCCAGAAAAAGCCAGAAAGTGTTAGCCTGATTTACGGGTAGATTTTGTTCTATCCAGATAAAACATAATTGCCTATGAACATCCAAGGAGTGCAGGCAATACTCTCCCTTGTTAGAATGGTTAGGAAAGAACACTGGGAGATCAACAGACTGGTTGATAGATAGCTCTGGCACCACTTTTGGTAAAAAAGTAGAGTTGGTTCACAGTGATACCCTGTCCTTGTGGAAGATAAGATAGGGAGGTTTGATGCATAAGGCCTGAAGTTCTGATAATCATCTGGCCGATGTGATTGCAATCAGAAACAAAGTTTTCCAAGAGAGATATCTTACATCACAAGAAGACACAGGTTCAAAGGGTGGAGCTGTTACAGCTTGCAGGACAAAAGCCAAATTGCATGGTTGTACGGGTTCTCTGAAGGGAGGTTTTAGGTGGATAACCCCTTTCAAAAAGTCTTACAGAGTCTGTGTGACTTAAGTGAAGAATCTTGAAAACCAATATGAAAATCTGAGATGGCAGCCAAATGTACATGTATAGTAGAGGCAGACACCCCAGAGTGGAAAAGATGTGATAAGTAATCCAATACCACCGAGACTGGGGCTGACAAGGGGTCTATTTGCTTATCTGCTGCCCATATAGAAAACCTCTTCCATTTGTTAAGACAGATTAGTCTGGTGGACGATTTATGAGAAGCAATAAGAATATTGCACACAGGGGACGAAAGGTTTTAATGCCTGGCAATCATAGGAAGTGGAGAAACCAAGCTGTCAGTTTCAGGGTTGTTAGACTGGGGTGAATCAGACCCAGCAGATGAGAGATCAATGTTGGGGATGGAATGAGGATCCACGGTTGATCTAGCAGGTGAAGCTACAGGAAGGGAAACCAGACTTGTCAAGGCCAATATGGAGCAATGAGGATCACTTTGCTCTTTAACTGCAATGCTTTCTTTAGAAATCGGAGATGATGGGAAGACAAGGATAGGCATAAAGTAGACCTGAGAGCTAAGCGTGGACTAGAGCGTCCCTTGGTGACTGTCCCTGAGGGGGGATCAGGGCAAAGTAGTTGCTGCATGTGTAGTTGGTTGGGGAGGCAAATAGTTCGCAGCAATGCTGGCCCCAGTGGTGGAAGATTTTTGCCGCTATCAGAGGATTGAGGGACCACTCGTGAGGCTGTAGAATGCACCCGCTTAATTTGTCTATCACGTTGGAGCTCCAGGAAATGTGCGTTGCAATCAGAAAGCAGTTGTGAGCTATCGCCCATTGCCATATTCTCAAGGCCTCTCAACATAATGGGTAAGATCTGGTGCCCCCTTGTTTGTTGCTGTACCAGACCACTGACATGTTGTCTGAATGGATCGCAATAGTCCCTGACAGAAGGATGGAGTGAAATGCTTGCAACGCTAGAATCACCGCCCTCAGTTCCAGGACACTGATATGCAAAAGGGCCTCTGTCTCCGACCAGGTGCTTTGGACCGAGTTTCCCTGACATATCCCCCCCACCCCATCAGATCAGGGAGGCGTCCGTGGTCACCGTGGCTATCGGTTAATGGGGGTAAAAGGGCGAGACCATCGTTGGGGATTTCAAGACGTCCACCAGAGTAAATCTTGTTTGCATCTCTGATTCACACTTATTTGAAAGGACAAAGGGTGTTGTAGAGGCTACCACTGAGTGAGAAGTAGCCACTGAAGAAGTCTCATGTGGAATCTGGCTAGGGGAACAATGGTAATCGAAGCTGCCATTGACCCAAACAGCTGAAGTATGGATCGAGCTGGGGATTTGTGGTGACAGCAGAGCAGCGGTTCAACTTGTTGTCTTATTCTCTGAAGTCTGTGTTCTGGAAGGGATGCTGTGCAATTTCTCATGTCCAACAGTATCCCTAAGAATTCCAAAGACTGAGTTGGGGTTGTGTTGGATTTCTCCCAGTTTATAGTGATTCCCAGGTTTCGAGCTGTTAAGAGAGTATACTGCAGGGCTTCTTCCAGTAGACACTTGGTGGGGGCGGTAAGGAGCCAGTCTTCTAGATATGGAAATGCCTGGAATCCTTGAAGTCGCAAGTGAGCAATCTCCACTGCCATTCATTTTGTGAACACTCTGGGGGCTGTAGAGAGACCGAAGGGCAGGGCTCGAAACTGGTAGTGACTGGCTCCTATACAGAAGCGGAGGTATCTTCTTGAGCATTTGTCCATTTTTATGTAATCCGCATCTTGAGGATCTACAGAGCACATCCAATCGTCTTCTTCCAGAAGAGGAAGGATAGACTGAACCGTGACCATCCGGAATTTCTCTGCTTTTACAAATTTGTTTAGTGTACTGAGATCCAGAATTCATCTCCAGTCCTTTGTCTTTTTTGGCACTAAAAAGAACCTTGAGTAAAATCCGGATCCTATCTAGTCTGGGGGAACCATCGGGATGACTCTTTTTTGTAGCAGCGTTTTGATTTTGTGTGCTGCTGTTTCCCTTTGACTGGGTGGGACATCGGGTAACACTCTTGATGAGACTGGGCAAAGATGGAAGGGGATGTGACAGCCTCTAGATATAATCCGTTGCACCCAAGAGTTGGTTGTTATGTTTTGCCAGGCTGCAGGGTACGAGGAGAAATGACCCCCGACCGCTTCCAGAGGTGAGCAGTTGGGCAACGCTTCAGGAGCGTTGATAGGGTTGGCCAGAGAAAGAATCTCTGGAGCCCGGTTTCGCGGACCTCCTCTGCCCTGGACGGGGTGTCTTCCATTGGAGTTCCCCCTCTGCCTCTAGGGGAAAACTCGGAATGTGCATCCCGGAAAGAACCCTCTGATTTCTTGTGCCAGATCTTTCCACTCCTCTGATTTCTAGAGTAGAATCGCTGAGGGGGGGAGTGTCTGACACCAATGGCAGACCAGACAATGTCTTGCCATCTTTTTCGCACCATGCCAGCGTATCCTTGACTTTAGAGCCAAACAAAGAAGCGGGCTCTATAAGGGCATTCATGAAGGAAGCCTTAAAGGAGTCCGCAAAGTCACAAAGGTGCATCCAAGCATGTCTAGCGACTATACCTGTGCCTGCCGCTCTAGCCGCCCCTTCCATTGCGTGAGAAATAAGACACATGGAAGAGTTGGAAATGGACTGTAGGGTGGCTATCTGAGAAGCCACATTACCATGGACTTTGTCAGAAACAGCTCCTGCCAAGGTTTCAGAGAGCTGGTTGATAAGATCTCACTGAAGCCTGGTAAAATGTGCCAAATAATTCAAAGACCTTATGGCAAAGGTCGATGAAGCAAATACACGCTTCCCTAATATGTCAATTGCCCGGGACTCCTTGTTGGGCAGATGGAAAGTTTGGCTCTCTTTTGCCAAATCCTTTTTAGTAGCAGCTGCCACCACCATAGCATCTACTCGGAGACCACATGACCAGTGGGGGTGCTCGGCAGGGGGGGCGATAATATTTTATCTGGCCTCTTAGGTATCGCTTCCATGATATCAGGAGCCTTCCATGTGCACTGCACGATGAGCTGGACAAGCTCATCGGCAGGTGGGGTGACCCACGAGGTAGGGGGCCAGACACAAAAAGCCTGCAGGAATATAGATTCCTCAGAGGAAGGATTAGAGGGCTTCCAGTCACCCCTCTAAGGATCTCGAGGATGTCATCAAAGGACACATCATCAGAGGGTGACTGTGGGGACCCTTCCCTGTCATCAAAATCCGTATCTTCAGTCAATGACTCCTCAGTGGAGTCCATGTGTTTCCTCTTCCACAATGCTATGTGGGGTGCTTCCTCAGTGGGAGGTTCTGGGGAAGACTGCAAAGTGGGGGACTCCTGAGGAGGAGAGACCTGAGGCTCTTGTGCCTGGTATCCGGGAGTTGAAGCTTGTGGCAGTTGCGGCACAGAGGTGGGAGATGATGCCGACAAATGAGCTTTGCCAGCAGAGGCAAGCACCTTCTCCATGGCTTGGAAGGCTGGCCCGCCCAAGGAGGGACAGGAGCCCAGAACCAAGCATGACAACCTCAGAACCGGGGTCAAACCTTGCCCTGATGAGCCCGCCCCCAGACCAGGAGTCTCAAGAGGACCGTGAACCATAAGAGAGAGAGCATCTCTGGAAAGTGCCATAGAAAAAATTGGCATGGAGCCAGGAATGTCCTCCCCAATGTCACAGCCACTGGCCTGAGAAAAGTCTGATGGCCAGTGCAGCGAAGGCTACAAGGACGACTCTGGTTCCAAAGTGAGATCCACTATTGGAGTCACAGGGAGGGAAGCTGCTGTCAGAGTAATAGGCTTCGAGACTTGACTGAAAGTCGAAGGAGGAGTATACGTTGGGGTTTGAGGCAAAACAGGCTCACCTGAATGAGGGAACGTGGACTTCGATGGTTGAGAGAGACCTCTAGCCACAAGCAACTGGTCAACAAGTTGCAACACATCCTGCTCAGAAAGACCCATGGTTGATCTTGTGGAGAAGGCTGATGGCGATTCTGGCCTTTCCAGAAAAGGACTATACTGATTGCTTGCAAAAGTATTCAATGACGGGGGATATTTGGTCCTTGCTAATTCAATAGGTGCCTAGCTCAGAGCCGAGGAAGTCTGCACTGAAGAAAATGGTGTGGAAAAAGTCTGCACCGAAGATGTCAGTGCCATGGTAGTTGAAGGTGTCTGCACCGTAAAGGCAAAGGTCTGCCCGAAGGGGACAGTGCCGTAGTGGAAAGTGTCTGCAGTGGCAATAAGGACGGTGCCAAGAAGGACTGCACCGAAGTACATGTCGGTGCCGAAAAAGTCTGCGCCGTGGAGTATAGAAGAGTCATACTTGGAGCCAAAGGTGACTGTACCAACAGTGCAGAAGGGGGATTGAACCTGTACTGACGGTGCCATTAGGGATTGAGACAGAACTGTCGGAACCGTAGTTGTCTGCACCAGGAACTCCAGTGCCGATATCGATAAAGGAGACATGGCTGTAGTCAGGATCATTTGCGGCGGTGCCGAGCCTGGAGCCGACAGGGTCACAGGTGGCAGCGCCGGAGTAGTAATCAATTTCACCTTCTTGTGAGTAGACTCCCTACAATCTCAGAGGGAGAAGAAGGGAGTGACTTCGATGAAGAAGAGGAAGAATGCCTCTTGCATGGTTTAACAGGAGAGGGTGAGCCCTCTGACCCAGAAATAGCCTCAGAGATAGGAGACTTGAGGAGACCTTTCAAAATTAACTTATTCTTCCTTTCGTTGAGAGTCCTGGTAGAGAAGTTTTTTCAGATCCCACACGGAGGATCTACAATCAAGTGAGAGACATTAAGACAGTAGACACATAAGTCAGGGCCATCAGAAAGCGGTAACTTACAGCTGCAATCCTTGCACTGCTTGAAGCCAACGGAACCTTTCTTATCTGACATAGCTGTTGTAGAGAAGAACCACAGTAGCAAAAGAAGAGTAACGGCTACCCAAGAAAAGGGTAAAGGAGAAAAGGAAGGATTACCAACGATGGTAATGGAGAATTACCACAAAGTAAGAAAAGAGGGTAATAAAGGGAAAGGACTAAGCGGAGACAGTCTAAAGTGTGCGATAGGGTAGAAAAATATTAGAATAAACTTTTGAGAAAATTTTAGAGTAATAATATATAAACTGTCAAAATTAGACACTTAGCTGAGAGAGTGGCTTGACACGGCTGTTCAGCAACGCGGCAAATGAGATCTGAGGTAACAGGGAGCAGAGCATTCTGGGTAGGACCTTGGTTCGAGAGTTTTTTGCTGACGCAAGCTTGATATTGGCCGGCTCGGTTCCAAGGATGGAACCGATAACCCATCAGTAAGGAATGAACGAAGATTAACAGCAGCAGATCAGTTGATTTGTTTTGAGTGGTGAGTTATTGGAAGAAGGGTTAGGGTTGGATTTTTGACAGGGATGTAAGATGTCTTTAATGGCTGTCCAGAATGTTTCAGGGTTGGGTTTACTATTATTCTGAAAATTCACCACAAAAAGAGCAAAGCAGGGAGAAAGACCAATAACCAAAAATAACCCTGTAAAGTTGGGATGGTAGACCAGGAACTCCACAGCGACCAGATTTTAAATTAAAACAACCATTTATTTGTTTAAGACCGATTAAGTGCTTTCATCCTCAAAATTTATAGGACTTCATCAGAATCACACATCCCATGAAAGACTTCTCTTATATATAGGAAATATTTGTAAATCACATGATTCCAAACTAATTGATTATTAATGAATAACTATATTAAACAATCCATAACATTCATTAAAAGTCTTCCTGATCAGTTCTCATTTAAAAAAAAACACCTACTGATAGTAGTAGTATATTTTTTTGTCTTCACTTATTTGCATTTTAGTATGATTGTGAAGCATTCTGAAGTTTTCAAGATATTGAGGCATTTTATATTTCTGCCACTCGTCCTCCATACTTTTTCTCTATCCTGCATTGGCTTTCTACTATTTTTGGATAGCCAAATTGCATTATTTGTTTTCAGTCTCTTCCTACTCAGAGGTGTAAGGCTATTTAGGATATTCAGGAAAGTTATACTAAATTAATTTACAGCATCATCTAAGTGGAGGATTTTTAGGAAGTTCCAGTTATTAGATAATAGGGTAGTAATGAACATTTCTAGATTAAACTACAGGATGCGTGTTGTTTTATAAACATTCTGTTTAAGTTGATGTATGAGATGTCTGGCTTTTTTAATTTCTCCAATTCTTTTGGGTTTCTAATACCATGACGGGAATGGACCCCATTACCAAGTCAAAGGAAGATTAAAGTTCATGAAATTAGTATTGTTTCAGTCTCTGATGTCAACCAAAAGTGCTCTTTGTGGCACCAGCAATGTGCCTAGTAATGACTCCTCCTGCAATTCGTACGGGGTTAAATGGATTGGTAACATACCTAAATACGATTGCAGATTCTTTTTTATAAGACCTGTTGCTCCAACTACTATTGGAACTGTCTGGGTTTCATTCTTCCATATTGCTCTTGTTCCTGCCGGCAGATCCTGATATTTTATGACTTTGTGTGTCTCTATACGCAAGACACTGTAGTCACTGGGTGTAACAATTTCAATGATCAATGCTACTTTTGTCTTCTTTTCTTGGACCACTATATCTGGTTTTCTAGTATCTATCTTTTAAACTGTTGCTATTGGGTGATTCCCATGTGATATAAACTTCATAATTTTCTATGATGCTTTGTGGCGCATGTTTCCAGTGTTTTCCATCCGCTTCAATATCATAATGCTTGCACAATCCCCAGTGCAACAGTCTTGCCACATTATTATGCCTTTCGGTATACAGTCCTTCTGCCATTAGAATGTTACAGCCAGCAACAAGGTGTGTGACTGTTTCAAATTCATTTTTACAAAACCTACATTTGTATATTTCTCCCACATGTTCAGTGGGCTTTGTAAACCAGCATGTACGTAGCCCACCTTCTAGGGCTTCCAATATTAACCTTTCATCTCTTGGTTTGAATTTGCCTCTCCTTAATGTCTGGTTGTATAGACTGGGTGATGATCACTGAGGGGGGGTCTGACACCTACCTGTGGTGATGTATTTGCTAGGGCCTGGTGGTAGGATCCAGTCTAATAGGAAATTTGATGTCTTGTTATGTTTGGGGCTATTTATTAGTTGTGTGAAACCATATAAGTTCATGCTAGGGAGTTAGAGTCAATGTCCAACCAAATGACATTCACATCAGCTGGTGGTATTTGTTCTTAAAGAACTGTTGCAGATATCCAATGTAGAAAATCTTCCAGTATAGCTTTATTTCACAAGTAGGGATGCAAAGCCGGTAACACATATTTGTTTATTTTCAGAAAAGTAATAAGAAGCTCTGCTGAACTGAATTTTGGTTTGCTGTAAGGAGGAATGTGGTAGTTATTGGAAATATTAAAGCAATACCACCACCCTTCCTCTTTATACAGTTAATACGGATGATATTATAGCTGGGAGATATCATTTCAGAGTCGTTCATGCTGAGTTTAAACCAAGTTTTAGTGACAGTGAGAATAAACGGCTTATGCTAGGTAATCCAGTCATGTAGTTCAGCAGTTTTATTTCTTATGCTTCTAACATTTATGACAGCAAAAATTAGATTACCAGGGTTGAGGACTGAGCATTGTGTGGTAGTGTGTGGAAGAGAATTATCTTGATGTTTGTTGTGATAGGTGGGATCTGTAGGGCAAATGCCTTTTCGCAGAAGGATTTTAGTATGTTGGGGAATTGCTGATACTTACTTTTTTGGAGAGTACATTTCCACGTAATTGTTTTTTTGGTTTGCACTGAAATGGAGCTAATCAGTCTACAGTCTATAGTAAAGATGAGGAATATCATTAAATAGGTTTGGTATGATATGTGGAGTGTGTAGGGAGGAAGTATGGATAAGTGGCTGAGATAGATTTATAGAAATGTTGAGACCTATTATTAAGTCATGTTAGGATAAGACATGGTCAAGTAGGAGAATATGATAAGCTGAGGAGTAGCATGATTATAAGTTTATGAGTAACATGATTAATTAACAAGATATATATTTTATTGACAGCAAGTAGTAGGAATCAAAAAGGAAACAAGTTGTTGTGGGGCAGTAGGATACTTAGTGGTGGTGGTGGAGTCTGAAAGCTGGCAGAGGGTGTGTTGAAAAGAAGTATGTCATAAGAAGGATGAGAGTTAGTTTGTCTCAGTATCTTCTCTTAATTGTAAGGAATAGAGGAATTTGAAAGGCTCTCATACATTCTCATAATTAGCCTTCTTATTGTATCAGGGAATGTAAATGCTTCCATTGCCCTAGACATAAAATCCCAGCTTATTCTGTCGAATGCTTTCTCTGCATCTAGACGCACCAACAGCAGCGGTATTGTCTTAAATTCTGTTTCCCTCTAGATCATCAGTGTTCTATTAATGTTGTCCTGGCAACACTTTTGCAATTCATTTAGCTATTACAGACAAACACCTTACAACTGTAATTTAAAACTGAAACTGGGCATATATGAAGCTGGGTCGGATGGATCTTTACTATCTTTAGGCATTACAGTCTACCCAATTGGTAGTCCCTTGAGTCTCTATTACATTTGCCAATCTTTCTTTCTTTTAAACTTTGTTCAAAGAAACGTTCTTTACAAATGAGTGAACCTTCAAAGGACTTAGGCCCTTTGAGTTTACTAAAAATTGTAATCAAGGCAAAAATGTCAGATTTGCTCAGAAGGAATTCAAGTCTACTGGTCATAAAAGAAAAAGGAATAAGTCTATTTTGAAAAAAAATCTATGAGTGGTACCTCAGAAGACTCATCATGTACAGATATAGAGGTAGATAAACAGCAAATACCACCAGCTACCAAAAAGTCTTGTATGGGAATGCAGGACAACATGTTACTGAATTCTGACATGGACCCTTTACCTTTAGGAAAAGGAGGAGGGGGGTAGGAAACATAAGTCCAAAAATAGGGATCGATGGATCCCTGGAAGCCATGCTGAATTTCCTGAAACCCAGATAGTGTGTCCCAGTAACGTAATTAACATATCTTCAGAGGTTTTATCAGAATCTGAATATTTGCTGCTGAGCAAGAGCCTTAATTTCATTCCTGGGTTTTTGTTCCTGAGGATGTCTTTGTGGAAGATTTATATGCTTTTTGCAGACTACTTAATTTGAAATTATATTTTCAGAATGAGGAATCTGTTAGTGAAAATAGTAGCTTTAAGTTTCATAAGTCAACATTTATTCCACCTATGAATAAAAATGTAGAAATATTTCAGAAATGTGTACTTAAGGACCTACATTTTGGGTATAATGGTCCACAATGTGTTCCTCCTTCCAACTTATCTAGTGAAGAAAGGAATGCTTTGATACAGCTGAAAAATAATAAAAACATAGTTATTGTTAGAGCTGACATATGTGGAGCAACTGTGATTATGGTTAAAACTTTACATGTCACTGAAGCTAATAAACAGCTGCAAATAACAGAGTCTATGCATGTATGCCTCAATATCCCACTTCTGTTTTCAAAAATGAAATTGATATGTTTCTTGAGTCTGCTGTTAGTGAAGGGGTTATTGATAAATGTACAATGTTTCATTTGAAGGTTAAAAATCCGTCTTCCCAATATTTTTACCTTCTCCCCAAAATACACAAGGACATGCAGCAACCACCAGGTTGACCAATTGTATCTGGTCAAGGTTCCTTGACTGAACCTTTGTCTGCTTACCTGATGGTTTATTTAAAGCCATTGTTAGCAGGAGTGAGAGCAAGGATAAAAGACACTACGGAATTTTTAAATATTATTTCTGATGCCCAACTAGAATCTACCTGGTTATTATGTACTTTAGACGTTACGTCTTTATATACCAGAATTCCTCATTGGGCTGGATTGTGTGATTTAGAGTATTGGCTAAATAAAATGGTTTTATATAGCCCTGGTTTCAATACTTTCTTGTTATGTTTACCGGAGCATGTGTCATCCAAAATTGTTTTTTTTTTCCAATACCTTTTTGCAATCCATGGTGGTGCAGCGGTAGTGTTGCTGCCTCACAGCAAGAGGTTCTCCCGTTCGATTCTCGGCTAGAGTGTGGGAAGTGCCTTCTGTGTGGAGTCTGCATGTCCTCCCCGCAGTTGGGTGGGCATTCGAAAGACATGCGTAAATGGGCGTGCCGCATTGAAGGTTGAACGTCGAGTTGGCACCTCGGCGTTCGTGAAAATCTACTGCCAATCATTAGCAGACCGGAGTTCCGCTGTGGTGACCTCTAACTGGGAAAAGCCAAAAGACAACAACACAACCAAATGCTTTTTGCAATTGAGGGTACAGGTATGGGTGCATTGTTTGCACCTATATATGCTGACCTCTTTATGGGGTATTTGGAACAGATAATTTATGATACAAATCATAACATTTTGCTTGGCGAGATTGACATTTGGTGCAGGTTTTTGGATGACTGCTGGATGGTGTGGAAGTCAGATGTGGTATATTCACAGGAATTCGTTCAATATTTGAATGAAAACAAATGGGGTATCAGGTTTATAGTAAACTATGATAATACAGCTATTTCTTTTTTAGATGTTAAAGTGTCCAAACAATCTGATGGCACTTTGTCTAGTACACTATATATAAAACCTCATCATTCTAATACTTTACTGCACGCATCCAGTTGTCATCCTAAACATATAACAGCAAATATACCTAAATCACAGTTTATGAGAATACATAGGATTTGTTCCAATACTGAAGAATATATACATTTTGATAAAGACCTTATAGGTTGTTTTGTTGAACATGGTTATTCGTTTACACAGGTTAGGCAGACTAGTAGGGAAGTACAATCATATTCTAGAAGGGAGCTTTTGAAATATAACAATAGGGTCCCTTGCTCTAGCAACAAAATCAGACTCACTACCACTTATGGTAGAAACACTCAGAGATTTTTGGATATGATACAACAACATTGGGACATTCTATTAACAGATGACAGGTTAGGGGAGTTGTAAGGCCAGAGATGCTCTTTTTCTTTTAGAAAGGGGAAAACTTTAAGTAGTTATTTTAGCCATTATAAACATTTTTTACCCTTGATAAATTCTACACAGACCACCATAGATGGTACACAAGTGGTGGGTTGTTATCCTTGTAGCCACTGTTCTTTCTGTAAATGTATATGTTCCACCAAGGAATTTTCAAGCAAAAATACATCTAGGGTTTTTTCTGTCAGAATGTTTGGTAATTGTAATAGTGACTGGACTATTTATCTGGCTATCTGCTCTTGCACAGCCTTTTATATAGTTCAAACTTCTAGACCACTAAAATTGCATATTTCAGAACATATGAGTAGCTTTAGAAATAAATATCTGACTAATGCCTTGCATAAACATACTATTATACACAAAACAGCGATGTTTAAATTAATTATTATTGACTGTGTGTTGGGACATAGATCAATGAAAAGTGGCTGGCATAATGTTTTAAATCAAAAATAGTAGTCTTGGATAGCAAAATTGGGGGGGATTGTTTCCACCTGGTCTTAATGAACATTTGTAATAATTGTTTAATGAGATATAATTATCTCAATATGTGATGGTATACAAGAAGGGGAATGTACTGATGTGTTTTACATTGAAAAAGGCCTGTGGGCCGAAACCGGTCTGTTTTTGTACATTAAAATCAAATATATGCTTCCGCTGAGTGTTGGCTGTTTTTGTTGTTTTTGATAGTGACAGGTATGCACATCTCCTGACAACTGCTAAATAACAATCACTAATCTGGTGTGGCAGTACTTGTATTGCCCAATGTATTACTATTTGCTGAAACAGGTGTAAAACTAATATTGTTATGGCTTATGCTTCTGTAAGTGTGTCTGTGGGGAGGTTGCAGTGTAAGACTAACAAGCTGGCTATAATTTTCTTCACTTTCTATCATGAACATCACTGGCAATGTCATTATGATTGTGTGTTTGGGTAGGTTATTGCACTGTATTTAAGAATAACAAGTTAGCCATAAGTTCTACTGCCATCACAAACACAGACCGTACAAATGATAAGTGGCTGTTTCTGGTGGTTTGGCAGGAACTGGTCATGTGTAAAAGCAGCTGCTCATTGCCAAAGAGACACAATGAGTATGGAGTATTTCCACTTCTCGGTGTTTTAATCTGCTTGAGTTCATGGTTGTGGCTTTTTCTATGTGGAGTCTGCATGCCCTCCCTGTCTTTATTTGAACTGGCATTTCTCCAGTTTCTCTGAAGGTGAATGCGGTGTGTGTGTAAAAAATATCACTAATTTTTATCTGTATATACACACACACACACACACACACACACACACACACACACACACACACACACTAATGCTGGGCACATATTTAACTCTTCTAGGTAGCAGTAAAAATGCAGTAAACAAATAATTAGCTTTTAAAAATAGGGCATAAAATACATCATAGAACATACAGTCTTTTAGAGCTCCTGGAGGTCTGGTTGCCCCCAAAACAAAGAATGTATAAATGAATTCTGACATGGACTTAGTGGTGGCCTCTGCCCTCAACCATTCTAAAACCAGCCCTGCTCAGAGGTGTGTATTACTTCTTTAGTTTTCCTCACAATCAAGCCTCAGAGTTGAGCACAGGATGTCATCTAAGTCTTATCAATATTTTGTATTTTTTTTATACTCTATATACCTATGACCACTTATATTGTCTTCGTAATGATGAATGTAATTGCATCTGATATATGTACTTCTGTAGATGTGTACTTTAGTGAATCTGTTTTGGAGCTCATCTCCCCGGGCCTCTACTGAAAATGGACATATATCCAGCTAGACTAGCCCGGTCAACAAATGTAGAATAAAAAAAAATAAAATAAATAAATGATATCTTGTGTTGAGGTGTGAGAAAATGTAGTCATTGTTTCTTTTATTTTTCTCTCAGGCTTTAGAGGTGTGCAAAGAAGGTTACTATAGCTTGTTTAGGGGCCGTGTACTGCCTAGGGGCAACAAGTTGGAATACATTACTATGATCATTATTTTTTTACTTTTCTCATAATTACATGTCAAGCATGTGTACAGCAGTCAGTCTTTGAAGGAGTAGGGGTGAGGAGTATGTTAGGATACATGAGCATGGCCATTGGAACCTTGTCTTATATCCCAGTCTAACAACAGAGGATGCACAGACAGTGACTCTCCTTTTTTTTTTTTTTTGAGGGGGTTGTCAGGTAGTGTTCACAGACAGGATTTATACATCATCTCAAAGATTTGTTTTTGTTAGTTTACTGTGAGCTACTGTTTTGTCAGATTTGAACAATAAATCCTGGACACAAGTTAAGTCTTCATTGAAAGAAACAAAAGATTAAAATTCCTTTGTTACTCATGATTTTTGTTTAGGCGATCACAGGATCAAAAGGTTTGGAAAATACTCTAAAATGCACCTCAGAGGCCCCAGGACCCCCAACTTAACTGAGTAATTTCCTGCACAGTTATTATTGTGCTCTCTTGGTCAGGTAAGGTATGTTGAAAAGATGCAAGGAAAAGTAAAGCTGAACAGCAACACTGAATTTCTTCCCTTAATCTTAATTTTTTTTCAAGCCATCACTGGATGAAAAGGTTATAAATACTATATTGAAAAGCTGAAGAGTAAGGTAAAATAGAGAAAAGGAAGAAAAAAGTAATGTGAATGGTGTGGGGAACCAGAGATGGGGAGTGCTATGGAACCCTTTGCCAATGGCACCATTTCACCTAAAGCTAACTTTTACATAGAGTTATTTTAATGTATCATCAATGCAACAAAATGACAATCACTACTGATGTCTTCCTTTGAAATGGGCCAACATAGTATGGTACACATGCCTATCAATTTCTAACAGCATTATAGCTACAGTTCTCTCTGTGCATACTACCCCTAAAACTCTGCAGCATGAACTAAAAATATGCTTACGAGGGGAGGCAGTGACAGGGTGGTACGTTCATTAGAGGTCCCAAAAATGCTAACACCACCCTGATAATCACACCAGATGTAACCCTCAGGGTTGCAGGCAGATATATCCCTCTCCCAGGCCTTTAGTCTACTGCAAAAAATGAAGGCCCAAAGCAGAACTAAGTCCTAGATACTCAGTGGGAATTCTCATCTCAGCAAAGCCCAAGAGTCTGCTCAAAATGTGGACATACCTCTGGGATAACTAGGCCAGAGCCAATCCTCAGAGTAAGGCTAAGGGGCCAAAGTACAGAAACTTTAGTATATTCACTGCATTAATAAATAAGCTTTCTTCCACCATCCAGTACAGGATGTGGATAAGCTTCTTCAACTACCAAAAAAATAAAATAAAAGAGGAATGCAACTGCAGGAATGTTTACAATCAACAAAAAGGATCACAATTACAAACCTGGGAGTGAAACAAATCAACTGGTGGACATTGGAATGACAGCACACATACAGCTGACACAGGATAACATGATGCATGTCACTGTGGGTGCATACCCATTCTTGAAAGTAGGAACCTCCAGAAAGAAATTAAGATGAATGTTGAAAAAGAAAAGCCCAACCACAGGATCCATCAAGGAGGGTCCTCAAGGTTCGATAAAAAGGTTCTAAAAGACTGCTGAAGAGTTTAACACACAAACCATTTATTCACAATACGTTTTCCCCTTATTTACAGATAGCTTCTTTTTACATACATACATATCTACTTAATTTACTTACCCGTAGCTAGCCCCTTTTATATAGATAACTACATTACATATAAGAACTCCATCTCTAGTTGCTATCCCATTCCACAAGCTTAAGAGTAGTTCCCCTTATGACTCACTGATTGACTGTTTTTCTTTCCAGTCTGCCGCAATTTCTGGTCCAACAATAGGAGTGTAAAACCACTCGTAGGTCCTCTTGCAACAGGATTTGGGTTTTGCTCCCATCATGCTTTGCGGCATTCAAAACTGTAAATTGGAGGCTCATGCCATTTTTTTTCTCTCTCTCTAGCTAGCCTATTTTAGTGTTTGTTTTTCAGTGGTGTGCTACAACCCTAATATAAATTTTTCTTCCGGATTCTGTGGATAAATGAAAGACAAGGTAATGAGCACTTTTCTGTTGAAAATATATAGACCATTATGCTAGCAGTTTACTTTCTGTCTACCATTGTATCATAGACAAGGTGGATTTAAAGCTTTAGTTTGCTCAAGCGTAAATGGTACTATTCGCAAGCACCTTCCTAGAGAGTTTTTATGTAGCTGGTGTATTTTTCAGCATTGAATCTTACATAAGGTGTATTTAAAATAATCTAACTAGTTTCTTCAAGTGTGGCTTCTACTACGTGCAAGTATGTTCCTAGTGTATTTTTGATATTGCTGGTGTTTATATTATAGTACTGCTATTTATTGATTACTCACTAACAATACAAGGCTTGCTGAGCACTGAAAGCTGTATCTAAAATCTGTTCATCAGCACCGAACAATCCCTGTAGTCAGTTCAGCAGCATTCAAGCTATATTTATAACTTGACCATAGAGCTGCCCACTACTTGCTTTGTTTGCCTTGCTGAATATATGACAGTGTGCATTAATAGATCAAAACACAACAGTTTTCCTGGCGCTGTACGTACTGAACAAAAGTATGTTTCATTTAGCTGCTTTGTTCAACAGTCAAGAAGCATGATGTTATTGTATTGAGCAGTGTTTTGATTCTTTCTCTCCAGTACCTGTGTTTTACTACATAACCATATTGTGAATAACTGGCTCACTGTTTTACTAATAGTTGAAATGTACATCTGGGGCATAAAAATGCATACTGTATTGCACAGCCTGTTGTAATCCTTTCTGCTGACTCTCATTTCATACATCCTGACATTTTACCCACTGCAATCTTAAAGCCTCTCTGTTCTTTCTACAGCTGGCTTTTCTTTCTTCCCACTCTCAACTACCAAATCCCTATCTCCCTCCAGTCTTTCTCTGATACCCTATCTACATATGTCTACATAGTTCTCTCTAAACTAACTTCCTCTCATTCTTCCCTTTTTATAGGCAGTAAGGCTGACATACCAACAGTGCGGAACTCACCTCTGCCCAGCCTGAAACTAGTTATGCCTACTCAACTTCCACTAAACAGTCACCAAATCTTCAACTACTTTTAATATATGTTTAAGTTTTACCCACATTCCTGTAATTAATCTGTATTGTGTATGGCTGCAAGCACATCACTGAATCAAACCTCCTGCTGCTCTACCATCCCCTTCTAGTTTCTATAAGTCTTTTACTATTCCAGTTAATCAGTTAGGTCTCCTCCTTTTATATAGATAACTATGTTACATATAAGAACTCCATCTCTAGTTGCTCTCCCATTCCATAAGCTTAACAGTAGTTCCTCTTATGGCTCACTAAACTGATTGTCTTTCTTTCCAATCTGCCATGATTTCTGGTTTTCCCCCTCTGTTTGCCCTAGCTCCGCTTGGACTCACTCTGCTCCCCTACCCTACCCCCATTCAAAACCACACCCATTACATCTAGACTTATACACCATAGCCACTTTCACACCTGTACGTGGACAAATCAAATCCCTCTTACATCATCTTACCATCTGACCCCTCCCATCCTACCTTTATCTTCCAAACCTCTCTACTCCACCTATACACCTTTTTACAAATCCCCAGCTACTCTTTCCTTAAAAACTGTTCACTTTTAGTTCAAATTATCTAAAATCATTTATTTCAAAGAAAACCTTGCAGCCCTACTATCGACCCTACTACATGTTATACCTTACTCCTTCCAGCTCTAATTATTTTATCTAAGACATTTGCTATACAATGAAACAACAGACTTAGAAGGTTAACACAATAAGTAATAGATAACTTAGTTCAAGTATTACATAACTACTTCTGTCTTTCTCATTTACATCTCTACTCCTTACACTTAAGTGATTAAAATTGCTTGCTATACTGTCATAACCTCTAACAGAACAATTCATTACTTGCCTGTTAGATAAACAGATTAAATATAAATACTGTCTTTATAAAAAACATAACAGATGGTACTGATATAGAACTATTCTAACAATAGAAAAGCACTACTGCAAAAATTCTGCTTGTTATTACAACTAGGTTAATGACTCAGTGTTCCTAGCTAAAATAATTCATACACTACTAGCACTCTCAACAACCTCACTACCCAATAACAAATAGATAATCAATCGCCATTACATTATTCCATAACCTCACAGGAATAGCAGATGAAGTAACCTACACTGACCTCTTTAGACTATACCAAGTATGTTCCAACTACACATTACTGCTCTAGCAATACTAGCATCAATTGCACCTCATATCATGTCAACCTAATTCAATCAACATCCCATCATGCCACTACTACCTCTTATTATCAAAACACTGCTTCATTTAGTTTCCCCATCTCAACATCTGTCTTTTACATATCAATCATATATCTTTACCTCACCACCACTCCCCCAAACCTTTCCTAAAATACGATAGGTACATGGCAAAAATCATAAAAAACATAGTCTATATTGCATCTAAACTATCTCACAGTGGAGATGTACATCCTAATCCTGGTCCACCAACATCTAATATCAACGCACCCACCCAAAACCCCAATCACTCTCATACTATGCTACAACTCCCTAGAAGAGCTGCTAACCTCCTGTTACTAAAAATAAATATAAGAACCATTTCTAAAAAAATACATGATCTACACACAAATCTTTCACTATATTTGCCAGATATTGTCTTACTAACTGAAACATGGCTAAAACCAGACACTACCAATAATGAAATCTTGGCACCAGGTTATAATATCATATGACAGGAAAACCAAAAAAGGAGATGGCATAGCAATATTACTGAAAAATCAGCTTAATGTTGAGACTTTAGATCCAACCACTCCTACTTTTGACAATGCTAAAAGTAATTCTCACCAGACTAAAAATTAACCCCCAAAAAACTAACATCATTGGATGCTACATCCCACCCAGCAACAACATATCCACTCTAGGGAACTTAATGTAGTGGGCCTCCGATGCACTCCCACATGAAACTATCATCATGAGGGACTTTAACATAGATTGCCTAACTTGTAACTCTCATAGTCCCACTAATTACATCAACCTCCTTGAATTTACTCAAATCATCCAATCTCCCACAAGAACTGATAAATCATCTGAGAGACAGTCAATCCTCGACAGGATATTGATAAATAAACCAGTCCAATCTTTTCATTCTGGCTGCCTACCGGTCAGCCTGAGCGACCACCTACCAACCTTTATACTAAGGGTTCATACATGTCAGGCTAAACTTACCGCTTACCACCTAATAAGAAACAAAAGAAACTTTAACCCCATTAACTTCATTACGACTCTTAAAAAGTTGCAACTGGGAACCACTCAAGATACTCAACCTTTAAGGAGCAGTTCAATACTTCAGTTCTTCCTTCTTAGACATCTTGAACTCATATGGTCCTCCCAGAACTATCAGAATTAAATCCAATTTTGCTCTTTGGCTTACTAAAGAAACAAGATCTCTGCTGAAAATTAGAGATAAAGCCTGGGACCAATAACATAAAACTAGATCCCATGCCTTTAAGCAAACATACATAGAGATAAGAAATAAAGCAAAGAAATGGTCAAATTAGACAAGACTAACTACTACAACAATATACAAATGAAGCACCAAAACAACCCTCAAAAGTTCTGGACAGCCATTAATAACATACTCCTTCCACATAAACACCCTCCCCAACCACTATAAATTCCTCAGTGAATATAGCTACCCAATTCAATAAATACTTCACGGAATCCATTCTAGCTCTATCTAGCCCTCAGAACTCCCCCTCCTCCAAGGAACCATCACATAACAGCAGCTGTACCTTACAACCCGTCTCGGTGGACATGATTAAAAACTACTTAAAAAACTAAAGCCCACAACATTAGCCGCAGATAAAGTACCAGCAGATTTTCTGAGCATTGTTGCTGATGCAATTGCCTACCCAGTAGCCATTTTTATTAATAGATTCATATCTGAAAATCTAGTCCCAGATATCTGGAACATTTCCCATATTACTCCACTCCACAAAAGAGGTAATTCAACAGAACTGATCAGTTATTGCCCTACTGCTATTCTTTCTCTGCAATCCAAAATCTTAGAGAGATGTACATATACGCAAATCATGGAATACCTAAATACTTACAAAATTCTGTCAAATACACAACACAGCTTCTGGACTTTTCACAGCACCACTACTGCTCTAATGTCTTTCACTAAATACAGTAAACAACTACAGAAACAACAGAAACATTTTTATCTGCAATCTTTCTTGACCTTTTTAAGGCCTTCAACTTAGTCACACACACAGTAAACTTATTAATGTTCTTTCTAGCTAAATCTAAGTGAACCCTCTATTGCCTGGTTCCAAATCTATTTATCAGGTCGACAGCAAGCAATTCAATGGCAGCAGGACATCTGCCCCCTACTTGTACCAGTCCATATCTTTAACCTCATACACTATCTACCCCTCTTTTCCACAACTCTGCTGCAAAAAGATTTATGTAATGCCTCTAATTGATTCTCTGACATATGATATAATGGAACTGTTCTACATCTCTCTGAAATATGGTAAGTATGAACTGTTCTATATTTCTCACACTTCTTGTATCATGATGCATTTCCTTAACTGTAAATTGAATGTATTGAATGTATTAGCATCTGTGTATAATTTGTGAAATTGAATGTATTCGCATCTGTGTATAATTTGTGTCTATCCTTCATCATATTGTCAACTATCATTCTATTGTACTATGTACTGTTTCATAAATGTGGAGATTTTCTCCCTGGGCCTCCACTGAAGAAGGACTTGTGTCTAGTCGGACTTTCCCTGTAACCAAATGTACAATAAATAAATAAATAAAATTACTAGGGTACATAAAAGTCAAATTTTGTAAGCTGCTGAATATTACAAGCAAATGTGACAGCTCTGCCAATAATATTTACTACCCTTGCATTTTCAGCCACAACAAAAGATCACAATGCGTTTTTATGAATATAAACAGCAAAATATTTCAATTTTTAAGATGTATGGAATGAAAAGAAGAAACTTATTTTCTCAAAGCATATATATATATATATATATATATATATATATATATATATTATACTTTTACTGGAATGAATATGCTCAAAAATAACCTTTTAGCAGGTGTTATCATTATCAGTTATCAATTTGTTTGAAAATAGGAAAATGAAGTTGGACTGTATGACCAGAAAGACTACCAACCCTATACAAATTGTAGAAACAGCTTTCAAAATTGTTTTCTAATGCCAGATTCAATTAAAATTGTGTCACAAATCTGAAAGCTCAGAAAACATAAAGGACTGGGTGGTGGAGAAGGTTCTTTTCATCAAAGTATTCTTTTTTATCCAAATACTTGGAAGCTTATAGTAAGATTAAAATAAAGAAGATGAATTATAAAATTCTTACCATTTTTTTTTTATCTAAATTGTTCAGATTTTCAGAAATTCCTGAGTGAGAACATTCTCTATAATTCACCATGGTGAAAGTATCGGAAGCACTGGATTTTGCATTAAAACATCTTGATTACTCCTAAGACATTCTTAGTGATTTGTCACAGAAAGAAGGTAGCTGTTTGTCATTTATGCCAGGCTTTTCAGCTTTCTCTGCCTATCAAATGACTATTAAATGTCTGAAAAAATAAGTTATTTTAAGAAAAAGATAGTGTGCTGCATATTGAAAGCCTTACAACCAATATCAGAAAACAGAGATTTTGAAAGAACCAACCAAATAGGGAAATCCCTTAGAAATAATATTCACATTGACCAAACCATCCCCAAAATAACCATATAATACATAAAATGGTGATAAATAAGATTTTGGTTTAACAAATCACATGCAAAACAGTTACATGTAAAAAAGAAACAGTATTTGGTTAGCTTGTCGAATCATTTATGAAGGGAATCAGTAACTAAGTCTCTGATGGCACACTGTAAAATATGTACATACATTTAATACATAAAATTGTATTAGTCTCATTTTAATTGAAAGAAAAACATAGCATGGCTTGTAATATAATTTTGAAAGGATTCCTTTTAAATAAAATCTTTAAAAAGTAGCCATATTGCTCAAGAGTGTTCCAACATAAAACTGTATTAAAATTAAATAAAATATGCTTGGCCACTGGCCAGAGAAGCTGAAATAAAAGAAATGAACTTCAGAGATAAACAAACACCTGATTTGATGCAAATGCACAAAAGCTGACCACCAAATGAAAATTCTACTCATCTGTAAATGTGCAATATGTATTGATAGTTATACTGTCTATTGCTATTTAGTAGCCAGATAAAGTAAAAGCAGATAGTATAAATTAACAGCTTTAGGAAGCATACGCTGAATGAAGGGGCTTATTCAAGTTAAAAACAAGGGTAGTGATTACAGAAAAGACAGAAAGCTGTGAAAAATGATGTAACAAGTCAGAACCATGCCAATCAAACCAAAGAGGAGTGATTTTAATGTTTAAATCATCATAGCTAATATCTCAGTTGCAATCTGTAAGAAGTGACATATCTGCTGCAACTAATGTACTTTTTTATTAGTATGACTACTTTATGGAGAGGTGGTTTAGCCAGAGACAGCTCAAGCCATGGTTGGGCTTAAGTATAAGCTCGGCTCAAGCTCACAGTTCAACAAATGAATGAACGAGCCAAGATGCACGCTTTTTTTTCTTAAGTATATGATTAGACTGGACCTACACCTGTGGGTGCTCTCTTTTAGGTCCGGTTACATCATATTTCCATTTTGATTGGCTGAAATTGCAGTGGGGTGTTACTAGAAAGACTACAGGAAACTAATATAAATGTCATGGGGGTGCACCTTTTTAAAGGAATGTTGTCGATACACATACTTGAAAGAATCATTGTTGCAACACTTTGAAAATATAGCAAAGGATTTGTGTTGCACTTTCTTCCCAATATTCTGACTATCTGTTCTGAAGATGCAGAGTAGGTTGGATATGCTCAATGTTCACTTCACTGAAGTTATTTTCTTATGGAGAGCCAGCATACATTTGTGAACTGGGAGTCTTGATGAATCATAAAACTGCTTAAAGTAGATGTCATCTATGGCCTGTGACTGATGTATTTGCTTTGGAAAAGCCTCATCTTTCAACTTTCACAAATTTTTCTGAATGTCTCTGATTTTGCCTCACATTTTTGCTATGGTTAAAAAGACAGTTATGGTTTGGCAGTTTCCTGCTTTACTATAAAACTGCACCTAAATATACTGTCATCACTTTTGATTCCTTTTACAAAAAAAAACTTTTACTCTAATCACAAATTGCTTTCAGCTAAAATTATTTCTCTAAATCTGTATAATCTATGTATCGCCTTCACTATACAACCTGATAACTAATGCGACAAGATAAAAATGAAATTAATTATTTTCATACTGGCAGTTACTGATGATCATGGTCTCATGTGATTGATAATTTTAATACATTTTTCCAATGTGCATGTTTTACATTTTAATTGTACCAAACTACCTCATACATTTAACCAACTTCCATTAGTCAGTGCTTCTAGCTCATTATTTTCCTGAGTTTTGCTATCTAGCCTACCTTCCGTCAACATGCTTGTCTCATTGATTTTATATGCATTCTAGTCTCAGAGCATGCACAGTACTTGAACTAACTTTATACAATATTGTCTGTTGCTTACAATATATATTAGTTTCCTTTCACATTCATAACTCACTCACTTCTCACATCTTTCCTTCTCTACTGTCAAAGTACCTTAGCAATATAACATTGAAAATAGGGGCCTCCATTAAAAATCATGCAGTATTGGTTCCCCACCATCTCCCAACTGATTTAGATATAATTTTTTATTTTATAGAATAACTTTGAAATATTGTAATTATATTATATTTGTGTTAATCATATATCTATTTCCTGTGCAGTACTTACTGATTTTCATTGTTTTTGAGATGCATTCAGAATGCAACTCCCATTTTGACTATACCATATTATTTTCTATATAAAATGTATCCTTTTTAAACAGTGCCCTCATTCAGTGCTCACGGTGCATTTTTATGGGATCTTCAACTTTTCTTAAAAACTGTTTAATTTCATTTGTTTTATCTATCTTTTGAAAACAGGAGAGGGGTCTGTGGACAATGTCTCTCCCAAAGTGTCCAAAGTTTGCTTCTCTGCACTTGCAGACTAGCTGCCTGTTCCCTCACCACCTTCTGCTGCCATCGACTTTGTTTTCCTCTTGACAGTTCATCCTGTGTCTGGTAAGGTTTGTGTAGGTTTTTCATCCAAATCAATAGAAGACTCAAAATAATGTAGAATACAATAACTTGACAGGTATGTATCCCAGAGACTACCCCGTCCATGGAACAGGCCCCCCATCCATGTGAAGCAGAGTTCCTCCCTGACCCAATTCAAGTGCAGCTTGTACAACTGGATGGGGAACAAGAAATTCATCCCTGGTTTGGCACCTATGTCTCTAATGGACAAAGGCAACCTTGTAAATGTTTCATCTCCCAAGCCCCTACTTACACTTATCAAGGGTATAAGAACTTCTCAGAGATTTGGGATGTATGGCTAGGCTTAAAAGGCCCTTGTGGTTGTCAGCCTAGTAAACACCTATGATTCTATTTCTAAAACAGTCATAAGGAAGGAAGAAAAGCATTTCTTTTATTTCACGTTTGTGATGAAAATACATAAATCCTTGTGTCTCCAACTTTACGGATTGTTTCATTTTTCCACAAAATAGCAATAATTTCCTCCTTTAGCTGATATGTCTGCAGTTTAATCAATATGGGTCTTGGCTTCTTTCTCAGTCTCAAATTCAGAATACTTACTCTGTATTCTCTTTTTACTTTAATAACAGCAACAGAAATACAGTCGTTGTGCGGAGGAATTTTCTTATAAATTATTTACAACCCTTCCAATCAGTTTGATTCGGTATTGATATAAACTTCACACTGTTTCTGTGACCTATCTTTGTGCTTAGCCAGTTTTCTGTGTCATTTGTTCATATTTGAATCACTGTTCACAAAGTTCTTTCATCAGTTTGCACACCAGCTATTTGCTCTGATTAAAACATCTATATCCTGCAGCCTTCCGTTGTTTGTTTCTATGTATTCCAACAGGGACCCACTTTGTTTGAAAATCTGTTTGGTCAATCTTTCTCTCTGTCTGATGACTGAAACACTTCCTCCTTTAGCTGCCATTACCATCTGCAGTTCTTCACCTCTGCTCCACCATACTGTTTCCAGTCTCCTTCTGAGTTTTCACATTTGTTCTGCATTTTACTTCACATTTTCCTTTCCTTGTTGACCTTCAGGACATAACAGAGGTTTCAGCTACCAGTTTCTGTTAACAATGCACAATAGTTTATATGCTTTTGCTGATTTAAACTGTTCACTCTCCAAGGTTCTGTATTTATCTGCTTACAGTGCTGCCCTATCTTGGAACTCAGGGTTATTTTGAATTTTAGTAGTGTTAATGAATGTGATAGTTTCAAACTAGTTACAAACTACATTAGTATAAACTTAACAGTTTAGACTAGAGCTAGAAATTTTCTCAGTTATGAATAATAGCAAATCATTATCATAAATACTTAATTTAACATGACGGATATTTTTGTATAAAGAAGTTAAAAAGAAGAAGTCCTAACAAAAAATCCTGAGGTACTCCAAATATCAAACGGGCAGAACTTGAAAAGGTATTTCCAGTTAAGAGCTTAATGGTTCTGAAGTCTACATCATTTATAAAAATCAAAATGGGAACTTCAGCAAATTCCGTTTGCGAAACTTAGTAATAACAGGTGGTCAGCTAGATCAAATACTCACTTCATGTCAGCAGTGATGCCACTAGTCAATAAGCCAGACTTCATACTTGAAAAAATGGCAATGATCGTATAATAAAGCCCTGTAAGAATGTTTAAGTCTTTTCTAAAATTTCCTTTGAGTAACAGAAAAGTCCATATTGTATTTATAAACTCAACTTTTCTAACATGTTGGCTAAAGCCTGTAGATTTTAGAATGAAAACTTGTGTGGCTTCAAGAACTGTACATCTGTGAAAAGAAGACAATTAAAGAATTATTTCAGGGTGCTGGAGTAATTCTTTATATCACAGCTAAGTTATAAAAGCAAGTTATACATCTGACAAAAAAGGTGAGAACAATTTTAATGACATGTGAAACTAAAGGCATATGCAGGAGACAGGTACTTTCTGTGAGTGTAAGGCTTGTACAGGAAAAATATAATTTTTAGGTACTCCCAGAACGTATCTGACCTAATTTCAGTATGTTTTAGGAAGACTATGGAGAATGGCATATATTGTACTACAGAAGGTCAGTTTCGCACTTTCATCCTGAGCACTGAACTGCTTTTAAATAACTTTTCCAGTGGAATCAAGCAATCAATTTTAAAGAGCCAACACATTAAAGACATTTAAAACTTTAACATTATAACCAGCCATGTTATGTATGCATACAAAAAAAAAAAATATATATATATATATATATATATATATATATATATGTGTGTGTGTGTGTGTGTGTGTGTGTGTTTGTATTCATCATTAAATGTCTATTTGCAAACTACATTTATTGTTTTTATCTTTCTTCTTTCAACACAAGACACCATTACATTTGATATGAGCATGCCATAATGTGTTTGATCCATCAAATTCCCAAGTTAAAATCAGCCACTTAGCCAATATTGTAGCATTTAATAATTCAATCATTTGTAACTAATTTCATAATTTAATTATTAAAGCTACATTTGTAATAATTTGAAAAACAAACATGCTTATCCAACATAATTCCAAATCTATTAATTTAACCCTTGAAATTCGAACATATTAAAACATGCAACATGTTCAATGCCTCAGATGAGATAATATATCCCACAATATGACCGTCACATTATAATTCAGATGACCACATCTTTAATAAAGGGGCTATGGAAATATGTTCATTAAATCTGTGTGTGTGTCTGGGGGGGGGTCATATTATTTTAATGTATTGGCTCTTTAAGACTGACTGCATGATTCAATTGGAGAAGCTATTTGAAAGCAGAAAGGGTTGAATTTATCTTGTTATGAAGTTTGTTCAGTCCTAAGTATGAAAGCAGAAAACATTCCAGTGCAAAACATTGCAATGTTTTATGGTTGAGTCATTTGAATTTTTGATGTGGATTTTTATATTAACTATCAGGAGCAGATTGGTTGTGTCTGGTTCATCATTAAACACTACTCACCTGAGTATCCTGTGTGGTGTTCTCAGGGTGCAGTGGTATATTTGGTTACTCTGATATATACAGTAATTTTTATTCAAGATGCAAATGTAAACAGGAACCTGATGGTCCTGCTCTCTTTAGATACAGGGAAAGCATTTGACAGAGCATAATGAGATTTCCCATTCAGGGAAGATGAATTTCCCAATAAAGCTGATCCCCTGCAAATAAATGATTTATGAAGGACTGGAGCAAGAATTAAAGTAAGAGCATGTTTATCAGATATATTTAAAATACCAAGTGGTACCAGGTTGGGCTACCTTATGCCCACATTGTCATTTGCATTATATTTAGAGGTATTAACAGACATGATAAGGAGCACAATAGTATGGGGGTACCAGTGGGGACAAATGGAAATCAAGCTCTACATGTTCATGCATGATATTTTAGTGACATTGTCAAATCGAAATGAGAACCTCACAAATTGTTGGAAATACTGAAGACTTTTGGACAATATTCAGGATATAAAATAATTGTATACAAAATACAAGCCTTAGACATAAATAATAGACAAGATCTACAGAAACAATATCCAGAAACATGGAAATACAGTGAAGAGATCTATTTAGGTATTTGGTTATCAAGGGATGTGGATGTAAGAACAAGAATATGTTATACAAAATGTTTGATAAATATAAAGAAATTTGCAAAAGTAGAAGATAACCTTTGACCTTGATCAGCAAGTTTGGGTGGCTCAGTAGCATGTACTGTCACATCTGTTACACCTGGGTTAAGCCTTTTGGCAACCTATGGAAGAAATGGAGATAAAAAAGTGAATGGGTGAATGAAGGAAGAGCCTTGGAGAAAATGATACTTTCAAGAGACCAAGGAGGACTAGTAGTGTTGGATATATGTATTATAATAAAGTAGTGACCTTGGCATTTTATCATGCTAGATGCAAAGGCATGATCACAGAAAGAGACCCAGAAATGGGACTGGTTTTCTAGAACTGATGTGGAGTAGTAAATGGAATTGGAATCGGAAACCTATTTACAGGCAAAACTCTAAAGGATTGGAAGGATGATATAATACCAAGAGAGATGGAAAATATGTACATAAGGAAAAGAAAATAGTACTGGAAACAGGGAGCCTTGAAATCTCAATATTGGGTGCAGATGATAGGGCAGAAGGAAATTATGAAATGGGAAGAAACAAAAATAAAATATGACATACTGTAAAGTAAGTGATTAGAGAATGGGTGCCTGAGATCACAGATATGAACCACATGCTGGGGGAAAATATACAGATTTTTATATATCTAACAAACTAGAATTAATGTTCCCAACAGTAAGCCTAGATTTCTGGCGCTATCAAGAGGGTGAAAGGGGGACATGGCTGCATATTTTTTGGGAGTTTTTATCTATTTCTGTTTGTTAACTAGGAAGTAGACTTTTCAAAAGACCATGATCAGGACTACAGAGCAGATACAATAATACAATCACTAGGCATACCACAAACAAATACAAGTTGAGGAATCCTCTATGCATAAGATAAACAAATAGGAATGATATAGCTAAGGGATAAAGTAACAAATATTAAAATGAATCAGATAAAGTAACAAATATTAAAATGAATCAGTACTGATCCAATTCAAATCGCCTGTACAGAAATCATTTTTGCATCCTTTTTGAGTAGTTGAGATGGCCTGGTATAAGTTATCTAGATCAAGTTTAGTCAAAACTGTTACAAGATAAATAGGAGCTGTACACCTGTAACAAGCGTGTTAGTTCATATAAGTTATGCAATGAGACAACTACGAGAAGCATTAGTAGCTCCAAGCACAGAAGTTTGAAGTAGCCACTTTCTTTTGGTTGTTACCCTAATTCCCTTAATCATGAACATTTGTTCACTTATATAATATAGAGAGCATTCAGAGGAAATGATGAGGAGATTAAGTTGGCAAGAGATACCGTGAACAAAAATGTAGTATTTTACAAGAGTATGGGAGGAAGGGATACTTACTCAAAAAATAGAAAATTTAATATGGATAGTGACTGTACTAGCAAAAATTAAATAAATAAATAAAGATGAAGTGGAACGTACGATCACCCACAACTAAAGGAGAGCTCTTACAGCTAACAGATTCATTTTGAGAGGATGAGGAGTAAACATTATAAACATTACAAAGTACATTGCAAAAGATAGTCAACAGACAGCTACCATGGCTACAGCAGTAAGATGGAATCCCCTGGAAGGCAGAGCTAGACAGGTTTTAGAAAAAAAAACAGGAGAATAAAACAACAGCTGAGTAAAAAGAAATTTGTAATATAAATCTATAGATGTTCACTTCATATTTAAAGTTATGAAGTACTGTAGGTATGAAAACTGAGAAGAAGATAAAAAAAAAGTTAGTGAAATTATGAATTAAGAAATTAAGGACATTTTATATGCAATGGTGGCTTAACAGGCAGAAAGGAAAAAAATGAAAAGAGTTAAAATATTCATATCCTTATTTGTAAGAATGCAACCAATCCTCTGGTTGTGGAATTACTGCAGAGGTAATGGTAATTCCTAAAATAGGAACCTTGATAGATCTTGGGAGTAAACTGATAACATGCAAATTAAATTATGGTTGTGTCAACTCTGACATCCTCCTGTTAGGGAAAATGTATAAGAAAGAAGTGAAAAATTTATACAATATTACTTCCAATTACTAGAGCTGTTATAGTGCACTAATTCATCAAACAAGACAGTAGTCTTGTTATGGGCAGAAAAACAATTAACTATAATGCATATAAAATCCTTGCCCTGATTCATCATAGCTGTTATCCAAGTGTGCCTTGTAGTATAAAACAGAAATAGGTAGGTCTGCTTGAGTTTACTTCTGTCTGTATATGCCGATTTGTTGTATGATTAAATAAAATGTTTTTCATATATGATACAATTAGCTTACATGGTTGTGGAAACACTTTAATATAACTTGAAATATTCTGATAATGAGATAATTTTAACCCAAAAACAACATGGCTATTCTAGCCAAGTCCTCCCATGGTCTTATTAAACTTTTCAAAGAAATGTAATACTATTTCTGAAAGACTTTGCCTTTGTCTGAGGTTAAAATCAGATCAGGAAAAGTCAGGGATTGTGAAAGGGTGACTCAATGCAATGCTCCACTGGAACAAAAGTCAAAAGCCTGATTTCTGTTTCTTTCAGATCTTTGCTGAGCAAACTTTAAAATACCTAGTCATAAAGGACAATACACAACCCCCACTGTAATCAGTAGTGACAACCACACTTGTGTACTGTTACAATTCACCAGGTACCAACATACCTCTCAAATTTTCCTCATTTTCAATGACATCCCTGATTTTGACACAAATTTTAGCTTTGTCCTCCTTAATCCCTCCTAAAACTGCTGACTTTTGGAGACATGGTGCTGTTTTACACTTAATAATGACAATAATTAGAGTTATAGACTTCTTTTACTTCAGAAAAAGTATACTAATTCATTCTCTTATTCTGTTAGCATCTCAAGTTAACATACTAATATTTTAAAAAGTATCCCTGATTGTCCCTGATTATTTCTGGATTTGTACCTACTTAGTTGAGAGCTGTGGGTACCAGCCTTCTGCTTCCCTATAAGAAAATATGCTTTCTAACACTCCAACCCATCTACAACATGAGTAGTTGCCACTGTAACCTGCAACTTTCTGTCCTCCATAGCATACAAGTTACAAAGCAATTGCCAGCGATACAAACGAATACTTCACGTAATCCAGTAGTGAACAGTTTATATGTTTAACAAAACAATCTGTTCTACTGATCTGGTTATTTCAGTTGGATATAAAATATTCCATGCTATTTAGTGGATAGTGATTAGACCAGTTTTGTCACTGTCCGGGCCACATGAACATCACTCAGTGTAATTATCACAGAAGGTTACTACTAGAAAAATACTAAGAATCTAATGGGATCTGCTTGATGCAGCAAAAAGAAAATGTGATTAATACCTAACTCAGAAAGTCCAAGTTGAAACATCAGACATACACTGCCACAATATAACAGCAGAAATACTTATATTCACTGAAAAGAAAATATGCTTTCTAACACTCCACAGCAAACAGGCCTCTGCACTTCTTATGGGTTTGGAAACTACTATTTCTGTGATGACAGCATGTGGATGACTAGCATGTGCACATTTACCACTTGTGAACACAGTACTGAGTTCATTACAAAATTGTCAGTGCCACTTTCTCTCTCTTGCACTAGCTTTCACACAACTAAATACTAACAGGATTTATAGGGTAACTATCATGATTCATAGCACGACTGGAATTTCTGAATATTATTTATAATGTAGTATAACAAACAAAAAATAAACTTTTCCCAAGCAATTAAAATAATGTTACTTTATCACAGCATATTTACACAAAAGGAGTACTGATTCAAAAACATTTAAAATATTTAAAAATATTAATTTATGCATCTCTCTCTCTCTCTCTCTCTCTCTCTCTATATATATATATATATATGCACCCATACACACACACATATACACACACATACATAGATTAAATTACACAGGCGGATAAAAAATTCCAGACTCGCCAAATTTCTGTTGCACCCTGACCTTTCTAAAAGCTATATGAATTTACAGAAGAGTTCTCCCTGCCCCTTTTGGAGACTTGTAATTCATGCAGCAACTGACTTTAAGTTCATTTGGAAATAAAGCATCCTCGGAAGCTGGATATGGCTTCCTATTCAGACCTTCCAATGCTTTCAAGAGCTTTTGTCCCGGGCCTCCACTGAAAATGGGCTCTGCTTGGCCAAAAGGACTTCCCCTGTCATCAAACTGGAAATAAATAAATTAATTTTTGGAGCACAGAATCTACCACAATAACTGCCTCTGTCTTACTCCACCAAACAGAACCTCTTCTCTTTCCATCTGCTTCAAACAGTGTTGCCATTATTGCAAATTACCATGTCTACATTGTTGCAAACATGGTACAAAATAACATTTGGCACAATTATGTCACATTTGCAATGCTACAAATGAGCACCACATGATTAGATCATCAAAATCTGCTATGCAACAGTCCAAAACATGTCTACTTTAAACATGGGAGAGGAGAAAGCAAAGAAAGTACAGTTGTGTACACTTACCATAAATGTAGATGTTCAAGTGTATTCACTGTTGCAGTCATCACATTTGGGTTATCCCTGCCAGGGTAGCCCTCGGCCGGCCCGAATACCAGAGACTTAGTATTTCTGCGTCGGTTGCTCTCGCTTGAGGACTGACATCAGGTCGTCAGTAGTATAACGTAAGGCAGCCGATGCCATTACATCAGTTTTTCTTGCCCTAACCTGTCAGGAGCCCCCAAGTAGGAGGCCAAGTTCAGGTGGAAGAAACCCTACAAGTGGAAAATAAAAAACAATAAGTCCCTTGTAAGGAAAAGAGAACAACAAGTTAGAATGGTAATAAAAGGAGAGAGAGAAGAAAGGGGGATGGAGAGAGGGAAACCAGGAATGTAACAGTGAATACACTCGAACATCTACATTTATCCTAAGTGCACACAACTGTACTATGTTCTTCATGTTTCACTGTTGCAATCGTCACATTTGGGTTAATTCCCAAAGCTGAGGAAAAGGATGGAGGCAAGACTGCAGAGGCAAACTCTGCCTTGGATTTAGAGAAGAAAGGCAGGTGGTAATGATTGGTAAAAGTGTGAACACAAGTCCAGGTGGCAGCCATCAGGATGTCCTTTGTGGGGACCCCTCTGAGGATAGCTGCAGAGGCGGAGGCTGCTCTGATGGAGTGTGTCCTGACCCCTTGGGGGGAGGCTTTCCATGCTCTTTGTAGCAAAAATGGATGCAGTGTGCTATCCATTTGGAAATGGTTTGTTTGGAGATGGCTTTGCCTTCTGCCACTGTAGCAAAGCTAACCAGCAATTGATCTGACTTTCTGAAGGATTTAGTCCTGTCTAGACAGAATCTGGGCTGTCTGGGCAGATCTAGAGAGTGAAGAATCCTTTCCCCCTTGTTCTGGGGATTAGGAAAAAAGGTGGGCAAATGAATGGTTTGGTTGAGAGCCACACTGGACACCACCTTGGGCATGAAGAATGGGTTAGTTCTGAGGGATATCTGTCTGCATGGAAGATTATGAAGAGTTCCACAGCCATAAATGCTTGCAGCTCAGAGACTCTTCTGGCTGAAGTAATGGCCAGAAGGAATGCTGTCTTCCAGGAGAGAAATTTTAGCTCTGCAGAAGAAGCTGGTATGAAAGGGGGTAGGGTGAGCTTCTCTAATATGAAGTTAAGGTCCCAAGCTGGTGTTGGTGCACTTCTGGGTGGCCTCAAGTTGCTAGCCCCTCTTAGGAACGGTTTTATCAGAGAATGTGAGGAAAAGGGGCAGCTCAGTGGGAAAATGAGCAGAAATAGCAGAGGCATGAATTTTTATAGAAGAGAAAGAGAGACAACTGTGTAGTAGGTCAGCTAAGTAATCCAGGATGAGAGGGAGGGAGGGATGGCTGTACCGTATTGGCTCCCTTAGCCTGGACCCAGGTGCAGAACCCTTTCCATTTATCAGCATAAGACTTTCTGGTGCTAGGGTGCCTGGCCTCACAGATAACATCCAGAACCTGTTTACTGAGACTGGCAGATTGGGGTTAGGGAATAAGCCAAGCTGCCAAATTGAGTGTCTGCAATTGGGGATGCATGAATTCCTCTTCCCTCTGGGTCAGGAGGTTTGGAATTTGAGGAAGATGACATGGGGGTAGCAGGTACAGGCTGTGCAGCAAGGGGTACCAGTGCTGCCGGGGCCAATCTGGAGCTATAAGAATGGTCCTTGGTTTTTCCTCCCTTATTTTGAGCAGTACCCTGGGGATGAGAGGTAGGGGTGGAAGGGCATAGACTGATAAATTGACCCAGGGGAAGGACAGGGCATCCACTTTCCATGCCATGCAGTGATGCTCCCTGGTGCAGAATTTGGTGAGCTGATGGTCGGTGTGGGAGGCAAAGAGACTTGACCTTCGGGGTTCCCCATTTTTGAGTTACTAGGTGAAGGTACATCTGTTGAGTTGCCACTCGTGTAAGTCCAGAAGATTTCTGCTTTATTGGTCTGCCAGAGAGCTGAGAGAGCCTGGTAGGAATTGTGCTAACAGGTGTAGCTGCATGGCAGAGGCTGTGTGCCAAAGTGTCATGGCCAGCCTGCAAAGAGGGTAGGAATGAGTCCCTCCCTGCTTGTTTATGTACCACATCACAGTGGTGTTGTCTGTTTTGATCAGGAGAGCCCCTGGAGAGAGAAGGGGCTTGAAAGCTATCAAGGCATGCTGCACAGCCATCATCTGTTTTTGACTGATGTGCAGAGGGATTTGCTGTGAGCTCCATTGGCCCTGTATGCACCTGCCATCCAGGTGTGCACCCCAAGTGTAGTCTGATGCATCTGTGGTGAGGGTCTGGGTGGTGGGGGGTGGGGAGAAAGGCATTCCTTTGTTGTTGGAGCATGCTGTTGCCCACCAAAAAAAATCTTTTCTGAGGCAAGGAATTATAGGTAGAAGAGTTTCCAGGTCTTTAGAGTGTTGGCATCAAAGGCTTTTTAGGTACCATTGATGTTTCCTCATATGCAGTCTGGCATATGGAATGAGTAGTATGCAAGATGTCATGAACCCCAGAGCTTGTAGGATCTGCCTTGCAGTTAACTGGGGCCTGGTGGCTAGTTGAGAGAAGTAGACTGTCAGGAAAATGTGTTTCTCTGGAGTAAGGTATGCCATATGGGATGCTGTGTCCAGACTTGCTCCCAGGAAGATTATCTTTGGATTTCTTTTCACTGATTGTGTACCGCAGGGAGGTTAGTAGGGTCTTTACAATGGCCAGGTGATTGAGCAGCTTTTCCTGGCTGTCTGCCTGAATAAGGCAGTTGTCTAAGTATGGGTAAATCTGGATATTTCTTTGTCTGCAAAAGGCAATGGCTGGAGCCAGACATTTTGTGAAAACTCCGGGAGCAGAAGATAAGCCAAAGGGAAGCACAGAGAACTGAAAGTGTTGAGATCCTGCCCTGAAGTGGGGATATTTCCTGCATGATTCCTGATAGGAATGTGGAGGTAGGCCTCTTTTAGATCTAGGGTGGCTAGCCAAGCATCCTTGGAGAGCATGGGTAGCAGCTGCTGGAGGGTGAGCATTTTCAATTTTGGGATCACCAGGAAAGTGTTTAGAATGGATAGACCAAGGATGGAGCAGCTGGTGCCCTCTTTTCTGGGCACCAGAAAAAGTCTGAAGTAGAAATCTTGTCCTATCTGTTCTGCAGGAACTTGCTCTACTGCCCTCATAGAGAGCAGGGAAAAGATTAGCTTTTGTGCCTCTGCCCACTGATTTGAAGGTAGATCTGGGAACCCTTTTGGGGTTGGCAGGGTGTGGAAGGAAAATTTGTATCCCTGAGACACAATGTTCAGAACCCAGTGGTCCTTGGTAATGGTGAGCCAGACGCTTGATGGAAAGGAGAGTTTTCCTCCTTGGTGTAAGTGAAGGTGGGCAGAGGGAGGGAGTGGAGGAGGTGAGTCATTGTGAGTTCTTACCATAAGGGGTGGCTTAGAACTCCCTAGTTTTGAAGTGGAGGTAATCAACTGCTTAGATCTCTGCATTCCCTGGGGCTGCTGTCTGGGGAGGGGGGTCTGCTTCCACGGGGCCTAGGCTGGGCTGGTTTACTGGAAGCAGGAAAGGACCAGTGTTTGGAGGGACAATGCCTGCTGAACCTAGGTGGCTGGACCTGCAAGAAATCCTTAACTGTTTGCATGGATTTTGCTTTTTCTTCCATCTTTTTTAAGACCTCTTCTGCCTTAGTGCCAAATAAGTTATCTTTGTGCAAGGGGGCATCCGACAATTTAGATTTGACATGGTCTGGCAGGGGCTGTTCCTTAAGCCATGCATGCCTTCTAATGACAGATCCAGTAACTGTTTGCATGGATTTTGCTTTTTCTTCCATCTTTTTTAAGACCTCTTCTGCCTTAGTGCCAAATAAGTTATCTTTGTGCAAGGGGGCATCCGACAATTTAGATTTGACATGGTCTGGCAGGGGCTGTTCCTTAAGTCATGCATGCCTTCTAATGACAGATCCAGTAACTGCTGCCCTGCAAGAAGCTTCTAGGGCATCAAAACCACAGTGCAAGGTGTGTTTAGTTACTTGATTAGCAGAATTTATTAATTCTTGTAAATCTTTAGATTCTGCCCAAGCAGGAAAGGAAGCCATTCTTTGTTTAAGGAGTTCCAAAGTATGTTGTTAAAAGTTTAACATATGGAACTGACAATTTAGTGCCCTGATAGTAAGAGTGGCTGAGGTGTATACTTTTTTACCCCATCTGTCCAATGCTCGGGAATCCCTGTCTGAGTGGGTGGGATTCTTAGTAGAGGTAGCTTTAATCCCTTTTGGCCCTTGAGAAATGACCTCAGGATCAGCTGTAGGACTTTTAAAAAGATATTTGTGTGAGTCAGGAACTCTATAGTACCTGTCTGGTTTTCTGGGAGCAGGAGGAAGGGCACCAGGATTCAAGCTGGATTCAAGGAAAACATCCTCCACAACATCCAGAACTGGGGGGATGGCCAAGGGTCTGTGTTGTGGAAGATCTAGGAATTCCCTGAGTCTCTTTTTAGACTGAGGGTAGTCCTGAGTCTCCCATTGGAAATGCTCCCTTAAGATTTGCAGGGTTTCCCCAAAGGAAAACTCCTCTGGGGGAGAGGCTGAATGAATGGAATCCTCTGCATCAGAATCCTCATAAGTGGAGAGGGGTTGCATGTCTTCATATTCAGATGCATCAGATTCATCTGAGTCTTGTTCAGAGAAAACTACAGGGGACAGATCTCTTTTCCTTTTGGAGGGGGTAGCTTGGCTTCCCCTGATCAGCATGATAAGGTCTTCCGCCATTTTAAGCATCTGAGACTGAGGCAAGGTAGCAGGCACCTGAGAGTGGGAAGTCGGTTTCTTGGGTGTGGTTCGTACCCTGGGCCTGAGAAACTCGGTAGTTTTAGAAAGAATGGTAGTAGCGAAAGAAGACGTCGGTTTGTGTCAAGATTTGGTAGTGCGAAGGCCTTCCTGGGAAGCCGGTGCCTGCTCAGCGTCTCCGGACCCATCCAAAGGTGAGACGACCACAAGATCCCTAAGTCAAAGAAGAGTTTTGCAGCATACCGGACTCCAAAAGGGTCTTGGTAGTGGCCTGCGAATCAACAGAAGTGGGCATCAGGGACTGTGAAAGCGCCTCACTGAGCACCGGAGAACTGACGACTAGTTTAACGGAAGCATCGTCGGTAGGTTTGGACCTATGCGGTCTGTCTCTGTCTTTATCTTTACATTTTTTCGGAAGATCTGCTGTCGGATGACTTACTAAAGCCAAATCGGAATTTGAGGACTGTAAACGAAAATATCTGGCTACAATAAGGGCCCGATGATGGATAGTTCTGGAGTTGAACAAAGCACAGAAGTGACAACGAGGGATGTTGTGGTCTGGGCCTAAACAAGTGATGCAGTAAGAGTGAAAGTCTCGGTGTGGTATCTGTTTTCCACAGGCGAGACAATTATTAACTTTTTCTGACATCGGTTAGTGCAAGAAAAAAAGATCCCCAACGGGGTACTTAGCTTTAGAAGACTTCAACTTCAATTCGGTATACGAAAACTCAGGTAGCGGCTAACCGGCATTCATGCGAACTGCTTCTGCTTTGGGCTCCACGGCAAGAAAGACTGATGTAATGGTGTCAGCTGCCTTACTTTATACTACTGACGACCTAACGTCAGTCTTCAAGCGACAGCAACTGACGCAGAAATACTAAGTCTCTGGTATTCGGGCCAGCCGAGAGCTACCCTGGCAGGGATAACCCAAATGTGATGATTGCAACAGTGAAACATGAACATCAGAATTTTAATACATTCACTTTATTACCAACTACACAAGGTTACATCAGTATGAAAAAATGTGGTGAAATAAACACGGCAGAAGTGACAGCATAATGCATTCTAAGGTGAAGTCACTCACTGTGCAGAAAAAAACAAAGAATGCAGTTTTCTTATGCAACAACTGTGTAAGTATTGTGCTCTAAGAATATGTTATCAATTCAGTTTATCTGCAGAATGCCAATTAGTGTGAATTAATTTACACACCCACTGATATAGATAGAAACCTGCCTGTATACTGCATTACATAGCAAACCATGGAGAGTCTTTTCGGAAATATATCCAAAAGTGCTGGAGTGATACAAGTCTATAAGATGGAAAGACTGAAAGATAATACGAGGATATATTTTTTTATAGAAATACAATGACGTTTTAAAACTTAAAGAATAAATGTAAGAGCAAACTCGATTATGGAATTTATGCAACCAAGACAGAACATATGAGAACTTAGCAATGATGAGATGTGAAAGTTTGACAGAACAAAGTAATGTGCACAGCTTTTATTGTATGCATCTTGGGGGATGTTAATGGACAGCCTGGTAGGGCAGAATGGACTGACTGTCTCTCTCTCACTCTCTCTGCCATCAAAGTTAACACTACTAAAAAATAAAGTACTTAGTTAAGTCACAACTACATGCAAAAACCATGCAATGCTAAGTTATAAATAGCAAGGCTAACATACAATTTGTAATGCAAAAGAATTTTTAATATCTTGCTATTCATACTAGCAGACCCATAATGCAAACATTTTCAGTTACTTTACTGAATCCTCAGCTCATAGCATTCAGCCATTATTAAATGTAACAGCTGCAAATACAAATTTTGATTAGAATTTGAACAACAGCCCTTTCTCTTATGGAATATTCACAATAAATTGTTGCATTTCATTTCCAATGTAAAGATTTCATAAACCTCAATGTAAGATCATACTTGCAGCTGTTTTTTTTTCTGTGAATTTTCTCTAGATTTTCAGTATAGTATCTTATGAACTCACTTTGTTAGTGAACACAGAAACAAATATTTTACAAAATTCAGGAAGAGAAAACATGTTTTCTACACTGCTTAAAATTAAATCACATGTTCAAGAGATACCAGTGAAACTGTCTTGTTTTCAAATGATTTACAAAGTGGGTCATAATATGACAATAACTTTTCAGCAAAACAAGTTCAATGCTGATGTATCTAATTCATAAAAAGGACAAATACTCTAATTATGGGATAAGTGACTACAGGACCAACAGCATTTTTCAGACTAATTTTCCTAACACTGCCAGTAGTACCATTCATGCTATAGTGAAGGTAAGCTTGAGAATATTAGGTTAAAAGACTGAAACACATGCACCATTTTGCCACTAGAACGTTACCATTTCCAAGGAAACACACTGGGTAGCATAAAAGAATGCCTCAGTTTTAAGTCAGGTGCTAAACTGGTGCTAAAGGCATGTATACATGCTGAAGATTACAGCATCACAGCTCTGCTAAGAAGGGGCGTGACATGAACATTTTAAGTGCTTAATCAGACGACTAGGTGGAATTCAGCTACAAGTGCAACATATATTCAGATACCAGTTTTATTTTTACAATACGTATAAATAAAATGGCAGGAAAGAAGCAAAATAATCTTTTTTAACATTAAATGTGGGAAACCCCTAGAATCACTGACCAGCTTTGCTGTTAGTGGAATGGCAATTACAGAGTTGGGAATGAGAATTTTGGGGCACTGAAACTGATATTCCCATATCAGCTCTCCAATGTATGGGAAACTGTGGAGGTACTTAAATGACTGTTATATCAAATATGCACAGGCACTTTCTGCTTCAAAAGTCTGGTTATTTTGTACTACTGTTTAGGTAAGAAAAACAAAATAGCAGTTTAAGAACAAAGCTTGTGGCAGCTAAGCTTCTCTAAATAGTTACGAGACTCTGTAATACTTTTTCAAAGCCACTTGAATATATGAAGCTGCCATTAAAAAAAACTGTCTACTTTCTTCCTCTAGCAAAACCACTCAACTTTGTAAAGCAAAATTAATTATGAAAACAAATTCTAATACATCAAAATTAAAACAAATTAAAACTCCTAGAGCAGCTATCGTGTTTAATAGCTCTCAGCCCCCTAAGTCCAGAATCAGGAACACCACCAACATTTTCAATAACACAGGACTCAAATCAGGGACATAATACTGGTACTACTGTGTTAGAAGTGTGGCAGAGTAAGAAAACTTAAATTAACAAATAATTTTTTAAAGTCAAAGATGTCTAACTATAAGGACCGCTATCTTTTAATCTTAGAAAATTGCAGATTTTACTATGGAAAAATAAATATTTTGAGCCATAATATGGGACATGTGACAGAAATGCCAGCCTGGCAGTTAGTGCAAAGGATTAAGGCTATGATCTGTTAATGAGCTACTTCCTGTGGTACAGTGTTTGACTCCCTCAGCCTTCATTTGCCTGCTGTGTCACTCTGACCAAGTCTCTTAATCAGACAGTGCTCTGTGACCACTGGAAATTTGGGCTACGCTCCTTAAACATTTCTTGGCCTCCATGCTAGTAACTGCCTAAGAACCCATGCTTTTAGTTTACTGCAACAGTCCCCCAAACTATGATTTAATTCAATGTGCATTTTTTTTTTGTCACTGATTTACAAAACACAGCACAAATAATTAAATGACCTAATTTTAGTTTCATAGCATCACAGAAAGATATTAGACAAACGTATTACTTTCTCATAACGTCTTATATATGAATATGTTGGAAGTACCCAACCACCCACATCACTAAGAATGTAGTCTTCATTCAACTACTTTATAATGGAGCTTATTTCATATTGCATAACATCAAATATCAAGAAAGGTAACGCTCTCCAGCTGACTTGCCTTTTATCTTGCAAAATGCATAAGACAACAGTGCACTGAGTTAATAGCTGGTGGTCTTTATGGAAAAAACTCTTAATGAGTAAGCATTACACTCACATGAGTAAAAACAAAACTTCAAACTATGAACATGTTCAGGTAGGTGTACTGCATATTCAAGTCAGACAATTTTTAACAAAGAAAGATAGTCTGTACACTGACATGATAAGACAAATTTATATTATGCAATAACTGCATTATAACCAGTTTTTTCTTTTTTTCTCTCTTCTTTCCATTTTTCCTCTTTATATATCTAACTGTATTCCCTAATTACATTAAGTAAAATAAGCGGTTACATTTCTATATTTTTCTTCTTCATAAAATGTGTCCCTTATACTATCCCTCACTTTCTTATGTGCTGTTAAAAACCTTTTATACTCCATTTGATGATGTAGTGACCTCTATTGTATATAGTGTATATATATTTCTTGTGCTGTTAGTTTTTTGAATATTTCCTTTTTGTATGTACTGTTTGTTTTGTGTGTTTGATTGGATGTATCGCTGTTAATATCTGAAAATTCAAGTAAAGAGATCTCGGAAAAAAAAGTTAAAGACAAAATCCGGTTTTCCTACTGGTACCAAATCAAATGGAATTGGGACACAACTAGCTCACACTTCATGGGCTATAAAGCAAACTCCCAAGATTTACTGTTTATAGGTTCCTGTGTCTGAGCATTTGTCTTTGTCTCTAGAATGTTACATAATGATATATATGTGTGTAAAATAAGTGTTTATTACTGTCTATAAAAGGTTAATCTGCTTACAACATAATTCTTTGATTACTATCATGCAAAACATATTAGTAGAAACAATGGCTAAAATTGTGTACCTCTCAATATGATTCTATGTAAAATGAGCATGGAGTATACAAAACCATATTTGACACAAAATAGCACTAAAATGTTGGGAACATAGTGAAAAGATATTTATTCTCAGTGCTGTTTGGAATTTAGGGAATAATCTTATAAATGTGGAAACAAATTTATGTCTTTAAAGTTCTCAGAACAGTTTATGAAACAAGTAACACAAAAAAAGCTTATCTGTGCTGTGTGAAACAGAGCAATACTAGTTGTAACCATACATTTTGTGTTTCTTTTCCAGTCTAGATTTTGATCAGTATGATGGGTTTTAACTGCTGCAGTTAAGCTACAAGTCCAATAGATGGCAATATTCCACTGCCTGATGGTAGCACAGTTGCAATCAAATCAAATTTGAAAAAAATCGGTTATCTTTGTTAACTGTTCAAAGTCTGCAACAGCACCTTGCTATCTTACTCAGTAATTCAGATAATCATCCAGGCAAAGCATGCACCTGCAGGCTCTGTATACTGCTTCTATTTGAAAGTTTTATACTTTATTATCTTTATGAAAACTGACAGAATACAAATGGCAGCACTGAACTAAAAGGGCATAAGCGGACAACAAAAAGCATACATTTTACCAAAAACAGTAATTTAAAACAGTTTCATATTAAAGTAGAGGGATGACTACTTCTTAAAGTAATGTCAAAACTGCATAAAAGTGCATTTAAGTAATTAAGACAGTTGCAGTTTTAACCAGTGGAAAAAAAGTGGCCTTAGATTTATATTTATATCTATACATATTATCCGAAAGACAGATATACTGCTGAGATATGCAACTTCATTATGTCACTACTGGTAACACAGTGCCATACTCTGTACTGCCACACCTTACATGGCAAATAATTCCATAGAACTCTGCACTGGAACACAAACAGGCAATGAGTTAATATGACTGAAATATACAATAGTTTTAATGGGAATATTTCAGAACCACAGATTTTAGTAGTGTATTATAAAAATAAAATAAATAAAACTTTTTGTAGGCGCAATAAAAATAAAAACACTATGTTGATTTTTTTATATCTGTATCTATCTACATACACACACACACACACACGCACACACGCACACACACACACACATATGTGAAAGTGTGCAAAGATTCTGGCTTTGTTTGCTTAAGTACAAGTTTAACAATGAACAGAGTACAGATAAAATTTCCTTCCAAGTTCAGGGGCCAAACAGTGTGACTTTCTTAAAATAAGAAAGCAATCTGAATATGTTTCAAACGATAATAAAAATACATTAATTATTAATGATAAAATTTCCTTCCAAGTTCAGGGGCCAAACAGTGTGACTTTCTTAAAATAAGAAAGCAATCTGAATATGTTTCAAACGATAATAAAAATACATTAATTATGCAGCACACTTTGGGCCTTACTAGAAATAGAAGAATTTAATTTGCCTGTCCATTACATTATTTGGTAATATGTTCGTGCAAAAGGATTTATGTGGATTTTCAATGCCAAAGCAATGTACAAGCAGACCAAGTATTGTAAGTATATATAAAAAATTTCAGTCATATTGCTTTCTTTCAAGTGGCACAACAGGTTTTCAGTTGTTTTTTTTACAAAGAATAAGGAGAATTATTTGCACTTTGGAAAGGAACATAATGAAGATAATCAGCTATATTTACAATTATGAAAGAATGATGAAAAACTGAAGGCCACTAGTAAAATGATCACACTTTTTGGGAATACTATGACTGCTGAGTAACACTGTTTTCCCAATCTGGTTGTTTTCTTTCTCAAGCACCCTTCTAATTTAGATTCCTTTAACACAAAGGAAATAAAGCGAGCATTCAACTGTGTATTTTACAAAACAGTTTTGTGCTTGATTTCTGCAGTCACACACTGATGTCAGCAATTTAGTTTATAAAGACATTCAAGACTTGACAACTAAAATGTAATTAAAACGTTACTTTAAATAAATATAGATAACAAACTGCTTAGCATACATCAGAGTATTTCTTAAGGGACATCAAAATGACTGTCATTCTTTTTGCAGTGGATTGCTTTAATTCAATGCTTGTGACAGTATCTTGATTAGACTAAATAGCTTAGACTTGTCTTCAGTAAATATTACAAAGAAAGGCTTGTTATGCAGGTTTCCTAAACATGCATTACATGGCTGAAATCAAATCAGTGTGTGTTTGTGGCAGTTTCTATTGGGGTAGGGTGGAGGAGGAAATGATCCAGTAAAAGATAGTGAAAACAGAAGTGACAGTGTGACAAGCTGAATAACGACATCTCTGCAATTTTATTTTTGGTCTTCACCCCATATTTTGCAATCAGGAATACACAAGTGTCTGCTAGTGACTGAAAGATATGATCCTCAAGTGAAATTACTGTACAAATAAAAGCTTTCTGCACTTATTAAAATTCGTCTGAATCACAAGCTTCAGTAAAAAGCTTGTGGAGTGCATTCTGCTGTCAATCCAATAAACAATCTATTTAGAGGGAGTATTTATCAAAGATAAATTGTAGTCTTAAAGTCCTTCATTAAGCCTGGCTGAGAGGAAAAATGATTACAATAAATTGCACAGTTTAGTCTGTAAAGTTAGAGTTTATATTATTTTCAACATTCAAATATGAAAATCGGTGACATGGCAGAAATACTCAGAAACAATTTTCTAAAAGTACTTTACATTATCCATTACTGCTGACTTTTTTTTAATTCCAGAAGGATTTTTCTCACACCTTTCAAGCCATTTCCAAAATTAAATTAAAAGATATTATTTTCAAATGTTACTCAGAGTTATTTACATGCTGCAGTTAGCGAAGAAAAATAAACATATTTATCAAACTACATTCAAACTAGAGTTTGGTATTTTATTTTCATTTTAGTGACCTAAATGTTAAATAATTTAACAATATACAATTGGCCTTTTAGCAGAAAAAAGTAATTTATTATTACTGTAATTTCCTTATAATCATCTCCAGTACCAAGGTCAGATTAAAATGAGGACAAACGGCAAATGCTGTGGACCCCAAATGTGTAAGAGGTTACACGGTGACATTCTAGTACATATAAGGTTTGCCACTTTCCCTTTACTGCTGAAATGCATGCTCACTAAGATAAAGTGATAAAATATTAATTTTAACCCAGGAATAATACATTTCTGTCTAATATAATAAATGATGAGGGACATCAGGCCCTCAAATTCTGAATACCCTCAGCTCCCAAGCAGAACAGACTCCAAATCTTGTTACCTGGACCTTAGCAGACATCGAACATTAGCACAATTGTATACATTTCCTGATCTAGTGGTACCTACATATAAAAAGCTATCATAGTTGCATTTATTCTTACACTACCAACATATACAACTGTTAATCAGCACAATGCCCGAGACGAGGAAACTGTCTCCTAACCCTAAGGCCAGTAATCTGACTTATGGATGATGACATTATAAATGACAAAATAGGATGCTTGGGTCCTTCTGAAGATCTTACATGAATTAGCTTAACAAACTAGATTTAGTTCTGCTTTATGAGCAATTGGCCATGCATCCTTTTTACCAGGTTGTGGATGTGACTTACCCAAAATGGAGTTAGCTAATACAGTTAGTTTCTATCACAGAAAATAATGAAAACTGTATTTAATCAGTCACATAAAAATAGAAAAAAATTAGTTTCAGACATGACAACTATCCATGGATCCTACAGCACTTTGCTATTATATTCAACTTCAAAGTCAATGCCATATGGGTTAAAGTAGTCATCCCCTTCCAGTGACATGAAATTTGAGTGAAAACTTCCTCAGCTGACCCAGGCAAGGGAGTTTGGGTCAAATAAATGACTGACAACCCAACCTGCCAACTTGCGTGTAAAAAAGGATGTGTGGAAAAGTGTAAAACATAACTAAAGTAAGTAATTTAGGCTAGGCATCAGCCTGTAACAAGACAAGAATGCACAAAGTAAAAACTAAACTAAAATAAACACAGTTGTGTCAATGGTTCAAGGCTTAAGGGGTCATCACTAAGTACAAAGTTTTAAAAAAAGACTTTCGGCTTTTCCTGGTTAGGGGTCACTACAGTGGATCACCGGTCCGCTATTGATTGGCAGTGGATTTTTACGGTGTTGAGTTGCCAGCCTGGTGCCCAGCCTTCAAAGAAGGCACACACACTCTCTACATACCTACCTGCATGTCTTTAAAGTTTACATGACCACAGGGAGGACATGTAGACTCTGCACAGAAGGTGCTCGAGCCAAGAATCAAACCGGAGAACCTCTTGCTGTGAGGTGACAATGCTAACCGCTGGACCACCGACAACACTAAGTACAAAGTTTTACATGGTAATTAAAGTAAGCATGCATTTGTCAATGCTGAATATGACTTGTACTGGTATGCAATGTAATAGCATTAAAGCAGATAGAAGAAAAATGGACAAAAATAAATTATTGGTAAAAAAGAAATTCTGCAAAAATTAATTGAGGGATATTACTTTGTAATGCAGAAGGGCTGCATGAGATAATGTGACCCTAGGATCAAACAATGTACTTCAGTTTGAATCCTATGACCTAAATAATTTAAAATGAATGGTAGGATAAACATATAAATACAATTCAGCAAGAAGGGAATCAGAAAATAAAAGACAAGTACTTCTACTTAAATCATTAACATCAACTACTGACAATAAATCGCAATTGATGCTTAAATGTTGTAATATATAGTAATACAGAATAAAACTTTATTTTTCTTTGAAACTGTTACAGCAGAGTATTGAGGCTTCATTAATTATTTAGCATGTTACTATATTTAATGCCTTTTGCACACTTTTTCTACATACTTTCTCACAACAGAAGAATATACTACATGCGTGTAATACAGAAATGTCAGTTCTGAGAATATATCTGCCAATCAACAAATACGTACTGTTATGACAAATGCTTACTAACAGCATACATAAATGATTTTGTTTTTGCAGTCCTGTACTGCTTGGGCACTAAAATCATTGTCAGTATCATGGTAAGAGGGAATCTCTGTAGACTACAACCTTAAACTACTTGATATCTGTACCAATGTTTGTCTATTTAATCAATAGATAAGGGTTGGGGAGGGAAGCAGCAAGCTGGTGCAATATTCAACAATAATGACTCACATTTCTTTCTCTACACTTCCCCAATAGAAATTGCCAAAAAATGCACACTGATTTGATTTCAGTCATGTAAAGCAAGCAGAAAGTCTGCATAAGAAGCCTTTCTTTGTCATACTTAGTGAAGACAAATCTCAGCTATTTAGTCTAGTCAAAACACTGTTACTAGTTTGATTTTTGGCTGGAGTGTTTTCCGTGTTCTGTGTGCACATCCACAGGAGGTCTACTTGGGTTTTTGCCAGGTGCCTTAATTTCTTCCCATATTCTGAGGATGTGTCAAAGGTGAAATGGCAAATTCACCAATGCGTGCTTGTCCTATGTGTGTGTGTGTGTGTGTGTGTGTGTGTGTGTGTGTGTGTGTGTGTGTATGCATCCTATGATGGGTTGGTACCCTAACTAGGATCAGTTTCGCAGCCCTGTGCCCAGTGACTGCTAGGACAGGTTCCAGCTTCAACACAAATTCACCAATGTATGCTTGTTCCATGCATGTGTGAATGTCTGCGTGATGCATATCCTATGAAGGCTGGCACCCTAATCAGGATCAATTTCCCAGCCCTGTGCCCAATGACAACTAGGACAGGTTCCAGCTGCAACACAAATTCACCAGTGTGTGATTGTTCTATGCATGCATGATGTCTGTGTGTGTGTACATGTACATGTATATCCTATGATGGGCTGGCACCCTAAACAGGAGTAGCTTTCCTGCCCTGTGCCCAGTGACTGCGAAGACAGGTTCTAGCTCCAACATAGCCCTGGCATGAACTGTGTGGTACACATCTTAAATGTCTCTGATTTTCATGGGCATCCCTGATACTATCTTAAAATGTTCATGTGTCTCTCCTAAAATCTGTAATTTTGTTAATACAAGGGGGTCTATGTCAGATGATCAAGTTTTCAGAAATTTGAAATTCATAAGGTCAAGACCATATGATCGAGTTTCCTAAAACTCGAACATCAAAAAAAAAAAAAAAAAAAAAAAACAGAAAAACTCACAAAAGTCAACCTTTATTATGTTTTTGCAGGAGGGCAAGCCATCCTGCGCCCCCCCCCCCCGCAAATTATACATACCAACTGGGAGATCGCACTACAGTGAAAAGGGTAAATTTCCCAGTCTGCACTGTACCACAACATCTCCATTCAAAAGCTTTGGGTTTTCAAAAACAGGATCATATGGTCTCGACCATATGAATTTTGAGTTTCTGAGAACTCGATCAACTAATATGGACCCACACAAGGTGGTGATTTATAGTTAACAAGTAATGGCATTAATTGAAGCCACAAACCTTTTAAATTAGAAAATGTGAGTTAATTAAAGCTCTCATATTCTAAAAACATTTACAGTCAGTAATACTAATATTTAAAACATTGTTCCTGATTTGGAACATTTGTATCTTTTTATTTTTTTATTTCTGGTTCTATCCCCAATTCTGAATGCTATGTAGGAAATAACAAAATGAAATAAAATAAATGAGTATGGAAAAATATACTTGTAGATCCTTTTTAATCAATTTCCCAAACAACACATGCATAGACAAAGACCTAGACTGTATGCATACAAAATTCACAGTAACCAATTGAATGGCAGTTCTCTGGTAGGTGGGAGATAAGCAGAGTTAACAGAGCCTGACCACTGGAATTTTCGGTACTTTTCTGTTAAAAGGGAAACAGTTTCAACTTCAACGTTGACACACACTGAACTGTAACAAGAGTTGATTTTGTTTTAAGAAGTGTAATATTGCCTTTCTTTTATGAAAAAGTAGAGTAATCTGTATTTGGCATGTTACACCTGTGCTTTACAGCCTCGCACAGCTGTAATGGCTTGATGTGCTTTATGTTTTAAATCAGAAAACAGCTGTTGTCAATAAAAACAATTTTCTTACACTGGCTTTGGCGACTTAGATAGTGTTGCCGCGAAATCCTAAATGACTATGTTTGTCAGTACTGTACATGAAGTAAATGTGAAGCACTCATTCTGTTTGTTATAATGTTGTCAGGCTTGAGGTGCGTTTTAGTTTTTAATGTGAAAACAGGTGTTATTTAGCATTGCGGTTCATTTACATTGGCAGCTACAAGTTGGAAAGTATTGCCGTGACAACGTAAATAACTTGCTTTCCAAGTAATAAAAAGAAACACAATTTGGCTTTTTACACAACTCAGTTCTGTTCTGATGTGGGGCCGATAACAGGAAGAACAATTACTGTATAGCTTTCGATTTCTGCTCTCCAGCCCAAAAAAAAAAAAATGTTCTTTTCCGATGTCGCCTTTAAAACCAAAAGCGGTCATTACGAGTGTTGCCGTGATCACAAAAAAGTTGCTCAGAAATAATTTAGGGAAAATAAGGGTATCAGTAGTAATTTCCGTGTTATAGGCAAAAAAAAAAAAAAAAAAAAAATGTTCTTTTCCAATGTTGGGCTTATAACAGAAAAAACGCCAAACCGCTCATTGACAGTGTTGCCCTCATAATGGAAAAGTACCGAATTTTCATTCCTTCTAAAAAAAAACTATGTGCCTATATGTATATTTATGTGCAAACATTTGCTAGTTAGAATGGCAAGAATACATCCTGGCACATTACTCAGGAACTGCTCTACTAAAAGGCAATGAGGATGTCCTCAGCTGGTAACACAGCCTAATATTCCTGCAAAAAAACAAGTTATTCCTTATAAACAGCATCTTCCAGTACTCAGTACATTTATCATATCACTCAGTTTTTAAGTCAGTCTGATTAATGATTTATCTCTGGTGCATGTCTGCTTCTGTGTTGGTCTCTTCAACCACAAAGAGAGGTATGGTAACTGGGATGCTGGGAAAAAAAAACACTGGCAAAGACTGTGAAAAAAAGAGGTACAGATTGTCACAGAGAGATAAATGCTATGACACTGGATACATTTCAGAGTTAAGGACAGAGACCTACGTATGACCAACTTTTACAAACAAAAGAAAAAAATGTTATGCATGTGGAGGGAAGGGTATGAAGTAGTCCAAAATTTCTTAAGTGTGTGTGCGTGCACACAAGCATCTCTCTCTCTCTCTCTCTCTCTGTCATGCACATACACACCTGCAATACATGAGGCCTGTAGCTAATATGACAATTCCACGGTAGAGTCCACCGATGCAGCTTCTACACCATTTCAGTGTTAAAAGCAGATAATAACACCTCTTTTTACATGCACACACACTATGTAACAAAGCCTAGAAAACATTATATAATGCTCAGTAAAATAAAACAAGCATGTTATTTTAAAGCACAGACCGAAGCATATCAATAAAATAAAATTCTAAGTTTGACAGGTACATTTCTTGGATCTCATTTAAATAAAACTACTTGACAATAAGAGAACCAAGAAGAACACCACAACTGATTTTCTCACAAGTAAATATGATAAACTTAAAAGACTAAAATACATTTTCAAACACCCTCTTCTGTAAATAAGAGGCACTTGGAAAATTCTTCAAAGATGACCTATACATACCATGCCTCAATCAAGAAAATCAATCAATACAAGACATCAGTGACAAAATATATTTAAGGAGTTAACAAACTGGGTGCTTTCATTATAGTGGCACTGGCAGCACATTCCCTGACAGTCAGAATACATGCTTACCTAGGCCCTTATAAGATTCAAGCACACATCAGATGTGCATTCTCATATAAACACTGCTTCAGAAGAGGTGGACTGAGCATAGGAAGAAAGGTATTTTAATGATAAATTTCGGGGAAAATGGTACATAAAACAAATGCAGCTTGATGGGCATTGATGACATCCACAATATTTGGCAAATGTAATATCTTGCAAAAAAATACAAAATGTGATGTGTGTTACTACTGATAACAGCAACACCAAGAATTTCAGTAAATGTAAAACAAACACCAGCTTTGCTCATGGGCTACTTGTGTCCTTGACCTTACCAATTTTAAACTTTTAATACTCCTCATGCAGGCACTGCATAAAAAAACTCCCTAAAGGCCTTATGTGAAATAAGAGGGAAAGAGAAAAGACATACAGGCTCTATACTGAATGATCAATGCACACTCCCTTGAGATTCAATTTATCAGACCATGCAAGCATTACAACTCATTACCTTAGAAAAAAAACTCTTATAATTGTTTTTGCTGGGGACAAGACACCACAGTGCAAATTTAAATATACTAACTCTGAGATTGAACCAAGTCCCTTACCTCACTGTCTCTTGCTCATGCCACAACACAGTAAATGTCATCTGTTTCCAATGCTAGGGGATAGCATGCAACTACCTGTTGCCATTTACTATAGCAGCAAAATGCATTCATCCGTTTAGCGTACACCAACTAAATGAATGAGTACAAATGGATAAAATGTATATATTTCTCTACATTAGATATGTATATATGTATTTATGTATGTATATGAGTGCACACACACACACACACACACACACACACACACACACACACACACACACACACGCACACACACACACATTTAAACTGCACAGCCATGATGGAGTTTTAGTGAAAAAAAGAGTGTCAGGCTAAAGGCTGAAGTATCCAAGGATCTATGGGAATGAATCAATACAGGTGACTTACCTTAAGTGGGATGATTTTTTTAAATACAAGATACAAAGACATGAAATATAATGCAGTGTATTATCCAAACACAAAATTATGATACTTTAAGATAATGACTTGAATATAAGCATACAGAATTCTGCAAGGTTTATTAGGTACTAGGCTTTGTGCATGCATACATATGTATATTACTGGCATATTAACAGTAGTTTCCCTTTTTCATTTTGGTCATTCAGGTAGTTTGCTCATCCACCCTAATCACCCACTCATGAACAAAAAGTTACAGAGTACTGCTGCCTACCTTTTTACATTAGATAAGTAAAAAGAAATTTCAAGAACATAAATAAGGTTACCTTGTACAAAAGGCAGACAACTGCACTCTTCCGCAGTCCAGCTGCTCAGACTGGCACTGTGTTTCTCCACAAACATTTCTTCCAGTGAAAGTTACTTGTAAGGATGAAGATGACTTAATATGCCACCTTTTTAATAAATATGTAAGAAGACCCCAGATTACAATTTAATAAAATGGAAGACTCAGTTATCCAAGATATTTTGTGGCAGAAAGGCTGGATGGGGTGCTTATACAAAGAAGATAAGTTCATGTTTTACCTGATCCACCTGCCCATCACTGGTGCCTCATCTTCTTCATAACTCTTATACTTTTGTACTGTTTAAAAGCAGTTTCAATGGCAGTGACACAGATTCATGTTAAATATGCTTATGTGTGAGTTAATAGATTCTAGTATTACTGAACGAAGCCATTAAATAACTATATTGATTCCCGTTTTAATTTTTATATAAATTATTGGGCATTACTTTTAAATGGCATTGCTACCCTGTCAATAAATGGTAGACATTATACTATCAAAAATTAAGAAGGACACATGGAGGATGCAGAATAAGCAAATCCACAAATAAGTTAGATACATTATTAAACAAGAAAATGTCTGTGCCACTACAATATGCATTTCTATATTTCTCTTTCTTTGTTTCTTTCTGAATAATTTTTGTATTTACAGCAGTCCATTTTCACAGAAAGTAAAAACTGAATATTTTAAGAAATGCAGATACTGCATGTTTAGTATTTTCTCATCTAGAGTCAGGAATAAAACAAACCCTTTTCCTTTTAAGTGATGTTTTATTTATGATACGTGATAAAGGCACGCAGTACTAATTTTGAAATGGCAGAAAGAGCGCTGCTGCATAGCTAGACTGGCTATTACATTCTTTAATTTGGCTACTAACTAGCACAGGAGCCCAGCAGAAATTAACCTTTAAAGAAGGCAAACATTTTTACTGAAAGTGATTTCAATAAGTGTAATAGGACACTGGAAAGATATCTCACTGTGGGACAATAACCTTTCTGTGGTGGTGGAATCTCTTACGCACATTTCATGAGGTAATGCAACATACCTGCGGCAGATCTCTGTGCCCCCAATAACACATCCTGCTGTGCCTTGGCACATAAACATTACCAGATAACAAACCCAGTGCCTGCAATCAGTTGGAATTCTGCCTTTCACACATTTTTGAAGGCTAAATTTATGAACAGTGTGCAAGGATCTGTCCTTCATCTGCATACACTTCAGACTGAGTTCTGAATACAGAATAACTAACTATAGCGTGATTGTTTTAAATAAATGTTACTGTATTACTAATGTATATGTTAACTGCACTATTCTTCAGAAATTGACTACATCCAATTTTATTTTGACTATGTTAGTGCAGCTATATTATACTTAATCAAACTGGTTAACTGATATGTCTGACAGTTATTTTTTTAATCCAAGCATACTGATTAAAACAAAGTTTATTTATTATTACCAAGTCATGGTCTTCTTCATGGAAATTCATAAATAACATGCAGATGATTTAATAAAATAATCAGTTTTTTTTTGGCAATATACTTGTTGGCAGAAAGGCTGGACAGGGTACTTGTGCAAGGATGACCAGAGTCCTGTGTGACTGGCCCATTGTCAGTATTTGGTGCCTTTACTTGCTGCCATGTGGTCTCTTTTATTGTTATGACATCCCATTGACTTAGAATGTTGCCTTAACTTATGATGTGGCTATCATGTTATGGTTGCATTCTGCAATTATACTTTCTATCTACATGAATAATTTACTGATTAAAAACTATTGGTCTTGAGTCAGAATTTAAAAAAAAAATGTGAAACTACATTATTTCAGAAAAATAGCAGTTTAAAATATCACTTGATGTGAAATTGCAAAATCCTTCCATACTGCTGTACATTTAATGGAATATATGAGTTGAAATTAATAAGGACTTGCTAAAGAACTTCAAGTCAGTATAAATGAATAATCGAAAGTATCCCCCATAAAAGTATTTTCATTATGGGTATTTCAGAAAGTGTACTTAGGAATTTGTCATTGCGGGGTGGAAAGCATCCTATAGCAGGCTATAAACTAATAATTTGTTTTATTTAGCTAAGAATTCAGTTTATGGGTTTTGGGGAATCTGCCTAGGGGGTTCTATGGTTTCTGAGAAATATGGAAACACCACTGCAATTTCCTTCAAGTCTGAATGCAACACAAGTTAAAACATGTAAGGAGGGAATGCCATCTTTACAAGGAAACCAAATCTCAGTTGACACTGACATGGATGCACTCAAGTTGCAGGAGAGCCTCAAGGGCAGACAATTTGTTATTAAGCATTCTGACACTGAGATCAATAACAGTGATGTACTTAGAATTAGAAATTGCTGTAATTTTATTTGCTGTGTTTGCCTGTCTGATAGCCAGACTCTGCCTAAAAAAGGCTCGAGAGAGGAAGCAAGAGCTTTGCCCAGTAAGCAAAATGAGAGGTGCAGCCCATTTTTGCAAAAGCAATTTGATCTGTCCACCATCTCATCCAGTGCTGACATATAAGGGATCCTCCCTAGAATGACATCAATTATCTTTTCTTTATATTTAAGTATCAGGCTGGGTATAGGCAAGATTCTACTCAGGATCAGAGTCTTGCCAGCTCTTGACAAATGCATAGTGAGATCCAACACATCTGTCTACATGGGCTACTACAAAGTCATACATATTCATATTTGTCCAGTGTTGGGAACTGAAGAGCCTGTGTAACATCATGAAATCATGAATCCTTGTACCAGAGAGAACTGTCACTTTGACCTTGAAAAGCATTGCAAAGAGGTTGCTGGGTGCACAGATAATATCAAAACCATGCTGTGTGTTACAGGTAGGTATACATAAAACTTGGAGTCATTACATCAAAAATGTGTTTCTCACGTTTCACAACTACTTCTACATCCATGGACTATCAGAAAACTGCCATGGTACATTATCAAGTGAAACGGAGTAAAGAAAAGCATTTTGGTATATCAGTTCTTAAATTTCATAAAAGAGAAGTGCTAACACGAAGAAGGAATATAATTCAATAATTAAGTTGCTCACTGTAAAAAAACAGATTTATACCTGAACAATAACTTAACATTAAACCCTACCCTCTGGTCATTATCTTTAAACTCCAAACCTCTAATACTGTTTAGGATAATAATGTATTCCTTACTAACTAATAAATCTGTAGCCCCTTGTTAACGTCAAAATGAGTATATGACACAAACCTTTTCATAATCATTGTTGATTAATGCTAAAAGGTACAAAGTACATTTGCTGTCATTCAGCAACTATCCCCTCCAAAATTAAATATATCTGAAGTTGTACAGACCATTACCCTCTACGTATACACATAGAAAGCAGCAGATTAACAAATACATTTTCAAGCAGTCAGACAAAAAAGTGCCATAAGTAAGCTCTAACACTGGGGAAAGAAAAGGGAGGGAAAATAGTGTAAAGTGGTTATATCTCCTTCTCATTCTAATAAATGCTGAGAGTAATAGCTGCTGCCTAGTCATCAAATTACCAACAGAGAATGGAAATCTGGTTAGCCTCCTATAGGGAAGGTAATATCATAAAGGTCTCAACTAAACAGACTCTCTTCAGGACAGCATACATAATATATAAAACAAAGTACATTTAACCAAATAAACTTATGAGGTCTATAAGGTATTCAGAGCTTTATAACTGACGTTTTTCATGAAATGTGCCATTTTAAATCTGATGCCACACTTATTCAGAATTTAGAATTGTGACACCATATTCATTATTTTTGCCTCAATTGATCTTGTTAAGTCAGCTGAAACAGACTTATATTTTTATCAGCTGGAAGAACCAGGAAAGCATGGGCCAAACTTAGTAATTTTACATAGAGAAACCCTGGTGGATGACCTGGGAAGGAGACAAAGGGCTTTGTAAATTCTGATTACACCACAAGATGAAAGAGCCTTGGAAAGACCAGCTACATGACAGGGTTTTCTTGAACTGCCAGTTTACCATTATACTATCCCTCCTCCAAATCTCTAAAAACTAAATGCTCTCTTTGTTTTGTCTTCTAACAAAATAATGTTTTATTTCCATGAGTAAGAAAATGTATCTAAAGGGCTACATTTAGTAAACATTTTAATGTGACAATGTTCTACATCTGAGACCATTTTGTCCATACTCAAATATACATGATTACAGGCTCTGCAGTGAATTTTCAGTATCCACAGTATCTATCTGCAGGGCTCAAATTAAATGTAAACAAATGTACATGCTCCATTTTTAAGATGGCTGTCATCAACACAGCAAGAGCCTGCAAGGCTATATGGGAATCCCTGGAAAGAATAATGTTACCCTGAGGCATACCAGAGGTCTGAAGTTCCAAGTTACAAAAACTTTCATCATTCATGACTAAATCACACTCTCCTCCATGTCTGCAATTATCTATAAATATTATAGTCCATCCAATGAGATTTTCTTTTTCTTTCATCTGCTGAAAAGAGTGGCTATCTAGCAGATTTATATTATCTGTTCTTGCATACCTCTGTAACTTTAGTAGCTCTCTTATTATAAGCTGTCATCTAAAGCACTTATTCAAAATGCTATTCAACCACAAAAACACATCCCAGCTATGATGTCTCACACCATACCAATGGTACTAACTTTATAAAATTTCTCAAGTATACTGTAACTCCCTTCAGAGAACACCAGTTACCAGCATCACTGTCCAAACACATACATTTAATGCATTTCTCTCAACCTCTTGGGTCAAGAAGTAGGGACCAAGCCAAAGGGATAGAAGAATATTAAATGAAAGGCCAACTTTGGTAGAGTTTTTAGTAGAGTCTAGAACAGAGGCTGCTTTTAAAAAAGAGATAATTAGTAGGGCATATAAAATAATGCATATTATCTATGAGAATCAATCAGGGGAGTTTGGTTAAGACAGGGAAGAAAATGAACAATGGGTTGACATCTGTATGGCTCTGAAGTAAGCAACAAAGCGCAGAAGGTTTAGGAGTTTTGCATGAAATGCTTGCATAGGTATTTTATACCTCAACTAAACTTCAGGGAATTGCTGGAGGTATGATGGGAAAGGGAGGTAATTGGAACATGTTTTTTTTTGGTAGTGTAATGACTTGACATACTTAAAAACTCACGAGTATTTTTTCAGAAATGTTGGCAGAGCAAATGTTTGTAAGTGGTAATCACGGGTAAAATAATTCTGGTACTGTAGGAGGTTCATCAGAGTGGGGTCTGACAATGCCTTGTATGCTAGGCACAGATCCCCCCTCAACAGCCTGTAGGAGACAGAATACAGGGATAGGGTCTTGAGGCAGTTTGCAGAGGACATGTTACTTACATCCTGTATTCGTTTAGTGAGGAGCCTCTGTGGGCATTTCAATTGTTGGATATACCTGGTTAGGTACATACTAAAGGGGGCACTGTACTGTGATAGGTCTGATGAATGCTGAATACAGGGGAACAATGAATTTCATGGACCTAGATGCCATATCTTTATAAGTTGCATAGCACAGAATGATAGCCTCACTACTGTAGACATGTGATGGTCAAAGGCTAGATTACTGCTTGTGTCCCCAAGTCCCTGACTACTGGGTCAACTCTTACGGGTGTGTTATCAGTATGATTTCCGCTGTAGCGAACCCTAACCGGGAAAAGCCGAAAGAAGAACAAAAAATCAGTATGATGATCACCAGGGTGGATGACTTCTCAAAGGATACCATTATGCATTTCTTGACATTTAGTTTTAGTCCAAGGTTCTGACACCAGTTGTTTGTGTCAGTGCTTCTTGGAGAACATTTGTGTTGGTGGGGGATTCAGTGACAGATCCTAATTTGCAACCATCTGCAAATGATTGACATTGGCCTTGACTTCAAAGAAGTAAATGCCAAAAACAGAGCAGTCCCAGGACCGATCCCTGAGAGTCTCCCCTTGTGACTTGCCTTTCTAACTTCCTGAGTCCTATCTGTGAGCCAGCTGGCTACCACCAGGTGACATAAGGGTTTGTACTTAACCTCTTAAGTATGTCAACAATGCCTGAGCGTGGTATTGTATCAAATACCTTGGCCTGGTCAAGGTAGGCAATGTTATATAAAGTATCCTTTTAATTCCTATCATTATACTCCATAAAGGCTGGTGTGCACAGGCGCTAAGAGGATTGGTATAATAAAGTATTTTATATGTTGGATTCACTGGCCCTTTGGTCCTGTCCTTTTGGTGGAAAATTAGCAAATTTGCCTGCCAACTCCCAAACTGCTCCCATCACTGCAGGGTGCACAATACCCTCAATCGGCTTGAACTTCCTCAGCACAATACCCTCTCCCAGCTACTTGCAGCACACAAAATACTTCACCATTCTCTTAATAGCCCATTGCGGTCAAATCTTATCAATGGTGTATAATAAATATTTATTTAAACATTTGTTTATTTAGGAAAGTCCAACTGGACAAAAAGTATTTTTTCAGAGAAGGCCAGGGGGAAAAAAGCTCCACATTTACAACAGAGAATATTAACAATAGATACAGAGTCACAGTTAGAGGTGTTTACATATATAGGAAAAAACAGAACCCTAAGATCCTCTGAACTTATTAAATTTGTGCTAATAAAATCTATTAATTAATACAGTGACTTGCTTTTCTCTCTTGCCATCTTCAAGGTATAACACAAACTTCCAAACCACATGTGGCTTATAAATAACTAGCAACAATTCAAATCTGCTGTAAAATATCATCTGGCAACTACTAACTATGTAAATGTACCACACCTACAGTTTGAAGAATGCAAGCCTAACTCTGTCCACTTTGGTTTTGGTTACTGTACAACTGTATTAATTCATTATTTTTGGGTGTACTCAATATCTTGAAAATATGTGTTTCCTTAATCTGATATGTCTTGTAAATTATGTCTGTTAACCATTTGCTTTGAAATACTTTGTAAATAATGTCTGTTGACTTTTTTTCTTTTGTATTATCAAAAAATGCATTTCATCCTTGTTTTGGAGCTTTTTTCCCTTCAAGCTTCCACTGATAATGGGCATTTCAGTTCCCTGCCAAACTTTCCTGGTAAACAAAAGCAAATAAAATAAATAATACATTTTAAAAAACTTAGATTTTCTACTGCAGCAGAGAAACTGTAAGGGAAAAAATTGGATTAATTTTATGAAAGCACACAAGCAACTGGACTGGTGTTCAACAACAAGATTGGTTAATTGAAAAGGTACACCGAGTATATGTTCCAAACTTGGCCACGATAAAGAAACCAACACGTATATTAGTAAATATGCAATCATACCAGCAGAAATAGCTGATACTGTGGCAGAATGGAAAAGCATTAAAAAAGGGAGACAACAGAGTGCTCATGGAAAATGATTTACTATACACCAGGCAGATGTGAAGCAAATCTACCCCAGCAGTTAGGGAATATTGAGAGGCAGGTGTGAGATTCAAGCTCCTCTGTCCAGCTAAATTCAGGATAATTTTTTTCTTGGATAATTTAAGATGTTTTTGATGCAGAACAGGTTAAGGTGGAAATAAAAGTGTATCCAATGAAAAGTGATCCAGCATACAGAAAGGGGCTCTGCTCCTCATTCTTCTGACAATAAAGTTCATAGACTTTGCCAGAAAAACACTTTCCAATGTTCCAAAGGCAAGTAATTGTGATACAGAAAAAGGAATTAACTAGAAGAAACAGGAGTGCAATGGACTTGATCCAGGGACTACTGTTGGGAGATGGAGATGATCAAGAAGACAACCAACAACAGTATAATCAGCGAATAAATGTGAGATTATAAAACATCAATCATATTTGTGAAATATGGCTTTGCTAATAAAAGTATCTGAGGAAAGACTGGACTTTTGTTGACTTTGTTAAACTTGTGGGTGGACTATAAAGCATATACTCCACATTATGTCCTTAATATTTAGGCATACACTAAAGGATATAAAATATAGTAAGGGTATAAAAATATAAATATATATCAGGGCAAAAAGAAACAGATGAAAGTAAAATAAGTTTTGTTCTTATTAGTATTTGTATTAAACATTTCATGACCTAAACTGCAAGTTATATTGTAAAGCAATTCTGTATAGTGTGCATTCAGGGGTATTTTAAATGTGGGAAGATATTAAAGTGTCAAAGATATTAAAGTAAACGTATCTTTTTAGTTGCAAGAAGTATAGGCTTTGCAATAGAAAAAGAGAAGAGAGGCTGGTAATTTCTCTTGTTTTTACTAGGATGGATTTCTAGAATAATGTCCTTGGCTTGAGCAACAAACATGTTTTGTAAGCAAATAGGCATGAAACAGAAGACAAAGAGCTGGATTCAATAAAGCCTACACTAAGTGTACACTGTTCTGAGGAACAGACAACACAGACATAAAAAGAAGTTATGTCTTACCATAACGTTCCATCTGTATTGTTGATCCTCGTTCAGTCATTACGCATGGGTATCGGTTCCGAGCTCGGAACCGAGCCAGCCATTTTCCAAGCTCGCGTCAGCTTCAAACTCTCGAGCTAAACTGTTACCCACAATCCCTCTCTCCCTGTTACCTCAGATTGAGTTTGCAAGTCAAAGAAGGTAGAGGCTACCTCTGGTCAAATAACCTAAGAGAACCGGATGGTGAGATCCACTAGAAACCACAGGATTGGGAACGAGGGAGGGTCATAATGACTGAACAAGGATCAACAATACAGATGGAAAGTTATGGTAAGACATAACTTCTTTATCTGATATTGTTAATCCTCGCTCATTCCTTATGCATGGGACAGAGTCCCCAGCTACCTCTATTCCTGGGAGGCTCTCATGGAAGGACATTCCTGAGCACCATAGAACTGAAAGATGCTCTTCTCCTGGAGGCCAAATCCAATTTGTAATGACTGATGAAGGTATGAGGTGTAGCCCAAGTTGCAGCTGCACAGATGTCATGTAAAGAAGCTCTGGCATGGAAGGCAGCAGAAGTTGCCACCGACCTTGTTGAATGAGCTTTCATGGTAGTAGGCAACGAGATATTACATTGTGTATAAATAAAGGTCACACAGTCCTTCAACCATCTAGCTAATGTGACCTTAGCAACAGCAGATCCTAATCTAGGTCCAGAAAAGGCCAAAAATAACTGGTCAGATTTACGAAAGGGTTTAATCCTATTTAAGTAAAAAAGGATTTGCCTGCGTATATCTAGGGTATGTAGGCAATATTCTCCTCTGTTTGAATGATTGGGAAAGAAAACTGGCAATTCAATGGCTTGATTAATGGACATTTCAGAGATCACTTTAGGCAGAAATGATGGATTAGTTATCAGAGACACTCTCTCTATGAAAAATCAAGTATGGACTCTTGATACATAAAGCTTGAAGTTCAGAAATACATCTGGCAGAAGTAATAGTGACCAAAAACAAGGTTTTCCATGACAAATACATGAGGTTGCAAGAAGAGGCTGGTTCGAAAGGTGATATTGTCAGAGCTTATAGAACTAATGATAAATCCCATGGTTGAATAGGTTTTCTAAAAGGTGGCTTCAGATGATTCACATCTTTTATGAAGGTCTTGCACAATTTATGGGACATAAGAGAGGAATCTTGGACACCCTCATGAAAATTAGAAATTGCAGCCAAATGAACTCTAATGGTAGAGGCCGATAGACCCCGATTGAAACAGGTCGGCCAGATAGTCTTTTAACGACACTGGTGCTGAAAAGGGGTCTACTTGTTTATCTTTCAGCCAACAGGTAAATCTTTTCCACTGGCTCAGAAAAGTAACTCTAGTGGAAGACTTATGAGAAGCAATGAGAATATCATGTACTGGTAGGGAAAGATCATTCTGCCTGGCAATCAAGGGAATTGGAGTAGCCAAGCCATGAGCTTCAGGCTGTTCAGGTTGGGATGAATCAGGTTCTGTGGGTGTGAGATCAACTCCGGGGTTGGATGGAGAATCCATGGTTGATCTAGTAGGCGAGGCCAAAGGAAGGGGAACCAAATCTGTCGAGGCCAATATGGTGCTATGAGGATCACCTTGCTCTTCAAGTGACGGGCTTTCTTCAGAAACTGGGGAATGAGAGAAAAGGGTGGAAATGCATAAAGAAGACTCGAGGGCCAATCATGTACTAAAGCATCCCTGAGTGACTGTCCCGGAGGGGGGATCAGGTCGAAGTAGTTGCTGCATTTGTAGTTGGTAGGGGATGCAAAGAGGTCGCAGCAAGGATGGCCCCAGCGGTGGAAGATCTCCGCTGCTATCAAGGGATTCAGGGACCACTTGTGAGGTTGAAGAATGCACCTGCTGAGTCTGTCTGCTATCACGTTGGAACTCTCGGGAATGTGCGTTGCTAGAAGAAAAGGATTGGTAGCTATCACCCACTGCCATATCCTCATGGCCTCTCGACAAAGGGGGTAAGATTTGGTTCCACCTTGCTTGTTGATGTACCAGACCACCGCCACGTTGTCTGATTGAATCGCAATTGTCCCAGATGGCAGCAGGAGATGGAATGCTTGCAACGCCAGAAGCACCGCCCTCAGCTCTAGAACATTTATATGCAGATGGACCTCCAGTTCGGACCAAGTGCCTTGGACTGTCTGTCCCTGACATAGCCCCCCTACCCCATCAGGGAGGCGTCCGTGGTCACTGTGGGTTGCTGGGGGGAGAAGGGGCGAGAACATTGTGAGAGACTGTGCGTTATCCACCAATTTAAATCCTGTTTGCACCTATGGGTTACTCGAATCATGGCTGAAAGAGGATGCTGAAAAGGATACCATTGGGTGAGCAGTAGCCATTGTAGAAGCCTCATGTGAAATCTGGCCAGGGGAACAATGGTGATGGAGGCTGCCATGGAACCCAACAGCTGTAGAACAGAGTGAGCCGTGGATTTTTCCTTTGAAAGGATTGGAATTAGTTGTTGCTTTATCCTTAGAATTCTATGCTCTGGAAAAGCAGCTCTGCAGTTTTTTGTGTCCAAGATAACCCCTATGAATTCTGTCGACTGAGATGGGGTGAGATTGGACTTCTGCCAGTTTATGGCTATGCCTAGCCTTTGAGCAGGTAGGAGAGAGTATGCCAAGAGTTTTTCCAGTAGATGTCTGGTGGGGGAGGAAATGAGCCAGTCGTCTAGGTATAGAAACACCTGGAATCATTGAAGTGAGCTGTGACAACTGCCATGCACTTTGTGAACAATCTGGGGGCTGTAGAGAGTCCGAAGGGCAGTACTTTGAACTGGTAGTGACTGGCTCCCGCATGGAAGTGTAGAAATCTTCTTGATGGCCTGTCCACCTTTATGTGGTAGTACACATCTTGAAGATCTATAGAGCACATCCAATCATCTTTTTCCAAAAGCGGGACTGTATTGTGACCATCCGGAATTTTTGTACTCTCACAAACTTGTTCAATGCACTGAGATCCAAAATTGGTTTCCAGTCCCCGGGTTTCTTTGGCACCAAAACTAGTCGAGTAGAATCCGGATCCTATCTGGTCTGGAGGGACAATTTGGATGACTCTCTTTCTTAGAGAGCTTTTCTATCTCTAGTGCTGCTTCTTCCCTTTCACTGGGTGGAACGTCGGGAAGATTTTTTGAAGGGATGGGACAAAGATCAAAGGGGATATGATAACCTATGGTTATAATCCTTTGTACCCAGGAATCGGTGGTGATGGTTAGCCAGGCAGAAGGGTACAAGGAGAAATGTCCCCCAACCACCTTCAGAGGAAAGGAATTGGGCTGCTCTTCAGGAGTGCTAGTAGGATTGACCAAGGAAGGAATCCCTAGAACCCTGGTTACACAGACCCCCTCTGCCCCGAAAGGAGCATCTTCCTTGTGAGTTTTCCCCTCTGCCTCTGGGGGAGAACTCAGCCTGTGTGTCACGGAAAGGACCCTGAGATTTCTTGAACCATATCTTCCCACTCTTTTGGTTTCGGAAGAAAGCAAATTGAGGGGAAGAATAATGGACACCTATGGCAGAATGGGTCTTACCGTCTTGTTCACATCTGGCCAGTGTGCTTTTAACTTTGGGCCCAAACAACGAGGAGGCCTCAATGGAAGCATTAAGAAAAGAAGACTTAAAGGGTTCCCACGAAGTTGCACAAGCACATCCAGGCGTGTTATCTCAAGACCGCAGCTGAACCCGCTGCTCTAGCCGCTCCTTCTGATGCGTGAGATATCAGTCACATAGAGGCGTTAGATATAGACTCAATGGTGGCCAGCTGTAAGGCCACTTTGTCACGGACCTCATCAGACATGGCACCAGCCATGGTTTCACAGAGCTCAGAAACCAGATCCCTTTGAAGCCTGGTACAATGTGCCATATAATTCAGAGACCTGATAGCAAAGGTCACTGAAGCAAAGGTGCACTTCCCTATCCTGTCCAGGGTCTTGGACTCTCTGTTAGGCAGATGGATAGTCTGGCTTTCTTCTTCTGCCAGATCATTTTTTGTTGCGGCCGCCACCACCAAAGCATCCACAGGAAGACTCTTGGACCAATGGGGATCCAAAGCAGGAAGGGACAAGATCTTATCTGGCCTCCGGGGAATAGCTTAGACGGTATCAGGAGCCTTCCAAGCACGCTGCACGATGAGCCGGACAAGTTCATTGGCAGGTGAAGTAACCCAGGAGGTAGGGGGCCGGGCGCGAAAGGCCTGCAGGAACACAGATTCTTCAGAGGTCAGATTAGAGGACTGCCAGTCACCTCTCTGTTTCAGGATTTCGAGGATATTACCAAAGTATACCTCAGAGGGTAACCGAGGGGATCCTTCCACCTCATCGAAATCTATGTCTTTGGTGAGGGACTCCTCTGTGGAGTCCATGTGCTTCCTCTTACATGAACTTTTCCAGTGGACCTCCTCAGCGGGAGAAGCTGAAGAAGACAACGGAAAAGGGGATTCCTGAGGAATATGTCCTGCGGCCCTTGCACCCGGTGTCTGCTAGATGTGACTTGTGAAACCAGTGTACCAAAGGAGGGCAGAGGTATAGACAGTCCGGTATCGCCAGCAGCAGCGAAAGCCTTCTCCATCAGTTGGAAGGCTGGTCCACCCGAAGAGGAGTGTATGTCTAGGACAGGGGTCACCCCTCCCCTAAGTGGCTCAGCCTGTCGACCCGGAGTCCCTGGATGGCTGTGGAGCAGCAAGCTATGCGTATCACAGCTGACATCCTGGATCGTAGCAAAACTTTCCTGCCATGAAGGCAACTGCGGTTCCTTAGTGACATCCATAAAGGGAACCGCAGAAGGGGAAGTCTGTGCTATATCCATGGACTTCAAAAGCAATGAAGGAGGAGAATAAGAAGGGGTCCTTGGAGATGGGTGATCACCTCCCAAGGAAATATGGTTCCTGAGGGGTGGGATACATCTGGCCAAGAGTACCTGGTTCACAAGACACAACACATCATGTTCGGAAAGGCTTCTAGTGGACCTCACAGAGACTGAGGGAGAAACAGGCCTGTCCACAGAAGAGGCAGATTCGGTGCCCATCTCATCTGACTGCACCGAGGACAATGGTGCAGAGAGAGACTGAACTACTGTTGTCTGCACCGAAGAAGTCATCGGTGCCAAGGTGATTGTCTGCACCGACACAGGGATTGGTGCCAAAGTGTTTGTCAGTGCCGAAGCTGGAACCGACAAAACTGGAGTCAACAATAAGGGCGTCGGTTCCTAAGAAGATCTCGGAGCCGACGCGGTCAGGGTCTGTGCCGACTGAACGGTCTGTGCCGATACAGTGGTAATTGTCTTGTCTGAACTGAGGAGCCCCTCAGTGCTGATATATAGAAGACTGCAGGAGAAGATGGAGTTGAAATCACTAGTGGAGCTGAAGGCCTTGGTACTGAAGGTCTAGGCACCAAAAGCACTGGGGCTGACTGAGAGAGCTCCGGAGCTGAAACTTTAGCCTTTTTAGGTTTTAGTTGGCAGGAGTCCCCAGCCGGGGATGAAGGCAAAGATTTAGCCTTAGTAGGAACATCCATTTTCTTATGGGCTCTAGGAGGGGTTGAGACCTCCGACCCAGAAATAGTCTCTGAAAAGGGAGATTTTAGAAGTCCCTTCAGTATCAGCTTGTTTTTCCTTTCCAACAATGTTCTATTAGAAAAGTTCTCACAAATAGTACAGTGTGGGTCAACAGGCAAATGGGAAGCTCCAAAACAATAAACACACACAGAGTGTGCATCAGAAGTAGGCAGTTTGTGTCCACAATCAGAACACTGGTTAAACCCCGGACTACCTTTTTTATCTGCCATGACAGAAAATTAATTAATAGAAAAGTACCAACAAAGGTACAAGAGAGTACCCCCGAAGGTATGAGAGAGAAAAGGGAAGAAGATTATCAACGATGGTAAAGAGAGAATACCTCGTGGTAAAAGTAGTAAAGAAAAGCAGAAAAACCTGAAGGAAATATGAACACTAGATGCGACAGTGTAAAAGACAATGAAATATGAACTTTTCTGACAGAAAAGTAATCTGTAAAGCAATTAAACAACAATTGACTGTACTTAGCTTAAGAGAAGTAGCTTGACACGACCAAATGGCAATGCGGCAAACGAAATCTGGGGTAACAGGGAGAGGGGGATTGTGGGTAAGAGTTTAGCTCGACAGTTTGAAGCAGACAGGAGCTTGGAAAATGGTCGGCTCGGTTCCAAGCTCGGAACCAATACCCATGCGTAAGGAATGAATGAGGATTAACTATCTCAGATCACATCTTCTTCCTCCTAATTTTAGTTTTCCTGCTGATATTTTTACTGCTTTAAATACTGACAGGGATCCATAAAGGTTACCACAAAGTACAGACTACATGTACACTTAGCGTAATCTTTCTGAGTGACTAGAAAACACAAAACTGATATAATAATTTTATTGAATACATATCGTGTACAATTAGTGTAGGCTTTATTGAATCCCGGGCAAAATGATGAACGCCATGAAACATCCTAAGCTTTTTGCATAGGCTAGGATACCAGCTTAGGATACCAGCTTGTTTTTTTTTCCATTAGCAAATGTTCTTAGTGAGAGAAAAAAGTCGGCAGCTGAAGGCAGATAGCCAAGGAGATTCTGTATATTCTGTTCTGAGACACATTTACAAAGATTTCTTTAAGATATCTGCAAGTTGTCAGCTGTTTGTTTAATTGATGACTGCTTATGCTACAGACCACCTTCTCAAACACAGGAAACCCACACAGCCTTCCTGAAGACACTGGAGAGTATGAATGTCTCTGGTGACTTCAACTACCCAAACATAGACTGGGAACATTACTCAAGCCCCAACACCCTAGCCCAAAGGTTCCTTGAGTTCATAAACTCAAATGCTATGGAACAACTAGTCACCATTCCCACAAGAGGAGAAAATATACTAGACCTGATCATCACAAACATGGGGACAAAATGCTCCACACCGGAAGTATATCCCTCATTGGTGAGATCAGACCATAAATTAATCTCACTGGAGATCCACATCCCGCCCCCACCTCCAGCAAAAAAGACCACAGTGAAGAACTTCTCAAAAGCAAACTTCACACTTCTTAAGACTGGAGTGGTATCCTTCAAGGCCCCCGAGCCAGTGGAAACCACAACCCACGCTGCTGAAACCCTTGCAAATGCCTTCTACGAGCACCTCCAGGAATGTATGGATCAAGCAATCCCTAATAAAATCAAGACCCTTTCCACCAAAGGCAGGCGCCCGGTCTGGTGGACTCCAGCCATAAACAAACTCTACAACAAGTGGAGAAAGCTACTACATGACAGAGCAAAATCCCTAAATGGGAAGGCATCTCTGATCAATACTAGCAAAAAACTATGATCACTCATAAAATCATCCAAGGCCAACTTTGAGAGAAAAATCGCTAATGACACAAAAGACAATCATAAAGCCTTCTTTAGCTATGTTAGAAACCTGGGTGGAAACTCCCAGATATGCTCAGAATTAGTCCAAAATGATAAAAAATCACTGAACCCACAGACATTGCCAACATACTGGCAGACAGGTTCAGTGCAAATTTCTCCTCCCCCCCAAAAGGAGAAATATCTATCCCAACAGAGTCTAGCCTCCCAAACATCTCAGATGCCCAGGTGAGAGCTGCTCTCTCTAAAGCAAAAAACACAGCATCAATGGGACCGGACGGTGTCCCCGGCTGTGTGCTACCTAACTCAATGAGGAACTAAACCCACACATAAGGCTGCTGTTTAATCTTAGCCTTACTACAGGATATGTACCCAAAGAATGGCTTACGGCAACTGTGGTCCCACTCCACAAAGGCGGTGCTTCTATGGACCCTGGAAATTACCGCCCCATAAGCTTGACGAGCCTTGTCTGCAAAGCTATGGAGAGGATCATAATGGAACTCATAAATAAAGACATTGGGGACCTACAGACACTGGATCCTACCCAATTTGGCTTTGTCAAGGGCAGATCCTGCCTCTTGAACTTGGTCGACTTTTTGAAACAGTCACTAAGGCCATTGATGAGGGTAAGGCAGTTCACACAGCCTACCTTGACCTAGCAAAAGCGTTCGACACAATACCCCACTCGGGCATCATAGAAAAGCTCACCAGCTTAGATGTAAACCCATATGTCACAAGATGGGTTGCAAACTGGCTCAAGGACAGAACACACAGGGTTAGAGTTGCTGGTGCCATGTCAGACTCTAAGCCGGTCACGAGCGGTGTCCCACAGGGCTCAGTCCTGGGCCCCCTCTTGTTCGGCATTTATTTTTCTGAAGTGCAGGCAAACATAGGGGGATTGTGGCTGACAAAATTTGCAGATGACTGCAAACTGGGCACCATAATTAACACTCCATCAGACACAGACATCCTCCAGAAAGGTCTCATAGAAATGGATAACTGGTGCCAGAGCCATGGCCTTAAGCTAAATGCCAAAAAATGTATAGTTATACCCTTTGGGAAAAACAAGGTAGCCCCTAATTACCACATAGGTGGTAATCCATTAAACACGGAAGACGTTATCAGGGACCTGGGGACCCAAGTTGACAGTAACCTCTCTTTTGACACTCACATTGCCAAAGTGGTTAGGAAGACCTTCTACATTGCCCACCTGATCATGAAGGGATTCACATCCAGATCAGGAGAGGTCATTGTACCCCTGTACTCTTCACTTATCAGACCAATGATTGAGTACAATGCCCCATTCGGAATGTACCTTACCCGACACCTGCAGCAGTTGGAAAGACCCCAAAAGTTCCTCACCAAAAGGATAAAGGGCTCAAACATATGTCATACGATGCCCGACTGAAGAAACTCCAGCTCTATTCAGTCGCATACCGTCTGCTGAGAGGTGATCTGTGCCTGACATACAAGGCCATGTCCAACCCGGAATTAATGGACATGCTCCACCTCAAAAAATCCAAATCCACCAGAGCCACAAGAGCAAGAGACTTAAACCTCAACACGGATATAAATAGGACGTGCTGGAGGGACAGATTCATCACCCAGAGACTCCCTACACTATGGAACAGAATCCCAGTCCATGTGAGGCAGAGCCCCTCACTGACTCTGTTCAAGAGAAATCTTGATGAGTGGATGGGAGATCATAGGTTTACCCCGGGAATCATCTCTGTATCACTGCTGGACAGAGGCACAGCAAACTAATGGGTATAGTATTCTCATCCTAAGGGGTGGTGAAAGCCACACACACTCTGGCTAGGCTTTTAAATGCCCTAGGGCAGATAGCCTAGTATGAACCTATGAACCAATGAGACAAGCTGTCTCCAGATGCAAGCAGTTAATCTTAAGAGGTCTCAGTATTCTTCGTTGAAGGAAATGCAGCATTTAATGGTACAATGATAAGCAGTTCAGTGAAAAATAAAGTCTGAAATTATGGGAAGTGAATATGAGATAGAAACCTCCACAGCAACCAAATAATTTAATGCACTTAATAAACCAGTGCATAATTTAGTTTTAATGAAAGGCAGTCTTAGGGCTAAAAGTAAATGTCTTTTGAAACATGCAAGCTGTTTTTCACATCTGCAAGGTGAACAGAGATAAAAAAAAAGATCAGACAGACATCAATCTGTGTAAGTGGAAACATAGGCAGTAACATGTGCTTTAGCATCTGTAATCTTAATTTTAGATTAGGTTATGCCTTTGGGTGCAACTGTTGATTTGGGGCAATTGTTCCTATTTGGAGGGTTAATTTTCATGTGTTACAATATACATAGTTTTCTGCATTTGTTCTAAGTTAACAGGGGATGTGGTATTCTGAAAATGTATTTTTTTGTTTGTTTGTAAGTTTTCATTAAAGCAAAAAGTCTTGGAAATGTTACATAGGTTTAAATGGAGGTGAGAGGAACATTTGTATAAAACACCAGACTGCCAAATATTAGCATGTGCAGCAAGACAAAAATGGAATTATGCATTCAGAAAAACTATCATGCATAATAAATGGGAACATTAGCTTTTTGTCACAATGGCTCCTCTATCCATTGTATCTTAGAATGTAAATGCCCTTACATGTATAGACAAAAAAGAAAGAGTACTGAACTACATTAAGAAATGCAGAGTAAAAATGCTGGTGCTGCAGCAGACACATTTAGAAAGAAATGAGCATGTGAATTTGACAAAGAAAGGGTTGCAGGGTGAATATTCAGTAGAATATCAGGGATGGAGGAAAATGGGAGCAATAATACTGACTCCTAGAGGAGTTCCAATACTGACAGAAAAGGGAAAAAAGCAATAAGTGAAGATTTGTGATAGTAAGGGACTATTGGCAAGGCAGAAGGATTATGCTGGCTTGTATTTATATTCCACCAAAAACTCCTATTATGGAACTTAAGAAATTTTTAGGAGAAATAATCAGAGTTCAGCAGGGAATGTTATTTATAAGTAGGGACTGGTACTTGATTAGCAATAGTGAGAATCTATGGGGGGAGGGAGGCTAGAACAGAATATATACCAAAAGAAGGTAGATTTCTGAAGAAAGTTATGAAAATGTTTTGTATGGAAGACATGAATTCACTAGTAGGAATTCAGATACATTCACATTATTATTCCCAAAGGTACAATAACTGGGTTAGATGGATAGCAAGTATATTTCAAAGAAATGTGTGCATTTAATTGTAAGCTTCAACACACAAATCCAATAACTACTGCAGATCATACACCAATAAAAACTAAAATAAAAATGAAGGGCAATGAAGAAAAAAATAAGACGCTGGTGTTTTCTGACCTACCTGATAAAAAGAGAGAAATTTAAGGAATGGTAGTGAAAACTGAGAACTATTGGAGAATATAGAAATTTCTTCAGAAGGAATAGCTAGTGAGTAGAATAAAATGAAAATGGAGTTTAAAAATAGGGTAGTAATAAATAAGAAAGAGATATGGTTAACACATAACAGGAATAATTTAGAGGGATTGAGAAAAGTTCAAATACTGCAAAATAAGAGAAATCTCATATAACAAGAAATGCAGTCTGCTAAAGAGAAAACAAGGGAGTATTTGGGTAATAGGCATGAGTTTAGAAAGACTGCTATTAAGAAACGATTTTTGATAACTCTAGAGCACAAAAACTTTTAGCACAGTGGCAACAGAAAGTAGAAAAGGTTTTTGCCAAACTTAGGAAGCCAATGACAAGAAAAATAACCAGAGGTAATAGAGATATTTCACAAATTTTATGAATATTTGTATAAAGCAGAGAGGAACGAGGAAACCAAGAAAGAGCACAGATGGAAATATTTATGGAAGACTTAATTATGCAAAGATTAGAGGAAGATGAGGCTCAACAACTAATAGTTAAGAGGAGATGAGATTAAAATGGTTATGTATAATCAATCTTCAGGGAAGACTCCAGGAACAGGTGGTATTCCTCTGGGAAGTTTGGAGTTTAGGAATGAAGAAAGTTAAGAATATCTGGAAGATTTTGTTTAATATTATTTTAAAAGGAGGGGAAGCACCAGCATCTTGGAAGAAAGCTGTGGTGGCTGTTATTACCCAGAGGGCAAAGACCCATTAGACCCAGGTTTATATAGACCCATTTCAATTTTAAACCATGATTATAACGTGTTTATGTTTACACTGGCCAAAAGAATAGCAAAGGTATTGCCAAGATTGATAAATATGGATCAATGTGTTTTTTTTTTTGGATGGGGGAAAACAGAGGACAACATTAATAGATCAATGAGGATCCAGAGGGACGCAGAATGCAAGAAATTATCAATATCAATATTGTTGGTGGGTCATAATGAAGAGAAAGCATTCAATACAGTAAGCTGGGATTTTATGGGTAGGGCAAGGGAAGCATTTGCATTCCCTGATACAATAATAAGGTTAATTAGGAGCATATATGAACGATCGGAGGCAACAATTAAAGTAGGTTGGTTCCTCTCCAATAAGTTGTTTGAAAAGAGGAACCAGGCAGGGGTGTCCTCCTTCCCCTTTTGTTATTTGCATTATATTTAGAGCCACTGAGAAAGGACTCAAAAATTCAATTATATAATTGGTATGGTAATCAAGAAAAGTTGTTTATTTACAGAGGATATTATTTTACACTTAATAAATCTAGAAAATGACATCTTGCTGTTGTGGAACATTTTGAGACACTTTCAAGTCTTTTCAGGATATAACATTAATGAAGATAAAACAAAGGCTATAGGCATGATTTACTTACCCAATCATGACTTGGTTCAGCAATACCCACATTTATGGGGATATGATAAAATTAAGCATTTAGCAGTATGGACCAAAAAGGTTTCTATTATGGCAGCTAAGGACATGTGGGAAGAGACTAAATAAAAGATAATACAAAAACTGAGAAACTGGAAGCTCTTCTTTCTGGATATGGATAGTAAGAAACAAGCAGTAAAAATGTTTTTAGTGCTTTAGTTTTATATACAGATCAGGCATATTTTTTTATCAACCAGAGGAAATGCTGTGGACAATAATTAATGATGAGTGGAAAACATTTATCTGGGAGGGGAAAGGGCAACTTGGGCAAGACATTAAGTGGGATAAGCTGATCCTCCCAATAGAACAAGGTGGTTTAGGATTACCAGATTTGAAGAAATATTTTACAGCTACCCAGTTAAAGCTTATAAATAACACAAGCAAAAAGTTATAATTCAAAATGGAAAGAGAAGGTGATGAAGCAGAAGTGGGGGGGGGGTTCAAGAAATAAGGACAGAGTGGGCTTCTGGATGCAGATCCTTAAGGTAAATAATAAACACCACACCAAATATTATATTCATAAAGTTGCTGAAAGTATTCAAAGAACAAAGCCAAAACATGAGCGGAGAAAGGGGATTTTGCCAGTAGGAATAGGGGTACAGGAAACAGGTAAGCAGGGGATAGAATTTTCTGGGGAAAACTGGCTGAGGAACCAAGGTGTTGGCAGCAAATAACTACACAGGAAAAGTTAATAAAGTGGGATGAGGCGAAGAAGAAGTTTAGACTACAGGTTAGACATTGCTTATCCAATGGAGGATTGATATTACAGTATGTCAAAGAGAAGGGGATAAGGGAGTCTTGAGTGAAAGATCTGCTCTGTCAGAGTTTTTAGCCAAATCTAGAACAGAAGCTGCTGTTAAAAATTGAATAATTAGTAGGGCTTATAAGATATCACATGACAAGTATAAGAATCAATCGGAGGTGGTTAGACAAGATTGGAAAGAGGGACTGGAAAAGCAATTTACAAGGGAACAATGGAAGGACATTTATGACACCCAAGTATGCAACAAAGTCCAGAAGGTTTAGGATTTTTGCTTGGAAATGTTTGCATAGATGTTTTTATACCCCAAGCAGACTTCAAATAATTTTTCCTCAGGTAAACAGCAAATCTTGGAGCTGTGATAGAGAAGAAGGAGGTAGATGGAAACATGTTTTTTGGGAGTGTAATAAGACTTAAAAACTTCCCTACAGAGTATTCTGTCAGCAATACTGAGGTAGCAAATTGCTGTAGCTAAGGAAATTATTCTTTTGAGCTGGGACACAGGATCTGAACGGCTTAGACATAGTGAGGCCATATTTAGTTTAATTCTGTTGGCTGCCAAAAAAGCAATTACTAGAAAATAGAAATCAGAAGCTAAACCAACTGCATTTTAAGTACTGAATATTGAAAAAGAGAAAAAAAATTGGAAGATGGATTTTTAGAAAAAGGGAGGAGTAAATTATATAGAAATAAATGGAATTTATGGGAACAATACATGCAGAATAGTGTTCAGATGGAGGAGTGCAGTTTAAGGGAAAGCATACAATGAGTGATTTATGTAATTTTGGACTGAAAGACAGTTGTTCTAAAGAAAGAAAACATATGTATAATGTGTGTAAAAGGAAAATGTGAATGTGTTTTTTTTTCTATTTATATATGCATCATGCCTATGTCTTAAGTAATATTTAAATAAAAGTGTTTAAACATAATAAAAGCTTGTGTACAAATGTTTCTAGGATTTTTGAGAGTAGGGATAAAATGCCTGTTGATCCGCCATAAGAGGGTTCTGTTCATATGCCACCTTTATGCAGAAGAGGCAATGAATGACTGCTTCAAGATGAGTGGTACATAATGTTCCATAATCAATTGATCTATAAGAATTGTGATGGAATAGGCATTTGTTTCAGTGGATATATAGAAATATTCAGCTAGCACATTATCTGGAGTAAGGGAAGTTGTTTTAAGTTTAGCTAGGAGAGTTTTGATTTGTTTGATATACGTGGTATTTGTATCCACAGGGCTGTGGTCAATTTGACATTGTTTTCTTGAAGTAAGTAAACTGTTAATAGATTGCCAGACTTGTCTAGGGTTCTGTTTGTGTGCATCTTGCATATATTAATAGTATTTACTTATTTATTTTGCTGTATTAGATTTTTTGTTGTATTTCTTTGAAATTGTAGTATCGTCTAGTGATAGGACTGGGCTATTTTTCCATGCTTTCCAAGCTTTATTTTGGTGTATTGAATCTCATTTTTTGCTTTATTTCTTTGAGTTTGGTAGCATTGTCTAGTTGTAGGATTGGGTTCTATTTTCCATACTTTTCAAGCTTTGTGACTTAATTTAAATATTTCTTTACATCAGAGATTAGCTAGGGTGCTTGTCTGTGTTTATGTTTTTTCTTTATACAAGAGCTACTGGGTCAAGGATGGCTAAGAATGAAAGCACAGAACAGCATTGTCTAAGGGGAGGGGTACTTTAGTGGCATCCAATCACATATGAAGTATGAAGAGCAGATTTTTCAGGTATGACTTCTGTAAATGCTGTAAGATGCAATACCTTATAAAGGATTAATCAGGGCAGTGGGCAGGTCTGCTTCAGATTTTAAAAGCCTGGTAGAACAAACAAATGGGAATGCAGACTAAGGCATGCCTACCACAAATACAAATCAAAAAGAAAAAAAAACTGTACCACACTCCTCTCTAAAAAGAAATGTAATAATATTAAACTTTCAAGCACAAAACTCTTCTTCAGCATATTTGGAGAGGAGTATGGTGCTGTTTTTTCCTTCACATTTTCATAGCTGGATACTAATTACATATGGTGTCAATTAACATTCCTTTTTCTTTGATGTTTTTAGAGTTTGTAGTTAGAATCCAGTCAATGGGCGGCCAAGTCAATTAACATTCCTTTTTCTTTGATGTTTTTAGAGTTTGTAGTTAGAATCCAGTCAATGGGCGGCCACGGTGGTGCAGCAGTTAGCATTGCCACCTCACAGCAAGAGGTTCTCCGGTTCGATTCTCGGCTGGAGTGCCTTCTGTGCGGAGTCAGCATGTCCTCCCTGTGGTCGCGTGGGTTTCCTCCGGTTGCTCCGGTTTCCTCCCACATCCCAAAGACATGTTGTAGGTGGATTAGACACTCTAAATTGGCCCTAGGTGTGAGTGTGTGCATGTGTGTGCCTTCTGTGAAAGGTTGGGCGCCGGGCTGGCAACTCGACACTGTAAAACTCCACTGCCAATGATGAGCGGACAGTTGATCCGCTGTGGCGATCCCTAACTGGGAAAAAGCCGAAAGAAGAAGAAGTTAGAATCCAGTCAATGTCCTTTGCTTACCTGTAGATCTGGCTACTATGGTATTTCAGGTAATCATTTGCAAAAAGCCATGTAGACTGATAAGAGTAATGATATGTAGAAGTGCTGTTATTGTTATGTTTACCTATCTGGTTGATATTAAAATTCCCAAAAATGATGTCTCTCTCTCTGAACAGTATTGATAAGCCATGAAAGAATGAGTTCAGTCGGTTTATGTTTAACACAGATGCAGCAGTAGGTAAATGTATAAAACAGATTTGCTGTATGTGCTTAGCTTAAGCTGTCCTATCAGTATTTTGGCTTTGCTGAATGGTGGAGGGGTACGGTGGGATCTAGTTAATGGTGGAGAGGTACGGAGGGATCTAGTTAGGTTTAGATGAGTTGAAAATAATACTGGAGTCCTGCCTACTGTCTTAGAGATTCTGTCATATCTGACTATACTATACCCAGGGGGGCAGGATTTCGTTTTTAGCCAAGTTTCGGTAATGCTGAGAATGCCAAATTTACAAATTGTTTAAAAATATACATGATTATCAGCTGTTTGCAATTCTAATAAACACACACACACACACAAATCAGGATATGACAACACCTTACAGGTCAGCAGTGGGGCATTGTCTGAAATATTACATTTATATCCCTAAACTATATGACCATGAAGAGAAAGCCATGGCAATGGCAATTCAAGAAAGTGCAATACAGATGGTGCTTGGCTTGATAAAAAAGTCATACTACAAATAAGCTAGCAGCTTCATAAATACACACACACACACACACACACACACACACACACACACACACACACACACACACGCGTGTGCACACTCATTCATAGTCACAAATCCATATGAAAACAACTATACACTGTATCTGACACAAAATGATGGTAATCTGACTGAAATCTCCATTCACCTCAGGGCACACAGGATAAAGCAGCATGATGGAAAAAGGAAGCAGGGTAAAAGGTAATGTGAAGAAGCATTTCTTTATAGGAAAGGAAAATGAATGTTAGGACTGTACTTACAGCAAATATACTGGAAGTATGCAAAGTAAGAGAATTCAGAAATGCATGAAATATCATACAGAAAACCTGGCTAGATAGTTGTATGGAATGGGAAGAGACTGATGGCTGGTTCAAGAAGAACACAAAAAAGATGAAGCAGTGTCTATATTTAAAGCATTTTTCTTTTAATAACAGACTAGGGATGTATGATGGTGAGCAAGGACGGGTGGAAGAGCAAGAAGATTCAGCAAATGGGATATTATATAAACAGAAATGATGGAGTATTAGTTTAAGAGTGTGCACACTTATGCAACTAGCTTATTGTACGTTTTTTATTTTTTAATATTTTCCCCCCAACAGATTTGTTTGTTTTTCAATTGAACTGTACAGGTTATAGGTCACATTAAAGGTGGGAAAAGTTTTGAAATTATTTATTGTGGTCTCATTTTTTTATATCACAAAAACCTGGCAGTTTAACAGGGGGTGTGTACACTTTTTTATATCCATTGTATTGTATCTAATTACCACACAATTCCAGTTCCACAAAACACTGATCACTTATTTTACATGGAAATGAAAAGTAATGCTAATTAAAGCCACTTATTTTTACTAATACAAATTTATAAAACAAAATACAGCTTCAGCTAAAGCCTTCAATGCTAAGAAATGTTCATTCAAAACAACTGATAAATTATCAAATTAGTAATTTAACAGCAAAATAACTTATGGCATAAGGAATGCAAAATGCAAAAAAGGCAAACATTTAAAATTCAATTAATTTCTCACTGCAAATACAATAGCAGGCAAACCTAAAATGGCAAAATGTATCAGATTTCTGCATGCTAATAGAAAATAAGCTGTAAAGGTAGTTAACTCTTTTACATTTCCCAAAAAATAGAAAGACTGAATAGCAGCAACTAGAAGAAATTTCATGAATTACTGAGAAAATTAATTTGTTCCTTAATGGGCACAAATTCCTAGAACTCCTGTTGCTTATGTCACTGAAATTAAGAATACAGCCAAAGACTAGGAAGCTGGTGAGCTGCATGATTTCACTACTAAGAAACAGACAAAAATAAAAAACAGTCAACTGTGTATATATGCACAGTAACTGAAATTACAAATACACGATTAAAATAAATAACTGAAGAAATGAATATGCACAGCTTAAATAGGAGTCAAGCAAAAACGAAAAAAAAGTGAGAATTTGTTGAAACACTACTAAAAATATAAAATGAACTTAGTACAGAAAAGAGCCCTGAGATGCACAGAAAACACAGTGTAACTGAAATTCATGCACTGTATCCTAGATGTATCTATAAGCCCGAGAAGAATTAGTGCCCTGCATTTAATCAGTTTTGTAGTGTCTACATTATTAAAATACAAAGATAGAAAGTAAAGGTGCTTGGTTATATACTACTGGCATGTGAATATAAAAATAAAGACAAAATAATTTATTCTAACTATAGCATGCAACAAAGTAAATTATCCTAATAGTGTACGTTGTTTGGTTTGCGAGTAGCGAAAAAAGGTAAAATGCAAAAACAGTGTGAAACCAAAGAGTTAATGTGTACAGTAACCATCACACAGCTGAACAGATGTTGAATACTGAGCACATCTATAGCAATGATGTTCTCATGACTATGCTGACTTACTTAGAGGTTGCTATGGCAGTGATTGACATTACTAACAAATTATCAGCAATTCTCAGAGCAGGAGAGAGTAAGATCTATGGAAATGAAAAGTGTAGGTGGAATTAAGAGTACAAAAGTCCTCATTGAGGAAAAACAGTGCATTGTTTACATAATGGACACTTTAATAAAAAAGCTCTCTGATTCTCAAGAAATCTTGTAGAAGATGCAAGCACTGCATAGAGTTTTTTCTTTGATTAATGTATCCATTATATAAACAGTATGATGTTTTTCTCAAAAAGTGTTTTATACCTCATCTGAAGGTTACATTATTTTTCTTTTGCATGACAAGATTAAAATTTGCCTTAATCTGCAAAACCTGAATAAAGTGATTAAAAGACAGCTTCACTCACTATAAATAGTTGAAGACAATGTCTCAGGCTGTCTCAATGTCAAATATGAAGGTCTTTTCAATACTGTATGCATACCATTGTTTTTGAAAAACACAGCTAGATGGGAAGGGCTTGTCCTACTTTTTTCCAAGTTTAATCTGGATGATGTTTTAGTTACATGAAACAAGCTAAAGCTTCAACCTGAATTCTCTAACTAATTTTAAATAAATGTTTTGTTTTACTTAAATATACTAATCCCATAGTTACACAATCATAGAAACAAATGCCACCCCTACTCCCACTCCTGTGGCATGGAGACAGACACACAAACAGTGAATCACTGCTTCCAAGCAAACAGAAACTGTACTGGCAAGAACATTCCTATGTGAAACAACCACTGGTGAGTTGGATATCAGTGAACTAAAACAGAGGAGTTCATACCTTACCTCACCCAGTTTAAACTTGGTGAAATGTATTGTTATACTATTACTGTAAGCATAATTAGAGATCAATTAATGTGGGGTCTGAAACAAAAAGAACATGACAAGAGACTTGTTCAGCTACCACATAAATTAAGACAGGACATCCATCCATCCATCCTTAACCCCTTTTTCCCATTTGCACAGGGGCTTGGGGTGTCACTTCAACAGTGACAATCATCTCAAGTCAAGAAGTTTAAACTGCCGGATGGCTAGCCCTGCCAAGGTAAGTATTTCATCTGTACCACTCACCTGCACATGCTCTCACACCTACGGCCAGTACAGAGTGTGCAATCCACCTGCTGCATGTCTTTGGAGTGTGGGAGGAAACTGGAGCACCCAGAAGAAACACGTGACCACAGGGAGGACATGCAGACTCCGCACTGAAGGCCCCCTAGCCAAGAATCGAACTGGAGAACCTGTTGCTGTGAAGTGACAATACTAACCACTGCACAATGCATAGTAAAACACATGGAAAATAAGTGAAACTATTTTGAAATTCATATGTCAAAGTACATCAGAGGGACTGAAGCCTATTCAGAAAAGTCAGAGCAATTATGCAAATGCCAAAGACAGAAGGCAAGCAAGGGTTACAGAATTTTCTTGGAATGATACAGTATTGTGCAAAGTATGCACCTAATGTGTTCTGAGATAAAAATGCCTCTAAGAAAAGTGTTAGAGCACTATATGAATTAAGACTGATATGAAGCTTTGAAAAAATACTGAACATAAGGAAACCAGCTGTAGATCATCCAAAGTTACAACATTATGATATGAGCATTCCACTTATGCTGCAGGCAGATGCTAACAAAAATGGTCTAAGAAATGTAAACTGGAAAGAAAAAAGTCCAGTAGGCAAACATTCAAGCAGAAAAAGGGGCTGTTAGCAAAAGAGTATGGGTGGGAAATATTCCATGAATATGTGTATAGCAAAGTCATTCAGGATGAAAAAGACCATAACCTTACAAAGCTTATTCAGGAAGTCTTTGCACAAGGCTAAGACACTTTATGACTAGACTTGGTGGCAAATAATCTGAAGGAGTACTTACTACTTTTTGAAAATAGAAAATATACCAGGTAAGCAAAGTACTACTTCTTCTTCTTTCGGCTTTATCCCGGTTAGGGGTCGCCACAGCGGATCACCTGTCCGCACATTGAATGGCAGTGGAGTTTTACGGTGTCGAGTTGCCAACCCGGCGCCCAACCGTCCACAGAAGGCACACTCACACACACACCTAGGGCCAATTTAGAGTGTCCAATCCACCTGCAGCATGTCTTTGGGATGTGGGAGGAAACCGGAGCACCCGGAGGAAACCCACGCGACCACAGGGAGGACATGCAGACTCCGCACAGAAGGCACCCCAGCCGAGGATCGAACCGGAGAACCTCTTGCTGTGAGGCGGCAATGCTAACCACTGCACCACCGTGGCCACCCACCAGGTAAGCAAAGTACAGTTGTGTAAAATCTTATCATAACAGTATCTCCTTCTCTTCACTGTTGCAGTATTCTTTACTTAAGGGATCTCCTGCCAAGGATAGCCCAATGTCTGGCCAGTGTAGCAAAGCCTTTATTTCTTACAGGTGTTGGTTGTCACATATATACTCCATGCACAAAATGTAGGGCATAAAGGTGATGTACGGAAGCACAAACTCAGAACTGAAAAAGTCCCAGGAGGAACAAAAGGCCCTTAGGGATAAGAAGAACACATGCATTCAGAAACAGTAAAAGGAGGAAGAAAAAGAAACCCTCAGACAGAAGGGCAAGAAAGGCACACGGCAAGAGGTAGAAGAGAAGGGAGCAAATACTGCACAGTCAAGAGAAGATCATCTACTGTTATAGTAAGATTTTACACAACTACTATGTCCTTCCATATCACTGTTGCACTATTCTTTACCCAAGACTAGAAAGGCCTGGGGTAAGAAAAGAGGAAACAATGTTTGAAAAGATAATATCTGAAAGGAAGGAATCTTGAGAAAGGTGTTCAACTGGAAAAAGATCCAGAATTGGTCTCCAACTGCCTTCCTTTCGTGAAACCAGAAACATCCTGGAGTAAAATCATTTCCCCATATGGGCAGGCGACACTGCCTGAATAGTGCCCTGAGCCAAAAGAGAATGAAGAACCTTTGGGAAATGAGAGAGCTGTTCAAAATGACATTGAATGCCTGAAAAGGGGAGAAAGATTTCCAAACCATGAAGTAACCCTGATAGAAAAAGGACAGAACCCAACAGTCTGAAGTTATCTGTAGCCAATTTGGAAGAGACAGGGACAGACAGAGGGAAAAGAGAACCTAGCCAAGGACAGAAGGAACAGAACCCAGCTTATCATGGAAAGGAGGTTTCTGAGAGGAAAGAGTCTGACTAGACTTAGCAGAAAGCACTCACCTAGAACTGTTCTTGCCCTTGGGAAGAGGAAGAGATCACCTATGAACAAAAGCAGACTTAGAGGGATAATTCCTCTGAAATATAGGAACAGAAGAAAGAAGAATATGTTTCAACTCCTGTAAGGCTTTACCCTTGTCCTGGAGAGACTTGAAAAGTTCAGCAGCAGCGGATCTAAAAAGATTCTTATTATCCAAAGGAGCATTTAAACGTTTGGCCTTAATGTAATCAGGTAACTCCTAAAAATGGAGCCAATAATAATGTCTCATAATTGAACTAAAGTCAACAGCCCTCAAAGAGGCATCAGTTGCACTGTAGCTACATTGATCGAGTGGTGGGCAACTTGAGAAGTAGAGCCCAGAAGGAAAAGGGTTGAAGCCTTCCCCTCAAAGTCAGAAAGGTCAGAAAGCACTTTAGAAACCTGAGAAAGCACGGCCAAAACATACCTGGTCATATGAGTCTGGTAGTTGATGGCATTAAAGGATAAAGTGGCAGCAGTGTAAACTTTTTGCCAGCCTTTTCATGGCCCTACTATCCTTATCAGAAGACAACAGCTTGGCAATAATTTGGTGGGCTTATCAGAGAAGACTTGACACAGAAGGGCATTTGTGAAGAATTTTGCACTCCTCAGGAACTCTATAAAATCTGTCTGGCTTCTCAGGCACAGGGGCTACAGAAGCTGCTGAGAAGGTATACAGAATGCAGCCAAAGCAGGAGGAACAGCAGATTGCCTAGGAAACTCCATGTGTAGGTACTCATAATATCTTTTTTAAATCTCAGAGACTTGAGAACAATCCCACTTACAATAATCGTTTCTACAGGAGGGTACCCCATTTCTAAAAACATACTCAGCAGATTATCGGTTTCAATAATAAACTGTGCATCTTCAGATGTTAACCTAGATGCTCTTATCATTTGCCCTTTGACAAGCCCTCTCTTCTGAAACACTGGGTGATTACAGTTGAAATGCAAAAAGTGATTTGAAAAAGTAGGTTTCCTACAGAGCTTGGAACAGAATTTCCATCTCAATCTGTCTTTAACAATACTAACGCCAGTTAAAACTTTCAAATGACCGTATGGATGTAAATTGTAAAAACTCTGTTGTTGAACCCACAAAATTAAAAAAATTCATCAAACTACAACTTTGTACCACAATATAAATAAATCATCTAAACATTGAATAAATATTGCTATATGTTACATATACCTCGATTTAAAAAAAAAATCACATTCTGCTCCCAATGCCATAACACAAGGATGGCTGGCATAAAGGGGAGCATAGGCCGCTCCCATAGCAATACCCTTTACCTGCTTAAAATATTCACCTTCAAAATATAAACAATTACTAGAAAGGACTATCTCAATAAAATCACACAATATGTTGATATCTTGATTTGATTAGAAACTCATACTGCAAAAAGTTTCCATAAACCAGTTCAACCCTATATCATGGGGAATGCAAAAAAAAAACCTACTACATCCACTGTAACCATAATTAATATCACCATAAAATTCTGGCTTAATTTTTTTTTTAAATCCCATGAGTCTTTTAGAATATAGGGACAATCATTTTTTTTAAAGTCCCATCAATATACAAAGCAAGAGGGCATCTGTTCGAACTAGAAGCTGCCACAATTGGCACATTGGGGGGGGGGGGGTTCTTAACATTTATGTATTTTTGGAATGCTAAAAATATCTGATGTCACTGGAAAATCCACTTTCAAAAATGTAAATAGCTTGTAATCAATAATGTTCTGATCACATAAGTCTTTTTAAAATAAATCAATCTTATAATAAGCTCGATTAATCTCATTAATAGAAACCCTGATATACTGACAGTCATTGTTTAACATACCAAAATTTTACTAGTACAGTCAATAGCATCCATCAAAACAATACCCCCCACATTTGTCGGGTTTCATAAATCTGCCCTCCCTATAACTAGCCAATTCCTTTAATAGTTCTGATTCACTTTTGTAATATCCAAACCAGGAGGCGATAAACACAGCAGAATGAAAAGTATATTTTAATAAGTATAAGCAGTTTCGCGTTAACACAATGCTTCCTCAGATACAAAACAATAGTAAAAATCCATGCACCTATTTAAAACTGTTAAGCAGCCAATTGTTTGAATAAAAACAGAATCACATGATCTAAGCACTCTACGTGTCACATCTAATAAATATTGACAAATGTAAACTAATGCTCTAAACATGTCACCTTAAAACCAAACTGCATAAACTTTTCATCAAAAACATATTTAAAGCACTCTTTTTGTGATCGGCATATGCCTAACAACCTTTATATAAAAAAACACTATAATTCAAACTTATAAACCATAGATACCGTTTTTAAGGACACATCGCAAAATGAAGCTCACAATATAACAACAAAATAAAGCCAATAAGCTTGGTCTGAAACTCACTGAGTGCAGAAGAGCGTGAGTAGTGCCAAAACGGCTATGTGGCTTCTAATATCTACAAGTCTGCTTCATTATGATCAGACTGGACTGAAAATTGAACCACATTCACTTATGAATAAAGAATGCCTTCTTGTGGCAACTCAACACCATTGTAAAAGGTCATATTTTAAAAACAATTCATTAATGTATTCTATGAATCAATCAACATAATAAAACTTGTTCCATATCAAACCAGTTGTTTTTCATTAAATTTCTCACCATATTGCATCATATTACATGAAAAAACTAAACTGCAAATGCTTTATAAAGCTTATACTTATTAAAACTATACTTTCCATTCTGATGTGTTTATCGTCTCCTGGTTTGGATATTATTCACGTTTAGTTTTACGAGGAGATGATTTTATCCTGCTATGTGGCTATGCTTTTGTCTTCTGAGTCACCTTTAGTCAAATTTAATCATATACCAACAATGTATGTTGTGCAAAGTCCTTACATCCCTTCCTCAAAACTTTTCATAAAGTTGTAATACAGGGTACATGGGGGATTAAAGATACTTTTTCTGGTAAAATCACCATGGCCATAGTCCATGACACCCTGTTTATCAAAACACAATGTTAAATTAAGCTTGCGAACATAAAGTTTTAATTCAATTAACACTTCAACAATGTTCATCCTGGATTTAGGTACAAAGGTGAAACCTTTACTAAAAAGTTTAAAATGCCTCTCGTCAATATGCAGATGATTATCTTGAAGCCACAATAGTCAGTGATGGATGGCTTATGTGCTGTATCAAATGATAAAACTTCACCAAACCTACCACCAGTAGCATCAAAACCATGAATATTTAGTGTGCCTTCTTGTGTAGAAAATATTTCATCCATGTAAATCAATATCAACACCAGCCCCTCTTCCTAGTCTGTTGATTCTTCACCCAACCCTTCTTGGACTCTATGTAATCCAAAGGGTTGACGTGAAATAGGGCTTGAGTCCTGTGTTTCTGCACTATCCTTTCAGACTAATGTAGTAGTGGAAATTGTTCCATCCCTAAAAAATTATCATCATCCACATTCACTCTTGTCTCATTCTCATTTTCAAAGAATTCATCTGTACCTTGAGCAGCAGGAATATCGATAACATGTGCTCTAGGTTGATTAACAATAGGTTTGGGGTTGTTTTACGCAATGCCTTTCTGGTATTCATTTTCATCCCATAGTAGTTTTTTTAGTTTTCCTCTGCTTAATTTTATCAATAATACCATCAATATGTCCAAAATATTATTGTTTTCCAACTGCTTAATGTTAAATAGTAACTCATTCTTTAAAGATAAATCCACCTGTTTAATTTCATTCAGCACCCCAGCCATACATTTTTCATTATGTTGTATTAATAAATTCATCATTCAACAACCAAATTCATCAACTAAAGAAATTAAATACTGTAAAACTCACAGTCATCTGCAACACTGTTTGGAAATTTTCAAAATTGCAAACTCAAAGGCACTCTTCTGTTAGAAATGCATTCTTCCAAATATAAATTGTCTAACTTTAATGGTTTAAATTGTGTAAGCTTCTTTTGAAGCAACTTTAATTGTGAAACAAATGATAAACTTAAATTGCTCATGATATCAGTCCGAGCAAAACACAAAATATTTAGCTGTAACCATGCTGACTGTTTTCAAAAAGAGGGTACCCTCATGATATGTGAGGTAAATTAAAAAAGAAAGAAGTGTATATGTTGTCCCTTATAAGGTATTGTTTTTCTGAAAACAATGAGTGGTCAAACACTATAAAAGACAGAGGTTTTGATAGTTATGAATTAATTACGGCCATTAAATATGGTACTTTGATAGCTATGAATTAACTATGGCCATTAATATGGTAGTAGAAGTAATTTGATTAAACAAATACTAATGAATAACTGGAAATGTATTGAATATGATGATGGTTGCAACAAGCTACTAGGTGACCAGCCTAGACTTACTCACAAGTTACAGTTTAATTGAAAAGAGAGGTTAGAGTTTGGACATGGGAAATCACTATCAAACACATTTAGTATGGGTATGAAAAAATGAGGCGTTTGACCTTACTGCAAGTACCATAGATGAAGGGCATAACATTACCTTAAAGTCTATTAATTTTGCGTTTAAAATCATGGGCCATTATGATTGTAATAGTCAACAGGTAGTATATCTAGCTTTCTGTGACTCCTGGCATGCCTATTATGTTGGCAAGATTGAGCATTTACTTAGGAAGAGGAGTTACAAACATTACTATGACGTTATTAAATGTAATACTACTAACACACTTTTTAAACACAAGTTGAAATGTAACAATAATACAAAGTTTTGTTTTTTTCGTATTTGAAAAAGTGGCAATCCAACAGGTGGTCTGTGGGAACTGTGACTTGAATACAGAGTTACTGTGGCAGATGAGACTAAATGCCAGTTTGTATCCAGGACTGAATAATGCTGTCTCAATAAGCAGTGATCTTAAGCTAACAGTATCAAAACTATAAACAATTAATTGCGCTGCTATTTTTTAATTAACATTTTAATGCAATTTTAATAATTACTTAATTTTAAGGAGAAGATTGCTTGAAGGATCTACAGTGGATATAAAAAGTGTGCACACCCCTGTTAAAAATGCCAGGTTTTTGTGATATAAAAAAAAGCGACCAGAATAAATTATTTCAAAACTTTTCCCACCTTTAATGTGACCTATAACATGTACAATTCAAGTGAAAAATAAATCTGTTAGGGGGAAAAATATAAAAAATAAAAAACGTACAATAAGCTGGTTGCATAAGTGTGCACACCCTTAAACTAATACTTTGCTGAACTACCTTTTGATCAGCCATAAATGATAGCAGGCCTCCTGACACCTGACTCTTACTGTGATGGGAAAGAAAGGGCTGCAGTGTCTGTCACCCGTAAGCAGAAAAATGGTTCCATAAGGAGTCTGGGGTGAAGACTTGATGATGGCCAAGGATAGAATAAGCCCCCAGGCAAAGAAAAATAATGTTACACAAGAGTAATTATATCTTTCACTACTTCGTACCTCATCTCGTATACCTTAATTAGTAAACACATACAACTGACTTCATTCTACTGAACCTTGCTATAGTCATTGATAACTTTTTTTTTTCATTTTTCCAGCCTAAAATCTTTCTACTGCAAAACAAACCCACATTTTAATTCAAATTATCCATTTAATAGATGGACATATTGTCCATGGTATGCTTTTAATCACACCTAATTAACTTTATATATTCATGTCCTGTTATTTCCATCTATTTCCCATTCCAGTTTTAACAAATTACTGTCAGCACATCTTTAATGTTGATTCCCTCAGCTTTCAGTTGCCTATGGCATGAACTGCAGCAAGTAACTTCACCAGACAATGCTTTGGGACAATTAAGAATTTGGGCTATGCAAGTTCTCCTAGACTGCAAGTTTACTGACTACATATGAACCTATGTGCTTTATTACTGATTTAGTTGATATGCCCATGTGTCTGCTTCTTCATTTCTATTTCCATGTTACCAATGCATACAAATAACAGATGGAACTGAACTTGGGGAAAAAAAAAAAAAAAAATATATATATATATATATATATATATATATATATATATACTTCTCTTGTTCGAAAACACACTTATTTCAACGAGAGAAACCCGAGACCCACTTTAGCAAAAGTGGACTTAACCAAAAGTGCATTTCCACGAAAATCAGTTTACCGAAGTATGGTCCAGTGGAGATAAGGAAATATATCTTTTCCCCACTGTAGTGCGATCTCACAGTTAGTGCATATAACTAATGGAGGTCCGGTCCAGCAAAGTGAAACACATTTCTGCAAGGGGGGAAGCCCCCCTGCATCGCTAGTTATATATACTAACTCTGAGATCGCACTACAGTGGGGAAAAGGTATATTTCCTTATCCTCACTGTACCATGCTTCGGTAAACCGATTTTCATGAAAGTGTACTTTCACTAAAGTGCGTCTCGGGTTTCTCGTGTTCGAAGAAGTGTGTTTTTGGCAAGGGAAATATACATATATATATATATATATATATATATATATATATAGGCCCACTATGAAATCTCAAGATCCCACAATCTCGACTTTCACAATCCCGAAGCCATAATGTCAAGATTGTGGAATCTCGAAATTGTAAAACAACAAAAAAAAAGATAACATTTAAAAACATGTTTTTGCAGGGGGGCAAGCCCATCCTTCACCCCTCACACCACCTGCAAATTAAATATACTAACTCTGAGATCGCACTACAGTGAAGAGAATGGTAATGTTCCTGTTCTGCACTGTATAGCAATCTCAATGACTGTTCACTTCACTGTACAGCGATCTTAGAATTAGTATATTTAGGTTGCAGGGGGTGGTGTGGGTGCAGGAGGGCTTGCCCCCCTGCAAAAACATGTTTTTAAATGTTGTCATCTTTTTTTTTGTTTTGTTTTGTTTTACAATTTCGAGATTCCACAGTCTCCACATTATGGCTTTAGGACTGTGAAAGTCGAGATTGTGGGATCTCGAGATTTAGAAGTGGACCCATATAGATATATTTTATATATATATATATATATATATATATATATATATATATATATACACACACACACACACACACACACACACACACACACACTATACACACACATGAGAGAGGGGGAGGGAGATAAATAGACAGATATAGATATACACAGAAAATGAGAGAAATACAGATTTATGCTAGTTAATTCATTTGTTCATCCAGCTGTACTGAGGCCCACTTTCGGTGGAGACCTAGAAGCATTATCTGGTTTAGTGAATTTCTCAGAACCACACACAAATGGATAGTCAAGGAGTCTCTAACCAGGAATCTAGGATGAAACTGAGTAATAACTCATAGCCTTAATCCTATGCACTAAAGTGTCACACAAAACATAAAGATGCACATGCACACATGCGCACATGTCCATACCCACATACACACACACTCACGAATAAATAGTTATGGAAATGGAATTTCCACAGAAGAGTAAGAGTGAGAAGAAACCGGAAATGAAACAGGTTCACGTGCAATTTTTTTTTCTTTTGTCATATGGTCAAAATGTCTGATAACCTCACTGTACTGTACAAGATAAAGTATCTATGTATTCTTAAGTCATTATTTTTCTTGATGAAAGAGGTAGTTCCAAAAAACAATGTTTAATGAAGGGTTTGTTTTCTTGAGAGACGGTATTTTTAGAAAGATTGGGTTAAGTTAAGTGCAGTAAGAAGTTTCCTAGCTACAAAGCAGTGCCTCTAATGTTTTACGCTTTCAAACCTGATATCATAAAATGCAGATGCACATGATTACCAATACTGTTAACGCTCCAACAACCAGGCTGTAAAAAAATGTAGTCATGTAATTATTCAATACAACCAGGTGGTTATAATCATTCCTTGCTAATCCATTTCATGAATGTCATACAGCTGCCATGGTGTTTAAAAAGTCTTTACTACTGCCAAATAGAATGCACATAAAACTGGTCAAAAGACAAACTTTCCCAAGAATCATAAAAATGCATTAATAAGAAAATAGTTCCCACCAAATCTGCACAGTCTTAAAACTGTGCTTCACGAAGTAAAAACACAAAGTAAATGTAATGCTATACATGAGCAAAAGTCCGAAGAATTTCCAACCCCAAGCAACAGTCTGCTAATTTCATTGCATGCTGAAAAAGCCTTTGGTATGACAAATGACAATCATAATAGTTCATGCATTACTATGAAAAAAGCTGGTAATGACAGTTTGAGGTTACAATGCAAAAAAAAAAAAAACAGCTTTAATGCTATTTTCATTTATGGTCATTGCTTTTATGCCACACTGAATCTGCACCGATTTTCAACATCATCTTTGTGTTTCTGTTTTGGTAAAATCAAAAGTCCGGCAAAAGCAAGACTTTCAAAATTACTGTACACCCCATTTTACACAATGTAGCATCACTGCAGTTTGTATGGTGAGAATGGCATGGTGAAAGATACCTTTGCATAGGTCAAGACAAAGCATGACAGCCTCTCTTGTTAGAATATGTGTAACACCAACATGCATTATCCTAACAAGATTAAAGATACCACACATCATGGGAGGAAGGATTTCCACATCATCATCATTTAAAATGAAATTCATGGGCACCCTAATATACAGCTATGGCCTGTCACCAAAGAAGATGGAATGAAACAACTAAAGTCTGACAGCAGAATGCACTTGCTTATGCTCACGTAGATGACAGCTACCTAAGAGGAGGAGGAAAGCACCAATTTTTATTACAAAGTTCACAGCACAGCGGATTCTCCGACATGGAGAAAAATTGTTTTTAGAGTGAATAAAATATCTCCAAAAACAGGGCTTGCCTTCGCAACTATGAAGCCTAGTTTGTACCATTATATGATTTTCTGCCCATCAACTATAAGTTGATTAAAAACTGTAGCAAGCCACTACAGCTGCTGTGGAGCCAGATGCAACAACAAAGCAAGAAACCTATGCAGAGACTAAGACAGCATAATTTTAAATCAAGTCACAGCAAATGCAAAATAACTGTGACAGATGTGGAAAATATGGGACATATTCTAACACCATATGGAGTGATACCAAACTCATAAAAGGTCAGACCAATAGTGTAAATGTCAAAGCCAGAATGTATTAATGAGATTTTTTGTGAATACCAAACTATCTTACAAAGTTTAGACCAGGCACTGAGCCACACAAAGAAGGCATATTCAGCAGAGCATGTTTACCAGAACAGACTGAAGAGTTAATAGAAAAGAAATCTCAGATATTTTGTGTAATTTCAGAGTCACCAATGACAGAAGAAAAAGTGCTGAGCTTTCTTATGTTATCCCCCAATACAAAAAGGCCAGCCAAGTAGTTGGCATCTTCCTTCCAATCACCCATTCATTCATTGTTGCACTCTACAGGTGCTGAAACCAAGGTGAGTTGTGGATATGGCTATGACAATGTACAGAGAACAGCATGCAGAATTAGTAAAAAAAAAAAAAAAAAAAAAAAACATTTAGACACTCCTGACACTGATTATCTGGAAGCACTATTAGTACATCAGTAGCTAAACCAAAGAATATAAATGGAAGCTGTAAAAAGAGTCTACCAACAATTACAGATTATTAACAGTGTTGTGGGGATACCAAAGTGGTCAGTATTTACTCTGCTAATATTCCATATTTTTAAGTAGCAGTATGTTTACAACTGAAAATGCAGAGATCTGGTGTGTGTGTGTGTGTGTGTGTGTGTGTGTGTGTGTGTGTGTGTGTGTGTGTGTGTGTGTGTGTGTATATATATGTCTGTGTATGTATATACAAGTACGAATAGGTACCTGTGGTTGGATGTTTTATTGGTTGAATGTGGAAAAAAGCCAGTATGTGTGATCGAAAACATTACAATACTGACTAAAACAGTGAGGGCCTTAAATAATGCATCAAACAAATAAGCATCATTACAAAGACATGCGTCTGGAGCATTTCTCTATGGGCCTCCGCTGAAAACTGGCTTTGTTCCAAGTCAGACTTTCCCAGTTAACAAATGTTAAATAAAATAAAAATAAAAACAGGAATTCCAAGATGGCTGCACGCTGATGAAAACGTTGATTAGAATTTCCCTAGTGAGGAATCAGAAACTGTTGGAAAAAAAGCCAGTGAAAGCTATAAACTTGGGTAAATTCAGTTACTGGTTATTCACTGCCTGGATGACAGAAAAAGTATTTATGGGAAAGTAAGAGAAAATGAATTAGAACAAAAGAATAAAAGAACTCCAGTAAAAACATGAGTTCGCGTTTAAGCTTTGATACAGGAGATGGCTTCCAGTAATTTGGAGGAAAAATAAATCAAACAGATTCCGAGGCATTCAAAATAAGTGAGACACTGGAGGAATATAAACAGTCAAATGACAAAAGGCTGGAAACAACAGAATAAGCTTTAAGTAGATATTTTTATAAGCTGATAAAACTGCAGAAATCAGAAACAAGAACTGCCTAAAATTCAAGTTAGAAGACTGACCCCCACAGAGAAAACCTGAGCAATTGGAAGGAATAGACTGCAATGATTTTATGAAAATACAAATAAGGAACCATAGTGGTATTCCAAAGCAGAGATTGTTAATTAAATACACTGTGTATATACTCCAACTCTGGCCATGAGAAAGCAGCCAAGACCTATTTTTAGTTAAGATGCATTCATACCAGCAATAAGAACTGCTACTGACAAAACTGTAGAAGGGAAAAATATTACATAATTGGGATTAGCAGAGTGTTTGTTGAAAATGCTTACTCAATGTAAATTAAGAAGAAAAGAATCAGGTTTATCCCTGCAAAAAAGGGGATGTCAAGAAGCAGGTCTGAGATTCAGGTTGTTATATCCAGCTGTTTTAAGACCGTTTTTCCTGGAGGATCAAAAACATTTTTTGATTCAGAATAGGATAAGGAGGAAATAAAAAAGCTCACCCAACAAAGAGTGAGCTAGCAAACTGAAAGGGACTCTATTTCTCATTCTCCTGACAATAGCAAAGTCCATAGACAGATGCCAGTGAAACCTCTTCAATTTCTGCAAAGGAAAATGACCGAGTGACAGAAACAAAAGGCCAAGAGCTGACTAGAAAAACAGGGAGTACCTTGGACTTGAACCAGACAACAGTGCTGGCTGGTTGAGATGATGAGGAAGACCAGTAATAATGTGAGGGAGGCTATAATATATCCAAGTTTTTAGTGTAACAAGAAAAAGGATGAACGTAAGCAATATAATGTTGTGGTCTTGGACTGCTAGAGGAAATGTAAAAATGTAGTGACCATATTATATGTGTATTAAAATAAAATGATTTCACTTGTTTTATACAAGTAAATGTATAGATTAATGTTCTTAATGTATGCTGCAGGCAAAGGGATTGATTCCTAAGCAAATATGCTACAAAATGGAAAATATAAAAAGGATAGTTTTCAATATTTGAAAAGACCCGTTTCTTGCATTTGTAAGCTGTTCTTTTCTGGCATCAGTTGGAGATGGCAACTCTACAGTTGCATGTAATCAAGCAGGAAATGACTGGAAAAAAGATGCTCTTAAGCATTTTTATAAGAAATGTCATAATTTGTATTTAAAAAGAGAACTGGCAAGCAGTTCAGTGCAAATAAATGAAAGTTTGATATTCAGAGACATGAATACTTTTCAAGTAGATGCATCCTTAGCAGCATTAGTAATTAAATATTAAATATAACAATGCATGATTTAGTTTACTCACTTAAGGGTAGCCAGTGCATTTTTTCCTTAAGGCTAAAAATCAGTTAACTGAGAACATGGCAGCAGTCTTTCACCTCTAGGAGAAAACTAGAAACAGGACAAGGACAGATGGGACAACACAAGCTCCAGCATAATTAAATCTAACATTAGAATAGGTAAAGCCTATGAGTGTAGCTGTCTATCTGAGGCTACTGTTCCTATATGTAACAGCAGCTTCCCATTTTGGAAAGTGTGGGTCTATGTGCTTGCTGTGAGATAAAATGGGTTGGGAGGTTTAAAATGTATTTAGTTTCTTGTTTTTTTTTTTTGAGTAGTTTTACTGAAGTAAAAATGTCTCAGAAAGTGTAGCATGGGTTCAAACAGAGATAAGAAGCAGCAACTTAATACAAGATCAACCTGTCAATCATTAGTGTGTGCATGTAAGTTGCAAGGTGGAAACACATATTCAAAAGAAATACCATGTAGAATATTTGGAAGTCATATCTTCATATCTGAATGACAGGCTTATCAACCCTATCATGGAATGTCATGGGCATTGCAGATATGGACAAAAGGCAAACAGTACTGAATTACATTAAGAACTAAAAGGTGCAAATAGCAAAGCTACTGCAGATATATTTGAAAATAAAGGAGCATATGGATTTGGCAAAGGAAGGACTTCATTGTGAATATTTAGGACAGCTTCAGGGACAAAGGAGAAGGGCTCCAATAGTGACAGAAGAGGAAAATAAAAAAGACAACAATGTTAGATTTCTGGCAAAAAAGGTATTTTGCAGGTAGGGAAGGAATAACTGTTATTATGGAGATTAAGATATTTTTGGGAGAATTAATTAGCTTTCACAAGGGAATATTATTCATGGGTGAGGACTGGAAGTTGATTTCCAATAATGAACATTTATTAGGAGGAACTACAAGGGAAAATATTAAAACAAAAGGTAGATTTCTGAAGAAATACATGAAAATACATGGAATGGAAAATGTGATTGTTGACAAGCTTATTACAAGAAAAATAACCTGAGATTCTATAGAGGTATTAGATATATTTTGGAAATTCTATGCAAATTGTACAAAGCAGAAGAATGTAGAAACCAAGAAAAGGTACAATTTTAAGTATGTATGGAAGACTTAACTATGGCAAGGTGAGTGTAAAATGAATTTCAAGAATTAATAGCTATGATATAAAGGGATGAGATAAAAATGATATATAATCAATCAAAAGGACAGTCTCCAGGAACAGATAGCATTCCTGTAGAGGTTAGGAGATACAAAAGTGATAAAGATCTGAAATACTTTGTTTAAAAATATTTTCAAGGAAGGACAGTGCCAGTACATTTGAAGAAAGCTGTGCTGATTGTATTATCAAAAGAAGGTAAATTCATTTTAGACACCACATTCTATAGACCAATTTCAGTTTTAAACCATGATTATAACGTGTTTTTGTCTATACTAGCTATGCAAATGAAAAAGGGGTTGTAAAAATTGATAGCTAAGGATCAATATGGTTTTGTGGAGGATAGGCAAGCATCTGACAACATTAATAAAATAAGTGGAGCATAAACATTGCAAGACAACTATAAGACTCAACCAGTGGAGGTTAAAATGATTGGGAAGGGAGAGACTGGAAAGACACTTTACAAAGGAACAATGGAAGAACGTATGTATGGCTCCCATGTATGCAACATTAAGGATTTTTGCTTGGACGTATTTACATAGGTATTTTTATACCACAAGCAGAATTCATATACTTTTTCCTCAAGGTAAATTGCAAATGCTGGAGGCGTGGTAGAAAAGAGACAGGTAACTGGGAACATGTATTCTGAGAGTCTAACAATTTGGCAGATTAAAAAAAAACATTCCCTACAGAATACTCTGTTAGAAATGTTGGGGGGGTGTGCAAAAGGCTACAACTAAGGAAATGATCCTTTTGAGCTGGGACACAGGATCTGATTTGCCTATACATACTAATACCTCACTCAGATTAATGCTACTGGCTGCCAAAGAATAATTACTAGAAAATGGAAAACAAAATCTAAACCATTTGTAACTGAAGTACTGAATATTGTAAGAATGAGAACATAATTAGGTGTAGGATCTTTGGAAAAGGGGGTGGCCACAGTGGTGCAGCAGTTAGCATTGCCACCTCACAGCAAGAGGTTCTCTGGTTCGATCCTCGGCTGGGGTGCCTTCTGTGCGGAGTCTGCATGTCCTTCCAGTGGTCGCGTGGGTTTCCTCCGGGTGCTCCGGTTTCCTCCCACATCCCAAAGACATGCTGTAGGTGGATTGGACACACTAAATTGGCCCTAGGTGTGAGTGCGTGCATGTGTGTGCCTTCTGTGGAAGGTTGGGCTGGCAACTCGACACCGTAAAACTCCACTGCCAATCATGAGCGGACGGTGATCCGCTGTGGCGATCCCTAACCGGGAAAAGCCGAAAGAAGAAGGAGAAGAAAAAGGATCTTTGGAAAATGAAAGATGCAAATTACATAGAAATAAAGGGAATTTGTGGGAATAATACATGCAGAATAATGTTCAATGTGAGGAATGAAGTTTAAAGGACGGCAGGAAATCAGTAATGGATGCAAATTTGGAATGAATAATTGTTAAAAAAAAACAAAAAAAAAACATGTAATATAGAACGCATGAATATGATGAATGTTAATATGGTGCGTTTTCTTTTCTATTAATGTATGTGAGCCTATGTCTTAAGTGATAATTTAATAAAAAGTATTTAAAAACATGCGTTTTTGAAAAAACATAAAACTCTAATTACTGGCTGACCTCAAAATGCGATGATTCTACCAGAAAATCAAAAATTTTATAAAGGCAGGGCATAGATGTTTTGTAAAATGGAACAGGTCTATCTGAGGAACTCCTCACAGATGGATCAAATTTTGGAATACCTCTGATCTAGTTTCTATTTGTGAGGGTCTGTTCTGGTCCTATTAGTTTGTCTGCCACACAGTTTTTCTCTGACAGAATGTAGGATGCCTGTAAAGTGAATTTGTGCTGTGAAGCTATACCCCAAGCTAACATGGATAGCCTGCAAACGGGGTATGATCTGTTCCCTCCATGCTTGTTGATGTACCACGACTGTCATATTGTCTGTGACCACTTGAAGAGGTCCCAGGACCAAAGATGGCCCAGACAGCTGAATGTCTTGATCAGGGCAAGAATCTCCTTGATGTCCCACTCTCTCCTGCACTTTTATCCCCCATGAAACTGTTCCCCAAGCAAAGCCAGAAGCATCTGTGTTGACTGACTGCTTTGGAACAGGGAGGGAGAAGGGGAGACCTGGATTTTTGGATAACTGTTGCCTCCACCAAGTGATTTTTCTTTCGAAAAACCCCAGCACAGGGATCTGAAAACACAAGGGATGTTGGTGCTGGGACCAAAGAGATTTCAGACAGCACTCTTTCTTATGTGGAGTCTTGCCATGGGGTATTATGAGAATCACAGATGCCATGAAAACCAAAATTCTGAGGTATTCTCTCACAGTGACCACAATCTAAGTGAAAAACCTTAGGAACAGATCTAAATAAAGATCTATTTTTTTCCGGTGGAAGAGGTGCTCTTTGAACTGTGGTGTCTAATTGACATACCAGGAACACAATCCTATTTGAAAGAGTCAAAAAATACTTTTGAATGTAGTCTTGGAATCCCAGCTTGTGTAAGAAATCTGTCCCCCATGACAGAGAGATTCCTAACACTTTGAAAAATACTCTGTAAAGATAAGCAAGTCATCTAAATATGGAAAATGTGGATACCCTGTAGCCTGCAATGAGCTATAATTGGAACTAGATACTTTGTGAACACTCTTGGTGCAGCTGATAGTGATAAGGGTAAGGCAGAGAACTGATAAGGTGATGCAGACACACAAAACCCTACCACACATCTGAAGTTTCAGTGAATGTGATAATTAGCATATTTTAAGTTTGTTGTACCAGGAAACTTGAAAGCGGAAGAACAGCTAACAGGTTGTGAAGTGAGACCATTTTGAATTTGGGCACTATCACAAACAGGTTTAGGAAAGAAAAATCCAGAACTGGTCTCCAAGCATTTCCTTTCTTTGGCACTAAGAACATCCTTGAATTAAAAACATCCCCTACCTGGGAAGGAGGAACTGGTTCTTTTACTCCTTAGGATAGTATGTCATGACAAACAGGTGGAAACAAAAGAATCTGGTCTGCAGGATGAGGAATGAGTCCTGAAAAGGATGAATTTTCTCCCACTGCATCTATAACCATGATGAATGATTTTCAGAACCCATTTGTCTGAAACAAACTGTTGCCAAAGAGAAAAATGGAGATTCAGGGATTCTGGAAGAAAAAAGGGGGCAGGGTGGTAGTAGTTCATAAGGTCTCTTGAATTATCATTCAGACTTATTGGACTATCCTCGGTTTTGGAAGGTTTGAGACTTCTTTTTGGAACTACCTTGCCATTTCTTCTTAAACATCTGTTTACCTGAATTTTGTTGAGATTGTTTATTCTGTTTTTTTTTTTTTTTTTTTTTGCCAAAATGTGATTAGAAGATATAAAATCCCTTGGACAATTTGGAAAAGGAGGTCTGAAAAATCTTAGAAATTCCTTGGATAAGCTTGCCCCTTTCATCACAGCTTTTGATCACCTCTGCAACAGAGGGCCATTCACTAAATTTTAAATTCAAATTTTAGCATAATCTGGGAGGTTCTGAGAATGCAGTCATGCAAACCTCCTCGAAACAATACCAGTGGCCTTAGCCCTGGAGGAAGTATCAGAGTCATACACACACTGCAAGCAATGATCTTATTTAGAGCAGATTTCTCCTCAAAAGAAGACATTGCAGGTAAAACATTTTTCATACTTTCCCAATTCATCAGAACAAACTTTAACAAATGAGCCTAACAATTCAAAATTATGAAAATCAAAGTTGCACAAATATACACTTTTTTAACATACATATCAAAAATAGTATCCTTCTTATCAGAAACAGTAAAGTTGAACTGAAGAAAATGTATGATTTAAAGAATAGTAATTTAATTTACTGGCATCAATTTCTAAATGGGAGTAAAATACAGTCAGCTGATTACTAGATACAGTCTGGAAAATAGTAGTTGGTTAGATATACAAACAAGTAAGGAATGTGTTCAAGACAAAGTTAAAATAGCATTAGACATACAAACTAAAACTATTCCAAAAAGCCTAGACTTCTTTTCTAATATCAATAATAATTCAGCTAAAGGTAAGTCATAATTGTCAATCAAATATAAGGTTATTATAACTAAATTCTTTCCCCCTGAATTGTCATACTGGAATTATTCAACAAAAATAAATGAAGAATTTTCTGAGAAAAGTAAGAAACAAAATCAACATCCTCTCTATACTGGAAAATGTATACATGTAAATTTTTGCACAGAGTTTTTCTAACACACCACACAATTGCTGTTATATATAAATCAGAAAAAAATAAAATGCTGGAGAGGCAGTGAAGCCCTTGATGCCGACTGGGTTCATATTATCATAGAATACAACATATTATCATCTTTTTGGACTGATTTTAGAAACTTCTGCCAAGCAGTGTTATCAGAAAATTGGACTATTACAAATTCCTTGATGTTTAATGCTGCAATCCCAGACACAGTTCCAGTATCACAAATATATCTTCTTTTGTCTGTCTTAGCTACTGCTAGGAAAGTTGTAACTAAAAACTAGAAATTAAAAAGTACTTTCTCTTTTACTAATGAATTTATCTGTCTAGCCAAATCTGCTTGTAAAAATTATTTACTGATCATAAAAATGAGAACTACAAATGTAACTCATCAATATATAGCCTGGGGAGAAATGTAATGATCTATTAGAAAAGTACTAATGGTCCTGTGTATATAATTGTTGTTATGGACTTTTGACTATAGTTTTGTTTTATTTTGTTTCAAATTGTTGAATTATTCTTGGAATATGTAACATTAAATAAAAACTTAAAAAAAGAAAGTAGGATTGGAATTAACTAAGTGTTTAGCAGCAGTGTCATCAACTAAAACTATAACTACTGGGTCAAGTTTGAGACAAGTGTATAACAATGTAAAAAAACTGAGGAACATTATACAGCCTATCTGCCTATTTAGTGACAGCTGGCTGACTTAGGACAATTACAGGCAGTAACACTCACATCCTCTGAAGCAGACAGAACAGGAAGAATGGGTGTAGGTTCTGGAAAATCCTTCGGTAACAGCTCAAAGTATTTTCTGAGTGGCTGAAAAACCTCAGTGCTCTCCCACTGTAAACACTGGCACATTCTAGCAATAGTGTAGCTCCCACTGTATTTCACTGTAGAAGTAATACACTGCAGTTTTCCATTATACCACAAGGTGGAGCTCCTTTTCAGGAATATAAAAGAATTTCGAAAATGAAAGAGAGGAGACTGGAACACTAGTTGAAGGAGGGAAGACTGAAAGACTAGCTTAAAGGAAAAGGGCCTTGCAGCATGACTGGATTTTTTTCTTCTAGTGTTTTGGGACAGAGAGGTGAGGTAGCAGTTTGTGTCTATCTCTTGCTGAAATCCTGGATGATGGTATTTTATGGATTCAGGAGAGAAGTCTGAAACCAGTAATTCCATACCTGCATACGAGTCAGCAAGAAAAGAAGTTCCCTTGGGCCTAGTGCAGAGATGCCATAGATGACTACCAGAGTTCTGGTGGGTGACTTTCCATTTTTCTTGTCGGAGGAACTGCGGTGTCTGGTCGCTGGGATATTCTCGACGGACTGGTGAGAGACTTTTGGCCATCATTTTTATACTTTTATAAGATAGTGGATCCCCCCCAAACACTTTATGGATTACAAATAGCTAGGATCCATATGAGCTCCAACCTTGGGCCCCATCATGCCAGCAGTAGGACTGTAAGTAGTCACTGGCCAGTGAGAACAGGGTACAATAGAGTGTGTCATAGTTGGTCTGTTTAGATTGATCTAGGGAGTAGAGGGTGTTAGCACTGTTGCCCTAAAGACTCTATTGCTAAATGACATTGCATTTTCTCATATTTGTATTGTTGCATTAAAAATCTTTATTGTTCAGTGACATTGCATTTTTCTCGTGTTAGTACTGCTGCCTTCAAGAATATTTACTGCTCAATGACACTGCATCTTTTTCATATCTGTACTGTTGTATTATAACCCTTTTTTTTCTCCCTCAATGACATTGCATTTTTTTCCGTGTTTGTATTGCTGCATTATAAAAGCTTTACTGCTCATTGATATTGCCTTCGTGTGCATGTTTGAATGTCAAGATCTTTTCTGTTGAGTACTGGGGAAGGGGGTAAATGTATGGTTTCATTACATGCATATCTAGCTCTGCCTTACTGCTAACTGGTGCACTGTTGAAATAATTTCTTTGTTGTTGTGCTACTGCCCTTTAAACTAAAGTGTCACCTAGAACAAAATCTGTTTTCATTTGCCACCTTGGGGTGTTGGGCCTAAAGAAGGGGTGTCACCAGAGTCAGGTAGGAAGGAACCCGTATCTACTTCAGCTACACCTGCGGGTGTGCTACAATAGTTTCAGAGAAAGAGAACCCCCACAGGGAGAATCAGAAACTAAGCTCTCCTCTGAGTCTGAATCAGAAATCTGAGGGGGAATAAACTGCATCCACGCCTGCATCTTCCTGTTCAGATTCAAAATTTTGAATCTCTTCAGGAAAAGAAGAATCCCTCTTTCTTTTACAAGAAACTAATTTATAAGAAAGATCTATAGCCTAAATTAAACCCCAAACCAGACCCTGTAAGCTACTCCTATACAAAGAAATTTAAGGAGAAGTAGATACATGCTTGGTTTTCTGTTTCTTTTTGACAAGAAGAACAGGGCAACCATCTTACTAATGGCAGCAGCTGCCTCCCCAGGGATAAGCACAGCATTCTGAAAAAACAGGAAAACCTTCCGTCGCCTCTTCCTAGGACCAAAAAGAGTGTTGCTCCCTTGCTCAATGAGGAGATCCCAACAGCCACAGAGGACATGGTTGCCTTCCAGTCCACAATGGCTGTAGGTGTTACACCAGAAGGACATGGGGTAAAATATGAGAGGTCTGAGGTACAAGAAACGACCACAGCAGAGTCACCCACCTGCAGCCGAAGGAACTGCTATCCTGCTGTGGTAGCAAAGACTGTTTGCTTAATTTTTTTTTCTTTTTTGTGGTTGGAAGAAGGCCTGACCATGACACTGGTAGCCTGTTCCATGGTTAAGCCAGAAATGGTGCCGCTTTCCTGGGGAAGACAAGCAGCAAATGCTGATAAACACTACCAGTCCAAAAACATTACTTTTTGATAGAAAAAGCACTTCAAAATATTATGCCAGCCCCACAAAATAAATAAATAAACAAACAACTTCTCCACAGAAGAAACATTTTTTCAGTTGCTTTACACTCTTTTTAAACTGACAGAAAAAAATGAGTGCTCTGTTTAAAAGTATGTTGCAGTCTCAAGACTGTCAGTTAAAATACTACACTCCTAGCTGTAAAGTAACCTTTCTGAAGAAGAAAGTAAAAAAAAATCTACAAAATGAAGAACATTTATTTTTTTCCCCAAAAGGAACTTATCTGCCCAGCAAAGGAAATCACTAGCTGGCCATCGATCCTCAAAAGCCTAAGAGCAGTGTACTCTTTGGAGGAAGTAAAGCTTTGAAGGGCTTTGCACCCAAACTTGTCTTTTAGTTACCTCAGCTGGAGATGCCTGATACTTTGGGTGCATGGAAGGTGCCCTGAAGCTTTGGAAAATGGTTGGCTGTTACATCCTTGGCAGCTAAGACTAATACAGCAGTGATCAATGTGATGAAAATCTCTATTTGTGGAAAAAAAGGGAAGAAAAAATCCGGTGTATTACCAAAACAGAGAGGGCCAAGCTTTAAAGATAAAAATTAGGAAACTTAAATTACTTTTTATCATTAACTTTTATTCTGAATATTCTTGAATCAGGCAAGGCCTGGAAGAATTTGGAACAAAAAAAATGATTCACCAGGGCAGGTATCCACAGACTGAGAACATTTAATATGATTACTAAGCCTATATGTCTTCCTCTAAAGATTACATTTTTATGAAACTTTTCAAGATAGGCAGCCCTGTTGATATGTTTAACAAGAAAAGGATGACTTCTATAATAATCAACCATGATATAGTTGAAAAAAAATGATAACCACTGCAGAAGCTGACTATCGGTCTCCTACATTACCATTCATTGCAAAAGAAAAGCAAATAGCTATGTACTTATGATCAGAAAACGACACAAAAACCTTACCAACTTAAACTAAATAAAACAACACAGTATACATCAAAACTCCTAAAAATCTTGTGTACACAACCAAATTAAGTTCTTAAACCATCCATATACATGGTGGGGTGGGGGTCACCACTCCACATACCCCTTAGTTATATATACATATTTCATGGTTGCAAAACTGCTACTTCAATGCAAAAACCTTCAAAAAGACCTACTTGACCTCCACATGTTATGGAACTGCAGTAGAAGCCAACAGCAATGTTTAACAAACTGACATTGCCAAAACCAAAGTCAAATGAGTAGTGAACAAACTGCAGTACAACCTTATTGATATATATATATATTACTGAAATTTCCTGTTACCTGATTGTGACTCAGAAATCTATTTATGAGTCTTTAATTATGTCTTTGTAGGGTTATATTTGACTTTCAAGTTCAGAATAGGCTTTTCTTTTATACATTCAAATCTATTTTCATTTTCCTGCAACAAGTTTAAAGGAGATAAGCAGAGCTTATTTACTGTAGTGAACTACAGACAAAGCTCCAGCAATACACACCATAAATTATAGTCTGTATAGCAAATATTGGAATCAATGTAATACAAACAAGCATTCCACATTGTGCAAAACAAAAATCAAAATGACAAGAGTTTACACAATCTTAACTCACAATTAATGTAGTATTACACTGAAAAGCATTTATTTATACAGTAAAACTGAAATGAACAACCATATTAAAAAGCACCCAGAAGAAGATGCCAAGTGATTGTTTATTCTACAATCTATGCATCATAGCTACTCTATTAGGGTCTATATCATATGAGTGAATTGTACAAATTGCGAATGCTCATAATATCGAACGTACCGGACCTCAAAGTACTTTTTCTGAGATCGCTGTACAGTGAAGAATGGGATATTTGCCCTTTACTCACTGTAGTGCGATCTTGGAGTTGGAATATATATTTAGCAGGGGGTGCGGGGGGCACAGCCCCCCACAATAGAAAGTTCGAGGTCTGGTACGTTTGATATTATGAACGTTCGTAATTTGTGCAATTCACTCATATGATATAGACCCCTCAATTAGACTAACTTAACATTTCCCTACCTTACCTTAAGTCTTTGTAAGGAGGGACTAGCCCTCGCTTGCACTACACAACAATTGTTTTGTAGTGCTCAAAGAAGGTGTGGAATGGGATATGTTAGACTTACAAAAGAAAGCCCAGCAGAATGCAGACTTCAGGTAGTTCAAGATAAAATGTTGCCATAGTGTGCTATGCTTAAACAGCATCTCAAAGGGATCTCTATAAGTTCATTATACATGCTTACCAAACTGTACTTAAATTACGTCACAGACAAACTTCAAGATCACAGCCAAATAACTTACTTTCATTTGAATACTACTAACTCATTAAGCTTAAGCCAAGATGAAAAGTACACTTTTATGTACAAATAATTATTGTCTACATAACGCAAAGAAAATCCACTTAATGACCATGTTCCTTTAAATCACTCACATCTGACAAAGAAAGACTATTAAAGATGAGTCACAGTGCAATGATCTGTAGCTAAGCAATCATTTAAGATGAATTTTGCATTTAGTCAAAGTAGAGCCAAAGTGAAAAAGTAGCTGGATGCAAAAAATGGAAGGATGGATATTTTCCAAATACTCTGTATCTAAGTGATGCTACAGTTAGGTTATTTCAGTGAAAACATTTGCATAGTTATACAACTGTTTCCTAAATGCAGCAAAACGGTTAGCATTTCTAACATGAAGATATTTCTACCTGTGTGGAATAACTAGCCATAGACCATGACAACCCTTTCCCACCCTTGTCCCTAGGATCTTACACATTGTCTCTACTACCATTATCTGATGGACCTATTCATTCTAAGGAGGAGAGAATCAAGCATCCCCAGACAAGGTGATCAACCTTGAGACCCATTCTTTCCTACCCAGGAAGCTTAATCAGCTTATTCATTCTTTCAGCAGTGAATACTGGGCATTAGACAGTATGCCAGTTAGAGGATCCTACCACAGAACTCTCGCCCCCTCAGCAACAACCTTAAGTGTCAAATCCTGCCTGACCTCTTAGGTTAAGTACTATCCACTGTCTGGCAGCATGCTCTCTGTAAGGTCCAGCTCTGTGGATGCATCACCTGGTGCTATCACATCATGTCACGCAAGTGGCAAGCCAGTGCTGCCTCCCTCACTCCAAGGGTGGTAGCAGCTAGTAATTCCCATCCACCCTGGCTTACACTCACCAATACCCATGAAAAGGAGTAATCTGGGGCACAATTAAGACTTTATTCTTCTGTGCCTGGAAGCAGGTCACGGCACTCATTTTTAAGTTTGTGGTCAGGATGCTCAGCACCAGTAGTGTACCACTACTATTTGGCAGTTAGTGCAGGGGATTAAGGGTATGAGCTGCTAAACAGCTAATTCATATTATACAGGATTTGATTCCCCCAGCCTCTATTTGCCTATTGTGTGACCTTCAGTAAGTCACTTAACCAGAGAGTGCGTTAGGTTCACTGGGAAATTTGTTTAGGCTCCTTAATGGTCTCCTAGACTGCATGCCTAGTAATTACCTATGAACTATGTTTGCACTGTGTTTTCAACTGGTTTCAGCTTTACAAATAATTATCTGTATGCAAATATGTGTTGTATGAGAAATAACCATCTAAATTAGCCTAAATGTGCAGTGAGGATGCTTAGCTTAAAATTTAGCAATTGCTTTATAAACTTTTATCAAACTTTTCTAAAGAGGGAAGAGGTATAGCAGTTATGCCACTGATTCTACAGGGTTAAGAACTTTAAATATTAAGTAATTGGACATCATTCATAATAAATTTGCCTCTGATGGAATTTACATGCTGTACCAAAATTACATCTTGGTCTAGTAAACCCCTGATACATGATTTCTGAAACTCTTGAGATACTACCAGAAGTTGTACTAATTTCCAGAAGGCCAGTTGTGTCAGCTGGTAGATTTTTGTTTCCCAGCAGCATAAGCAGAGATTTAAAATCTTTATGAAAGAGAACAGCAAGTGTTGCACACAGCCTCGATTCTACTGTACTAAAATTGGACTGCAGATTTTTATGGAAGGTTCTGGAGAAAAGTGGAAATCAGATCATGTACATAATGCAACAACATGGCCTGAAAGCAAGGACTTCAGTTATGGGTCAGTAGCTGCACTGTGGAAGTATGAAGCAGCTTATGGCTGAAAGGGGTTCATGGATCAATCTACCTATTGGACAGCAAACAATAAATAAAATAAAAAAAGAAATAAGCATTAGGGATAACTTGAAGGTCTTGGTGATGAGGGTTTGAAGTAAGCTGAAATACCAAATGCTGAGGTCACTGAGGCTATCTGAGGTACTTCTTGTAAGTTTTAAAATGGTGAGAGAATTCTTAAAACACCAGTCAAGTATTGGCTACCCTTTATATTTACCATCTCTACAATACAGATGAGTTGGCAGAATGCATGCTAAATTTATCTTGGTATTCCGTTGTATTTGTTTGTATATTCCACTGAATGTGATTAGTATAGAGTGAATGTTGTCGAAAATCCATTCAAGAATTTGCTTGAGATTTAAAGCAAGTTCTAGCTGAACACGTGTAACAGTTGCACATACACAGTTGGAAACTCCTGGTGTTCTGGCTGCAGTGTGATTCTCAAACAATCAGGAAATATATTGCTGATTGATAAGTATACTTCTTGGCATTTTAACCTTTCAGAGTTCTGCATTGTCTTAATTTTGCCTGACAGAATTATTTTATATAGTTTTTTGGCATTGTTTTCTGTTTCTAATCTGTTCTCAAACTGCATTGTTTTTGTTTCGCATCTGTCCTGAAACTGCTTCCCCCCTATTCCTGTGGTGAAGTTTATAAAACCGGTCTAGCAGCTTTTGTGTTATCTGATTGCTTCAAGGCTTGCTGATTTAAAAATAGTTTCTGTTTGTAAATTCCTGCATACACTGTTGGAAACTCCTAGTGTTCTGGCTGCAGTGTGATTCTCAAACAATCTGGAAATATATAACTGATTGATAAAGTATATTTCTTGGCTTTTTAACCTTTTAGAGTTCTGCATTGTCTTAATTTTGCCTGACTGAATTATTTTATATATTTTCTGGCATTGTTTTCTGTTTCTCATCTGTCCTGAAACTGCATTCTTTTCTGTTTCTCATCTGTCCTGAAACTGCTTCTCCCTATTCCTGTGGTGAAGTTTATAAAATTGGTCTAACAACTTTTGTGTTATCTGATTGCTTCAAGGCTTGCTGATTTAAAAATAGTTTATGTTTGTAAATTCCTGCATACACTGTTTCTGTTTGCTTCAAGGCTTGCTGATTTAAAAATAGTTTCTGTTTGTAAATTCCTGCATACACTGTTTCTGTTTTCTGTTTCTCATTTGTCCTGAAACTGTTCCCCCTCCCCCCACCCTATTCTTGTGGTGGTTATAGTTGGTGGCTTTGCAGTTGCCCGCCCCTATTGTAAATTTGATCTGGGAAACCTCTCCCATTCTGGTGTTCACTCTACTTAATACAGAGAGAACATTTGAGAAGGTCAACCCACTTAGGTTCTTAACCTTGAATTTTTCTTCTGCTCCTTCTTCCTCTCTCCTTGCACTTTACTAAAAGAAATTGCACTTTATTTTGCTTTTCCTCTTCTTAAAAGTACTCAATTGTGTTTATTCTTCTCCATTTATTATTGCTTGGTAGTAGCCTGATTAAAATGTAAGTGTTACTCTAAGCCTTTTGGTTTAAGCACTTGGGCTCCAGACCAGTTGTTTTATATTAAGAAGGTTTGTGGGCTGCACTGTTGTGGCAGGACAGGTAGCTTACATCCTTCTAAGTTGGGAATTGCTGATTGAAGGCTCAGTGTCTGTTATTCTAAAAGTGTATTAGTTCTGGTTAAAGCACTTGTGTTTCAGGCCAGTTATTTTTCATTAAGAAGGTTTGTGGTCTGCACTCTTGTGAGAGGAGAGGCTAGATTCTGCCCTTCTGAGCTGGGAATTTCTGGTTAATGGCTTATTGTGCCCGCTTATTTGAACTGTTTCTTTCTGAAACTGGTGCGCCTTGGTTGCTGCAGCATAGCCTAGATTCAGGCATCCTGAATCTAGTTTTGTTTGTATAACTTGAGCACTAATCCAGGCCATCTGTTTTCGAGAACGTTCCCCTGTTGTGCAGTTAGAACTTGTCTGATTGAAGACTGCTGGAACAGGGCTCAGGTTTGAGCTTTTTTACTGGTTAATTTGTTTAAATCCGTTCGCTCGTTTTCTATTGTTATATAAAATAATTGCACTTTACTCATCTGTTTTTACTGTACTTGTGTTTCTTCCTACTTTATTACTTTATTTTGCTTTTGCTGCATGTTTTAAAAGTACTTAATTGCATTTATTACTGCTTCTTAGTAGCCTGGTTAAATTGTAACTGTTATTCTAAGCCTTTGGTTGAAGCACTTGGGCTTCAGACCAGTTGTTTTACATTAAGAAGGTTTGTGGTCTGCACTGTTGTGGCAGGACAGGTAGCTTACATTCTTCTAAGTTGGGAGTTGCTGATTGAAGGCTTAGTGTCTGTTATTCTAAAAGTGTATTAGTTCTGGTTTAAGTACTTGGGCTTTGGGCCAGTTATTTTACATTAAGAAGGTGTGGTCTGCACTCTTGTGGGAGGAGAGGTTAGATTCTGCCCTTCTGAGCTGGGTGTTTCTGGTTAAAGACTTATTGTGACTGCTTATTTGAACTGTTTCTTTCTGAAATTGGTACGCCTTGTTTGCTGCAGCATAGACTAAATTCAGATCTGCTGAATCTAGCTTTGTTTGTATAACTTGAGCACTAATCCACACCATCTTTTTTTTTGGAGAAGGCTCCTCTAAGATATAGCTTCCTCGTAGAAGATTTATGAGAGGATAAGAGAATTTGCTTTGTCTCATTGGAAAGGTTATGGAGTGGAGCAGCCAAGCTGTCAGCTTCAGGGACTACCGAGAGGAATGAAGTTCCCCCGACAAGTGCGTCAGAAGGCCTGGAACTGGGTCCAGAATCCAAGGGTCCTCCAAAAGTTGAAGTCAAAGGAACGAAATATGATAAAGCCAATGAGGGGCTTTTAGAATGATGGCCCTTCACAGGGTTTTTGCTTTCTGTAGAACCTTTGGTATCAACAGGATTGGTGGAAATGCATACAGAAGACCCGGAGGCCAATCGTGTATGAGTACATCCCTTGGGGCTTCTCCCAGAGGGGGAATCAGGGCAAAGTAGCTTCTGCATTTCATGTTCATGTAACTGGCAAAAAGGTCACAGCAAGGCTGGCCCCACCTGCGGAATATCCTGTCCACTATTTTTTTCTTGAGGGACCACTCATGGGGCAACAGAATTGCTCTGCTCAGCTTGTCTGCTATCATGTTGGACTTCCCTGGGATGTGTGTTGCCAACAGAAAGCGCTAGGTGGAAATAGCCCACTGCCATACTCTGAGAGCCTCACAACAAAGGGGGTAAGACCTGGTTCCTCCTTGTTTGTTCAAATACCGGACTACTGACATGTTGTCTGTCTGAATCACAATCGCATCCAGAGGAAGAGAGTCCTGAAAGTACTGCAATGCCAAAAGTACTGCTCTTATCTTTAGGACACTGATATGCAGATGTGTCTCTTGATCGGTCCATGTGCCTTGGGCTGTCTTTCCCTGAAAATGCCCCCCCCACCCTATCAGGGAAGCATCCATGGTCACTATGGCTGCTGAAGGGGGTAGCACAAATGGGCGTCTTATCATGACATGAAGTTAGGTCAACCACCACTGAAGATCCTTTTTACAGGAATTTTTGATCATTATCATGTGAGACATGGGAAGCTCTTGGTAAGATCATTGAGTGAACAACAGCCATTGTAGTATCCGCATGTGCAAACGAGCTAGTGGTATAGCTAGAATTGCTGCTGCCATCAGGCCTAACAATTTCAGAACTTCTGATGCTGGTGCTTTGTCTTTGGATATCAGAACGCTGACATGCTGATGAAGAAGAAAGACTCTTTCTATTGGAAGCCTTAGTGTGGTGGTGGTGCTGGTGTCCAGTTCTGCTCCAATAAAAATGATATGCTGTGATGGTGACAAGGCAGATTTTTCTGAGTTGATTGTAATGCCCAGTTGATTGCAGAGTGACAGAGTGGACTCCCTGGCCTGAATGAGTTGATGCCTGGTGGTGGCGGTGGTGGTAAGGAGCCAATTGTCTAGGTACGGAAACATCTGGAATCCAAAATGCCTCAGGTGAGCCATGACCACTGCCATGGATTTGGTGAACACTCTGGGGGCTGTAGTGAGGCCAAAAGGCAGGGCTCGAAACTGGTAATTATTGGCTCCCAGCTAGAAGCGCAGATGATCCCTGGATGGCCTGGCCAACGTTTGGACCTCTATTGTTGCTTGTACCCTGTAACTGGGTGGAACGTCTGGGATTTGTCTTATGGGTGGGGGGGATGTGGCGAATGGGATGAAGTATCCTCTGGAAATGATACTTTGTACCCAGCTGTCTTATGTTATTTTGAGCCAGGCATCTGGTACAATGATAAGCGACCCCCGATTGCCTCCAGAGTAGGACAGTCAGGCCTCCTTTCAGGAGCGCTGGTAGGGCTTCCCAGAGCAGTGATCTCCATCACCCTGGTGTTGCGGACCCCCTTTGCCGCGAGGGTGGTGTCTTCCATTATTGCCCCCTCCTCTGCCTCTAGAGGGGGGGTTCACCACGTGCATCCTGAAAGGCTCCTTGGACTTTTCGGAATCACATTTTTCCTCCCCTTTGACCCTTAGGGTAGGGTCTGGTAGGGGTGGAAAAACGGACCCCAATGGCAGACAGAGTTTTCCCGTCTTGCTCACACCTGGTTAAGGTTTCCTTCATTTTAGGCCCAAAAAGGGATGAGCCATCAAAGGGAGTATTCATGAAGGATGACTTGAAGTGCTCTGCGAAGGAACACAAGGGCATCCAGGAGTGTCTCCTAAGAGCAACTCCTGTAACTGATGCCCTACTCGTTCCATCAGCTGCATATGAAATAAGGAGCATGGATGAGTTTACTATAGAATTGAAGGTAGCAAGCTGGGCGGCAACTTTGTTGGTAGCTCCTGCAGCTACTGTACCCTGAAGAGCATCTCCTAGCTCTTTAAGGAGATATCTTTGTAACCTGGTAAAATGGGTTAAATAGTTGAGTGAACAAAGAGCAAAAGTCGCTGAACTAAACATGCGCTTCCCATATCTATCCATGATCCTGGAGTCTCTGTTAGGAGGATGGATAGACGAGGAAGTTTCAGACATTTCCTTTTTGGTTGCTGCCACCACCACCACCATGGCATCAACTGGCAAACCTTTTGTTAAGAAAGATTTGTCAAGGGGGCAGAAATTAACTTATTAGGCCTCCTAGGGACAGGCTCCATAGTATTCGGAGACTCCCACGTCCTTCGTGAGACCAGCTGCATCAACTCATCGAAGGGCAGAGACATCCAGGAGGTGGAGGGCTGAGACTCAAAAGCCTTCAGGAGAACTGACTCATCCTCAGTATAGTTTTTGGACTGCCAGTCACCCCTCTGCCTCAGGATTTCAAGTATCTCAGCAAATGAGATATCTTCAGAGGGGGACTGTGGGGACCCTTCTGACTCATCCAAGTCAGTATCAGATGTTAGAGACTCCTGGGGGGAGTCTAGATGTTTCCTCTTACACAATCTCTTCCTGGGAACCTCATCAGTGGGAGCTTCTGGTGAGGTCTCGGAAGAGCAAGGGCCACCCAATGGGGCTTCCTGAGGCTCTGGGTCTCTACGCTTGGTCAGGATGTGTGAGGCAGAAGCAGACACAGGCGCTTTAGGGGAGGAGGAAGCCAGATCTGAGGTCAAGGATGACTTAGGAGACATGACTCTCCTCATGATATCAAAAGCACCTCTGCTCCGATGTGAGGGAACCGACGGATCCGAGGAAACCATCCATACCCCCAGCACCGGGACAGTGAGCTCCAAACCTGAGGTAGGAGCTGAGCTCATCTGCGCCGAAGCCCTGAGAGGCAGAGTCAGAACTGACAAGTCGGTCCGACTATCCTCCCTGGACCCAACCAGAGAGTGTCGGCTCCTAGCATCCTCGATCGGCACCGAGGATGTCAGAGTGAAAGAAGCCGAAGACACTGGAGCAGGCATCGGCTCTGAGCATTCCAGAATCAACAGGTCCAACTCCTCCAGCTCCGAAGGACCAGCATGGTTCGGAGGAGGAACAGTTTGAGCTGGTGTAAGGTTCTTCGGCTCCGAAGCCATTTGGGTTGAAGCCGAGAAAATTTTTGCCAAGGTTGGTGCCAGTAACAGCATCTGCACCACACGATCCACATCCAGATCAGAAAGGCTGATAGAGGACTGAGATGAGTGCACTGAGGGTGGCACCGGCTGTAAAGTTTTGGATACCGATTCCAAGACTGGGGGACCAGCTCCAAAAAGAAAAGACTGTCGGTTCCGATGGCAGTGGAGCCAAAGTCGAAGATTTTTTTGATTTCTTTGATTCAGAAGTCTTAGAAGACTTTGAGGACTTGCTAGATCCATCTTGGTCGCTCAAAGCTTCTTGGAAGGATGGTTTCAACAAACCTCTGTCTATTAATTTTCTTTTCCTTTCCTGAAGGACCCTGGAGGAGAAGGAATGGCATACAGAACAGCTATCCTGTAAATGCAGGGCTCCTAGACAGTACACACAATTTACATGGCTGTCTGTTGGCCACACTTTGGGCACTTTTTGAAACCTGACTTAGGATGCTTCTCTTGGTCAGCCATTGTAATCTCAGAGAGAAAATTACTGTCACCACAACAAATTCTAAACAGTAATTATCCACAAAAGCCTTAGATAAAATCAGGGTAAGTCACACACAAACAGAATAATACTAATGAAAGTGACAGAAAAAGGTCTAAAACACACAATAAGAAAAATATAAGCAGACTATGCAATGAAAAGGAGGATAGCTGCTATAAGACACAACAAACCTTATCTAAGATTTTCTAAGGAATAATTATATCTGAGGAAAAATTACTGTCAACTACAAAACTTCAACAGTAATTATCATTCCATGCCTTTTCTACAAAATGTTAAGGCTAAGCACACCACACTGCAAATAACTATAAACTATCTAACTATTAAGTATAAATTGTGAAAAAAGGTCACTGAATAAACACACTGTAATAATCAGAAAAAGGTTTTTTAAACTAGGCCTAAAACAAGAAGCCAGCTAGTATTTTAAAATACACTAATGGGAAGGGAATATAATGTAGCTAAACACACCAAAAATCTTTAAGAACTTTATAAAACTATTCAAAACTATGTAAAACGATCTAAATATTAATATAATATTAAGTAAAGAAAGAAAAAAAACAGTTTTATTGGCTTGAGCTAATGCAGAACCTCTGATCTGTTGCAGCAGCAAACTAGATGTTGGGTAACTGTAGGTGCATCATGGGATACGGGACTTGGCCTCGAGCTATTTGAAAACCTTGAGCGTTGCAACTGGCCACCTTGGAGCCGAGGCATTGGCTCCGAACCCATCAGTAAAGAATGAACGGTGAGACAGAACAACTTCACATTGTACACTTTATGGATCGCCGCTTAGCTAGGGTTAAACTATTGCCGGCGCCATAAAGTGTGCTCTTCAAATTTTCCCTTAGAACTAGCCAGTTTTTTAGTTTTAGCACTAAAATCTGTTTCTTTGAACTCAGAACTCATTGTAAGCACTAAATAAGCTACAAATTACTACAGCACTCAACTTTCCTCACTTGTCTAAAAGAAAACAGTTTTTAGTACTTAATAAATAAGCACCTATCCAGGCATGTCTAAGGGTCAGCTCCCGGTGTTTTCTCCTGTCTACCTGATGAATCTGGGCATCTTGGGGCAATGCAGCAATTGTGTCATGTACACAGACAACCCTCTCCTCCTACCACCCAATACTACAACCTGTGAGAGATGCACTTATATAGCCAAACTGGAAACAAAGCTCTATTAACCCAAGACTGGACTAGACAGTCAAGAATAGAAGGTAAACACTTGTACCACACCACACTCATCACATAGTCCCTCAAAACCTACACCACCAAAACACACACATAGAAACACGAAACACACACCTACATCTGCTCAAGCAACAGAGACCTCCAAAGCAGAAACGCAAGCAACCCCCCCCCCCAACACAACCCAAATGACACACAGTCCACAAAATCAGTGTGCCACTCAACCACAGCCCATAAGGCATAACAACATACCCAACACTCTAGTCATAGGTGACTCTATAGTCAGGCACACTGATGTTCCACACACCAGGCTAAACAAAGAGAAAGTTACTGTCAGCTGCCTGTCGGGTGCCAGGATCAACCACATAACGCATACACTCAGGTCACTCCACAACAAGTACAAATATGATGCTGTCATTGTCCATGTTGGTGCAAATGACCTGAGATGTACCTCCCTGGACTACATGAGAAGAGACATGGAGGAACTCTCCAATCTTGTAGCCCAGACAGGTATGACCCTAGCCCTGAGTAGCATCCTGCCATCACCCAGAATGATACCACAGTACAAGGACAAAATGATTGACTTCAACAATTGGCTAAGCTTCTGGTGTCATTCTAAGGGGATCCAGTATCTGTCTGCCTGGGATGACATGATCGACAGATCACGATGCTTTGCCAGAGATGGCCTGCACCTGTCGCCCTTGGGATTCTGGATACTGGCTAAGGCTCTTGCCACCCCTATAGTGCCTTTTTTAGGCAAGGTTCAAATGACAAATTCACCACCTTAACAGGTGCAAGCAAGCAAAATCTGAAGGTAATGCTACTCAATGCTAGAAGTCTAAACCTCAAAATGCATTCACTTGAGGCACTCCTTAAAATGGTGAACATCTACATCTGTGCATTGACAGAGACCTGGTTCCAGTCTCCAGAGAGCACCCCTGCATTACCAGGCTATAATTCATACCACACCTTTTGGCCACCTAACCTGGACCAAAACACTAAAGGTGGAGGCATGTCCATATTCATTAAGGATATCCACACCTCCAGGCTAGTTGCTCAGCATAATGCATCCGAGATTATTCAAGTGCAACTAACTCGGGGCAAGACCACAATCCAAATTGGAACTTGCTACAGATTACCCACCATGCCCCAGGATTCCCTCTCCTCATTTCATGATACACTGGAAAATATTAGGGTACAACCCAACACCCTAATAATGGGCAATTTCAACTACTCCATCATTAACTGGGAAACTACTCATGTACCAACTCTTTTGCTCAACGTTTTTTGGAATTCATAAATTCCAATGCCTTGGATCAACTTATCCACACCCCCACCAGGGGCAGCAATATCCTAGACCTGGTCATCAGCAATATGGGTGACCAGTGTTCCACACCAGAGGTCAATTCCTCGTTGGTCAGATCCAACCACAAGCTAATCACCCTAGACATCCACATCCCACCCCTACCCCTCATTAGGAAATAACCGTAAAAAAAATTCTTCAAAGCCAACTTCACGCTTCTTAAGACAGAAGTGGCAAACTTCATGACACCCATGCAGACGTACAATAGAGGTACGACTGCTGAATCCTACAAAAATGCACTTTATAAGCACTTACACAAGTCCATGGATCGTGCTATCCCTAACAGAACCAAGATGCTATCCTCCAAAAAAAGGAAGCCAATCTGGTGGTCCCCTGCCATAAACAACCTCTACAACAGAAGAAAGAAACTGTTGCAAAAAAAGAGTAAAATCCCATGACTGGAGGAACTCCCTGGTCAGCCTCAGTAAGAAGCTGAGATCCCTCATAAAATCCTCCAAAGCTAGCTACAAAAACAAAACTGCCACTGATTCTAAAAACAACCACAAAGCATTCTACAGCTATGTCAAGAATCTCAATGGCAACACTCAGATCTGCTCTGAGTTACAGCACAATGGCACTAAATATGCAGAACCAACTGATATTGCCAACATCCTCTCACCCCCTGAAGGGCCCATCCCTATACCAGAAGAATGCAAAGTTCCTGTAATCATGGCTGCACAGGTAAAAACCACACTCTCCAAAGCCAGGAACACAGCATCCATGGGACCTGGCTGCATTCTACACGAACTACAGAATGAACTGGCACCCTGCCTAAGCACCATGTTCAATCATAGCCTCATCTCAGGCTTTGTGCCCAGTGAATGGTGCACAGTGACAGTTATCCCACTCCACAAAAGGGGAGCCACCACGGACCCCAGGAACTACCGTCCCATTAGCCTAATGAGCCTGGTCTGCAAGGCCATGGAATGTATCATCATGGATCTTATACACAAAGACATTGGTAATCTCCAAACTCTGGACCCCACCCAGTTCGGGTTTGTAAAAGGCAGATCATGTCTCCTAAACCTGACAGACTTCTTTGAAGCAGTCATCAAAGCCGTAGACTAGGGTAAGGTGGTTCACACAGCCTATCTAGATATCGCTAAGGCTTTTGACACCATCCCCCACTCTGGAATTATAGATAAACTCACTAAACTAGGTATAAATCCCTATGTTACAAGATGGGTTGCCAATTGGCTCACTGACAGTACCGATACTGTTAAAGTAGCAGACTCCAAATCCGACTTCAGACCAGTGACAAGTGGAGTACCACAGGGTTCAGTCCTGGGTCCTCTCCTGTTTGGTATCTACTTTTCTGAAGTACAGGCTAACACAGAAGGTCTTTGGCTAACGAAGTTCCCAGATGACTGCAAACTAGGAGCCATAATCGAAACTCCTAACGATGCGGACATCCTACAAAAGGGCCTCACGGAGACAGATGCCTGGTGTCAAAGCCATGGTCTCAGGCTCAATGCCAAAAAGTGCATTGTCATCCCCTTTGGTAAAAACTCTGTACCACCCATGAGGTACCACAAAGGTGGTAGTTTACTTAACACTGAAAGTGTGAAAAGAGACCTTGGAACACAGGTGGACAGTAGTCTCTACTTTGATAATCACATTGCCACAGTAGTCAGGAAATCCTCCAACATGGCACTCATCATGAAAGGTTTCTCATCCAGGAAAAAAAAAAGTCATTGTTCCCCTCTACTCATCACTCATTAGACCCATTATAGAGTACAACGCCCCTTTTGGTATGTACCTCACAAGACATCTACAACAACTAGAAAACCCACAGAAATACCTCACAAAGAGGATTACTGGCCTCAAACAGATGCCCTATGCAGACCATCTCAAAAAACACCAGCCTTACTATGTCGCATATCGCTGCCTAACATACAAAGCTAAGTCAATTCCAGAGCTGTTGGACATGCTCCACTTAAAAAAATCCCAATCCCTCCGAGCTAAACACTCTAGGGACCTAAAGCCTGTCACTACAATAAACAGAACATGCTGGAGGGATAGATTCCTGTCCTTCCCATACTCTGGAACAAACTACCTATCTATATCAAACAAACCTCCTCATTAGCACTCTTCAGGAAAAAATTTTGATGATTGGATGGGAAATAGGAAATTCACCCCAAGGATCACCTGTGTGGCTCTGCTCGACAGGGCCACAGGAAAATAATTTTCTTGGGTGGCAAAAGCCAGGGTACCTTTCTGACTAGGCTTATATAGGCCCTATGGCCAATAGCCTAGTACCTACCTATGAACCTGAGCCTAACTGCTTTAAATCCCCTATTTTGACTGGAACAGCATCCTTTGCCAGCCCATTTAGGGCACGATATATCTCCAGGTATGAACAGCTGAGAAATATTTATTGCTTTTTTAAATTTGTTAACCAGGAATGTCAAATGAACAATCTGAGAGGTACAAATTTTAAGAAGATGAAAATAGCAAGCAACAACAGAGAGTTTCTGACCAAGATTAAAACAACAACAAAAAAAAAACACTCTGAGAGGAAAACAGAAAAATGTCGGTGAAGAGTCTGCCAAGAGCATAACCTGAAATGTAGATAATTAAAGAGAAAATCCTACAATTCACAAGGGGTTAAATGGCTTTCGAACTAATTCAGAAGGTGAAATGTAAATAGTTTTCAAGTGAAACAAAACCTCAAAACATAATTCTTAGATTTGTGAAAAAAATAGCAATATGGTTTACATAAAACACAAAAATGCATTAAAATTACATTTCTGTTAAACGTGAGATCTTCAAAACTATTACTTACATGCCTGAATCTATTGTGTCTTTTTCACCTAGTACATACTTTATTTCTGAGCTCAACAAATACAGTTCCAAATTAATTTTCATTATTACATCTGTGATACTTCCACCCAGGTATTCCAACTTGGAACATTCTGTGCCTACCACATCCCCCTGACTATATATTCTAACTCCGAGATCGCACTACAGTGAAGAAAGGGATGTAGTTCCCATACCACACTGTAGCGCAATCCCTGTGCATAATCGAACGTTATATTTGCGAATGCACAGTTTAACATTCGATTTCATAGCTGGCACACACATGAACTATTCGAACATCTGTAGTTCAAATAGCTCATAGGCATGCAATGCTACACCGATATATTGACAGTAAACCATTATACACGTGTATACTAGTTTTGCAGATAACCATTTATTTTTTGATAGCAATCTGGAAGGAGAGAAACTGTCAGCCCGAAGACTAGCACAACACAACTTAGATCAGTAGCTAAACTCAGAGAACAAAAGAGAGTAGCTAGAGACCCTGAGGAGATACTGGAAACATTTTAGGAAATTCTGTGAAAATGTACATAAGGCAAATGACAAAGAAACTCAGGATAAGGAACACCTGGAAACATTCACATAAGACTTAAATATGTCAACCTTAGGGAAAGAGAAGGCATAACAACAAATAGGACAGATTGAGAGGAAGTAAAAATGTGATATACAATCAATCAAGAAAAGAATCTCCACAAATCAGTAGCACACTGGTATAAAGTGGGAAGAATGACCACGTTAACAACTTGTAATGAAGAAAGGGTGGTATATTTGGCTGCATGTGTATCATGCTCTTCATTTTATGTGGGTAAAACTATTAGAAAGCTTAAAGAGAGAATAACAGAACATAAATCAGAAATCAGGAGGAGAGTAGTAACGAATGCTTTAAGCAAACATATTATAAAAAAAGGTGAAAATCATGTATTTAAATTTAGAGTATTAGCTGTAGTAAATATTAGTCTAAGGAAGGGAGATATTAATAATTTCCTAGAACTGAAAGAGTTAGAATGGATTATTAGACTTCAGGCAGATGTCTTCCTCTGGGTTAAATAATGCTGTTAGTCTGAAACCAATATTAGTTAAAAAACAAAGAGAAAGGTTATAAATTTTATGGCTATACTTTTGTATATATTCTTTAGTTAATTATGTATGCAAATTTAGATGAGTATATCATATTGTTTCTATATAAAAATTATTTTTATTATATTTATTGCATTTGTTGCATTTATACTGCAATTTTTATTGCATATTTTAGATATGAGTAAATTAATTATATATATGTGTGTATATTATTATATTACACTTAGATGTATAGAGTCTGTTAGACCATTACTATGATAGTAAGTCTTTTATATTTTGTTTTTAATATTTATAACACATAGGTTACACCTATAGTGCTGTTTCTTTAAGTTTCTTTGTGTGTTTGACTAGGGATGGGCTGAAGCATGTGATTTGATGATGTCTCCTATTTAAATGTAATAGTATTGTTGTAGTGTTATACTGATGAAGGGTGTAGACCCGAAAGCTTTATTCATTAAACTTTTTAAGGTGTGATATCTTTATAAAGTGGGAAGTTAACAGGTAAGAAACTATTAAGGATTTGGAAATCATTGTTTAATAAAGCATCTTAGAAAAAGGCAAAGATGTTGGTATTACCAAAAGAAGGAAAGGGCAAAGTGAACCCTGTATCACATAGACCTATTTCAATTTTGTGCCATGACTATAAGGCATTTCTGTCTATATCAGCCAAATGAATGGCACAAACCTTGCCAAAACTAATAAACACGGATCAGCATGGTTTTGTGGAATGGAAGCAGGCATCTGATAACATTAATAAAACAATCATACAGAAGGATTATGAGCACAAATATGCACCACTACTGATGGTAAACACGAATGCAGAGAAAGCATCTGACAGGGCCTGATGGGATTTTGTGAGCACGCAATGACAGGACTTGCATTTCCAATAAATTAATAGAGGTAATAAAGAAAATATGTGAGGGTTCTGAAACAAAAATAAAATGAGGGGGGTCCTTTCTGACAGGGTGGATTTGATATAGGAACTAGGAAAGTACATCTACTCTTCCTTTTGCAGTCTACACTACATTTGTAGCCATAAGAGGTTCACAAATTCAGGATTACAAGCAGTATGGATGTTATGAGAATCTAGCTTTGTTTGTAACTATTAGACTGTATGTGACAAAACCAGAGCAGAATATCCAAATTCTACTAAATATTCGTAGATAATTTCATTTTTTTTTCAGGATATAAAACAAATGGAAGTCAAAAGCTGCAAACTACATGCCTACCCAAAAATTACTTCAACAGCATCTGTATCTATAAGGGCATGATAACATGAAGTACTTAGACGTATGGGTTGAAAAGGAATGAGTTTTGGAAGCTAAAGATACTTGAAAGAAAATGAAAAAAAGATAGTAATGTCTTTCGGCTTTTCCCGGTTAGGGGTCGCCACAGCGAAACTCCAGTCTACTCATGATTGGCAGTCGATTTTTACAGTGCCAAGTTGCCAGCCCAACGTCCAACCTTCAAAGAAGGCATGCCCATTCATGCACCAACCTACCTGCATGTCTTTTAGTGTCACTCAACCGCAGGAAGGACATGCAGACTCCACACAGAAGGTGCTTTAGCTGAGAAACGAACAGGGGAACCTCTTGCTGTGAGGCGACAACGCTAACAGCTGCACCACCGCGGCAGTTCAAAGAACATGAAAAAAGATAATTAATTAGAAAAAATCAAAGACTGGAAAACTGTGACTATGGACCTAAATAGTAAGTTATAAGTAGTGAAAATGTTTTTAGTCTTCCCGGTGCTATACACAGGTCATGAGTACTTCCTACTACTCTTGAAAAAGATTTTACAGAGTAGTTAGTATTTTTTTGCCTGTGACTTGCTGATAATGTTCTGCACCATTTTGTATTCTGTTGTAAGAAATCTGCTTGGCCTGGTGTTTTTTTTTCTATGTGATAGGTAAACACTTAAATTATCTATGCTGCATATTTCAAGTTTTTTCATTGGTTAAATTGTCTCTTGAATGGTACTTAAATACACAGTGAATTTATGGGCCTTTGTCTTTTCTTAAAAGATTTCAAGCCTGTATAAATCAAAGCACTGCTGGTGATTCCCTGCTAGTTTATACCCACCCACTGTACCTTTCATCGAGCTGCTTCTTAAACCTGGTGATTTTAAGCTGCCCACCCTTAGTGAAAACTGAGCTTAATAAGCTCCTTCCTCTTTACACTGCTGTTGATTTCTTGAATTATTTGCCTTTCCTTGTGCTTATAGTGATAAAGTGCATGTTGTCTCGTCTGTTCTACTGATTTACTTTCTCTGAATTCATTATCTAGCTAGCTGTTTGAGTAAAGTAGTTTATTTTTACTCTCTAGCAAGCACTTGTTTTTACATCAAGAGGTCAGTAGATTTTGTGTCTAGTGCACTGGGAGGTAGCCTGGTCTGTTTAGGCTAGAGAAACCCTTGAGATTTCTCCATGCAGTTTTATTGGCTGGAGGGCTTATTAATCATCTTATCTTGTTTTTAGTGCCTTTATAAATTCTGTACAATTGAGTGGCTCTTGGCTCATTTATACAAAGTGAAGTACTTTTACTGAATAATCACATTTTTATAAGCTGTTTAAAGTATACTGCTGTATCTGTATCTTTACGTTTGTTTGTGGCAGCATTTCATATCTTTTAAGTTTGTTTGTTTGTTTTAGCATTTCTCTCCGGACACTCCTTTACTATTCTTTTACATTAGGAGGACTTGGATTATTCATCTTGTGGCAACAGATGTTTACCTGGTCTATCAGAGCTGAGAAGCACACAAACGGGCTCTAAGTATTTTTTGCACTTCTCTTACATACTGTGAATAAACTATAGCAGTTTAGAAAAACTGTATTGTCTGCTGCTGCTTTAAGTAGTTAATTGCACTGTATTACACTGTATCTGTTAGTTGTAGGACTGTTGTATGTAGTTTGCTTGGTCTTGTTACACTTGGGCTGCAAACCAACTATTCTACATTAAGAAGGTGTTTTTCTGCACCCTTGTGGCAGAAGTATGATGATCTAACTTGTCCAAGTTGGGGACTGCTGGTGGAAGGCTTACTGTGTGCTTTCCTGACTGGTAGTTAGGATAAAACTTGTTTCTCTTTGCTCATATTTAAGCCTTGCATTGTGTGTTGCTGCTCTTCACAGTTAGCAGTGCCCTGTACAGAAGCAAAAGCCTAGAAGCTCAGTTTTTCCTTAAACAGCTGCCGGTGAAACCCTTCCAAGCTTTTCTGCTGCTCTAGGAGCAACTCAGTTGTGCATTGAACAGCACTCCCTTATTGATCATCCTAGCCTACACAAAGTATAGGTCCCTGTTGTAGTGTCAGCACTACAAACACAGTCCTGCCAAATTAACCCATTCCCTTCCCTAATAAAACATACAGGAAGAGCCTGCTATCATGGATGGGCAGTTTCCCATCCTCTCTCTGACCAGCCTGATAGACATGGACATCCTGAGGCAATGTAGCAATTGTCACATGTATACTGACAACCACTTACTCCTAAAACAAACAAACACTTTATGTGAGAGATGTAGTTACACTATGAAATTGGAGGGAAGACACTCACATAAGGACAACTCAAGTGTCAAACAAGTTGTCAGCACGTGCACATGCGTGCGTCTCTCACACACACACACACACACACACACACACACACACACACACACACACACACACACACACATGCACACACACACACTTCCCACACTAAATAAGGACATGACACAAACCCACATATGCTGAGGTAATTACTAGTAACTTACCAAAAGATCAGAGGCCTCCCAAACGGAAACCACTTACACACACAATGCAAAAAACAACTGCAACACATAAAAACTCACAAACGTACCAGTGTCTCAACAAATAAGCTCATAAGCTGCAACACCTCAAAACCTAATGTACTGGTCATAGGGAACTCCACTGTGAAACACACGAATGTTCCCCTCACCAGGCTGGATAAGGAGCAGGTTAGTTAGCTGCCTTTCAGGTGTCAAGATTCGTCAAGTCATTCAAGCACTGAAGTCACACAATCACAAGTACTGGTTTCAGACATACCTCACTGAACTATATGAGCAGAGACATGACAGTTCTCGGAGTGTGTGTCACAGGCAGGTATAAGCCTAACCTTAAGCAGCATTCTACCTTCTCCAAGGATGACGCTACAATACAAAGAAAAAAATGATAGGCTTTAACAATTGGCTTAGCTTCTGGTGTCAGTTCAAGGGGATCCGCTATCTGTCAACCTGGGAAGATATGGTCGACAAGCCATGCTGCTTTTGCCAGAAATGGTCTGCACCTGTCTCCGCTAGACTTTCAGATACTGGAATAGGCATTAGACACCACTATTGTGGCTGTTTTAGGCAGTGTTGAAATAACCAACCTTCCAACATAACAAAATCCTCTCTAAATAAAACCAAGGTACTGCTGCTTAATTCTAGGAGTCTAAACAAGAAACTGCACTCCCTGGAAGCACTTCTTACTTTGAAAGATGCTGACATCTGTGCAGTCACCAAGACATGGCTCAAAGATGCAGAAATTACCCTGGCCGTGTGGGGCTACAATGCCTTCCATACGGTCAGACCACAAACTGAACAAAAAAGAACCAAAGGAGGAGGTGTATCCATCTTCATTAAGGATAAGTGCACCTCTAGACTGGTCAAATAGTATGACTCTTGAGCTACTCCATGTCCAATTAATTATAGGCAAAGCCTCCTACCACATCACAACTAGCGATAGGTCCCCAACCATAAATCAGGAAAAGCATACTGCATACCTGGACATACTGGAGTCACTTGCCATACAGCCCATCACCTTACTCATGTGTGATTTTAATTATCCTAAATCAACTGGGAAACATACATGACTACAAACATGCTGGCTCAGAGGTTCTTGGACTTTGTCAAAGCAAATGCTCTGGAACAGCTAGTCAGCACACAGGCAAGAGGCTCAAATGTCCTGGACATAGTAATCACTAACATGGGAGAGCAATGCACCCCTTCCGGTCCATGTGATGTCCTCCCTGGTAAGACTGGACCATAAATCAGTTATCGGTTGATGTAATTATAAGACCAGATACCCCATCAAGTTCAAAAACACTTAAGAATTTTTCAAATTAAAATTACTTCCTACTAAGTGATGGGATAAGAAGCTTCAAAGCCCTCAAAAGCAGATAACACGGACTCCTATGCAGAGGTGTACACCAATGGCCTGTATAACCACATAAGTAGTTGTATAGAATGAGCTGTACCTGACCGGGTTTTAAAAGGTCTTGATGAAAAAACAAGCTACCCTGGTAGACCCCTTGTATAAACAGGCTATACAACAAAAGAAAAAAACTAATGATCAAGAACAAAAGGGAACTGGCTCAGCATAGGAAGAAATACCTCTCTAGCTTAAACAAACAAACTAGAGATATCTTGTCAAGTCCTCCAAAGCTAATTACAAAGTAAAAATAGCCTCCTTAGCTAAGGATAATCAGAAGCCATTCTTTAACTACATCCAAAATCTAAAAGGGAATACCCAGCTGTGCACTGAACTGGTTGTGAATGGCACCACCCATACTCAACCAGATGCAATAGCCAACCTGCTAGCTAACAGATTTGGAGCAAACTTTAACCCCCTGTCGCCTTCAGTCATCCCCCAAAGTATACCTGTCGCCATTCCTTAGCGTGTTATCTCAAGAGAGCAGGTCATCACAGTGCTCTCTCCAAGGCCAAAAACATAGCATCAATGGGACCAGACAACATCCCAGGTTGCCTTTTAAATAACTTAAAACATGACCTAGCAGACCCACTTAGATCCTTGTTAAACCACAGCCTGCGAACTGGTTATGTTCTGGTGGAATGGAGGACAGCAACAGTAATCCTTCTACAAAAAGAGGGACCATCAACCAACCCTGGGAATTATAGGCCCATAAGCCTGACTAGCCACATTTGCAAAGTCATGGAAAGAATCATTATGGACCTTATTAAGAAGGACATAGGTAATCTCCAAACTCTGTACCCAACCCAGTCTAGATTCATTAAAGGTAGATAATGCCTGTTAAACATGATTGACTTCTTTGAGAAAGTCACCAAGGCTCTGGAGGAGGGAAAGACAGTGCCTGTCTTGACCTAGTGAAGACATATGGCACAATCCCTCATTCAGGTACTATACAGAAACTCTCCTAACTGGGAATTATCCCCTGCATTACCAGATGGGTAGTCAACTAGCTCACTGACAGGACACATACTGTCAAAGTGGATGACTTCACTTCTAGCAAAAAAACAGTCACCAGTGGCATACCACAGGGTTCTGTGCTGGGCCCCTTACTGTTTGGAATTTATTTCTCAGAAGCCCAGGCATACTTGGACAGCCTGTGGCTAACTACGTTTGCTGACTAATGCAAATTGGGACCAATCATTCAGTCCACCAGCGATGTTAATATACTGCAGGCAGGGTTAACGTAGACCAATGATTGGTGCCAAAGCCACATATTAAAGCTACATGCAAAAAATGCATTATTATTCCCTTTGGGAAAGCTGACATCCCTGCTAATTACATTATAGACAGCATCCCCCTAAGAGTAGACCCAATGGTACAGGATCTGGGTAGTCAGGTTGATGGCAATCTGAACTTTTACAATTATATATCCATGGTAGTAAGGAAACCTTTCTATGCAGCACATCTTATAAGTAAAGGCATTGCATCTAGATCTAAGAATGTTAAAATTCCATTATACTCAGCTTTCATCAGACCAATAATTGAGTACAATGCTCCATTTTTGCACATACCTCACCGGACACCTGCAACTGGACAGACCACAGAGGTTTCTCACTAAGAAATTATTGGGTACACAAAACATGCCTTACATTGAAAGCCCTGTCACTGTATTCTGTCTCCTACAGGTTGCTAAGGGGTGACCTGTGCCTGTCTTACAGGGCAGTCTCTGACCCGGTCCTGATGGAAATGCTATGCATTCGTAAATCAAACTGAACGAGGCTCACTCAAACCAGGGATCTTAGCCTACTCTCTGACATGAACAGGTAATGCTTAGAGATAAGTACAGTTCCCAGAGATTGCCACTTCTCAGGAACAAGCTTCCATTTCATGTGAATCAGAACCCCTCCATAATCCTCTTCAAACACAACCTAGATAAATGGATGGGTGACTGCAAATTCACTCCTGGGGCAGCGCCCACATCCCTCTTGGATTGAGGAAGTCTGTATTAACTACCATAGACTCTTACCTCTGGGAACTTCACTCAACTAACCACTGACAACTGGGGCAACTCTTGATAAATATGGCTAGGTTTGTAAGGGCTCTAGGGCCATTAGCCTAGTAACCTTCTATGATCCTATGAATAAAGAGTTGGAGGAGTTTACCTTGATAGGGAAGATGGCAAGGGTTAAGTAGGATAAATTAATACTCTCCTTAGAACAAGGTAAACTATGGTTACCAGACTTGAAGGATATTCTAAGACTACACTGTTGAGATGTACATATACTACACAAGTGGAAGGTTAGATACAAATAGAAAATGATTATGTTAAATCGAGGAAGGGCAACAGTAGAGATACAGAGATATCAGTCTTTTGTGCACAAGCCATTAAAGAGAATGGCAGCTATCATGCAAAACATTACTTTTATAAACCGGCAGAAAACTTTTTTAGAATTTAAACATGTTGGGGACTGAAGAAAAGAGATTCTGCCTATAGGAAAATCTACATGTAAAGACTTGGAAATAAACAACTGGTGGCTGGAAGTAATTTGAGGACACTAAGGAGCCAAAGAACTGGAATCACAGAGGTCAGGCTGGAAAAAGTAATTCAGTAGGATGAAGCAAATGAAGCATTTGAGATGCATATTAGAGTGTATTTACCTGGCAAGGACTGACAGCTCAGTATATGAAAAGAAAAAGGAAGAAAAGGGTAATGAATGAAATGTTAGCTTTATTAAGGTTATCGTAGAACCAAGAAAATAAAACACCATTAAAAAGTGAATAATCTGCATGAAAAAAAACACTGGATGACAACCATAAGACTCTGTCAGGTAAGTTAAGGACAGACTGGGAGAAGAAAACAGATAAGTTACAAAAGATTAATGGAAAGCAATCTTCAGGGCTCTTAATCTCCAAAATGTAGAGGCTTTAGAATATTTGCTTAGAAGTGCTTGCATAGATATTTTACACTCCAAGTAGAGTTTATATTTTCTCAATACGGGACAAACAATGCGGAAACATAGGAATACAAAAAAAATACTAAGAAAGAGACCATGGTGACCATAAGAAAACTAGTCATGTACACCTTTAAATAGACACACTTAAAATTCTTGATACCATTTACAAGTGCTTAACAGTTCTCACCTCACAAAATCAAACAGGGACATGCATGATAACCCAAGTGTAAATCTGTGTGGAGATGTGAAAGGGAAGAGAGAGAAAATTGGGAACATGCTTTTCGACTGTACAGTTTAAAAACTCCCTACAAAATATTCTGAAATAAATGCTGTGTGCGAGCTGCAGTGTACAAGGAAATGGCTTTTAAGGTATAGTCTAGGTTTTGGAATGTCAACGCATAGTGAGGTTTAGTTAAGTTTAATGATGTTGGCAGCCAAACAATAATCACAAGAAAATGGAAGTCCAAAAGTAAACCAACTACAGAAAAAATATCGAATATGATAAAAAAATAAAGGAACTGGAAAAGAAATATTTGATGGAGGGCCGGTGTAAACTACATTTGAATAAATGGCATTTGTGGGATCAGTGCATACAAACTATTGTTCAAGAAGATGAATGGAGCAAGACGGATGGGATGAATTAGGTAAATGTGAACAAAGAGATCACAAAAAAATAATAAAAAGTGGTGTTAGAAAATGTATGAACCATGTGTAAAGGTGTTAACCTAAATGTTAACTGAAAGTTATTTATTGTGTGTGAATTCATGTTGCAAGTTAAAGTATGAAATTTAAATAAAGTTGTAGTATACAGAAAGAGAGGACCGGACAAGTACTGACACTTAGTCCTGCCATATCAGATAAGCATCAAGAATCGCACTGCAAATTAGCAACCTATATATGAATTCCGACTTACCATCTCGAAAAATGAAAAAAGGTGGCAATGGTGAAACTGTGGAGTCCTTTAATGCTGTGTGATCACTGAAATCCTCAGTCTTGGAAGTACTAAGTTTCAACTAAATTACAGAGAAACCACCACCAGGGAATACAGAATTGTCATGTACTCATAAGGAAAGAAGAAGTACAACTGGGTATCAACTGCAAAACAGTGATAATGTAAACCTCTCGTTCTAACATGATATCCCAAGGAAAGCTTGCATAAAGTAAATAACACACCCAAGCTGGAACCATGAGAATCACTCTATACTCTACATGGAAAGAACAAGATTTATTAAGAACAATCTCTCAATGTCTGGGGGACCAGAACGGCAGGAAGTAAACCAATCCAGGAATGGCGGAAACAAAACAGATCACATCAGAGTCAAAAACATTCACTGAGGACAGTCAACAAAGTCAAACATTACACAGAGATAAAGGACCACAACTAATGAGCAAAGCTGATCTCTTCACAAGGTGATTATTTACTAACCTAGTCAGAACAGCTTTGGTGCTGTGACAAGTTCAAAAACTGATGTTTTGCATCGATGTCATGCATTGATGAGTCCTTACAATATCCCTGGATACATCTTAAACAGAAAGAAGTACAATTTATCCACACCCCTAACATCATTGCTCTATCTCAGTCTCCATTCAGGTTTTGTACTAAGTGAAAGGAGAACAGTTACAGTCACTTCCATGTATAAGAGAGGATCTTGAGGACCTTCCACAGACCCAGGCAATTACAGTGCAAAAATCTGACCAGCCTCATATGCAAAACCATGGAAAGACTTACTGTGGAGTGAATCCATCAGGACGTACAGAATCTCCAAACACTGGACCCATCTCAGTTTGGATTTGTCAAGGGCAGGTCATGCTTACTCAGCCTGGTGGATTTTTTTTTCAAAAGATCACCAAAACAATGGATGAAGGCAAAATGGTACACATCACATACCTCGACCTGGCCAAACCTTTTGACACAATTCCCCACTCGGGCACAGTAGAAAAGTTACATAAACTGGAAATAAACCCCATGTCACTCACTGGATTAATGCCTGGCTCACATACAGGATACAGATGATCAAAATAGGATAAGTTACCTCCACAAAGAGCTTGGACATCATAATCTGTTCTCAGTGACCTTCTCTGTAAATGGAGCTACTTGAGCTTTTGCTCTGAAGTCTTCATTTCTTCATCTGTCCTACAATGTGCATCCTACCACCCATCTCAGGGACTTAATCTCCATCACCTCTAGCGTGCTCAACTGCTCTGCCTTCACTGCCCACATAGTACTGGTCACACCACTGTTTTGTACACTTTACTTTTTACTTTCTTTGGCATTTTTCTGTCACACACTACCCCTGATACATTGCTAGGATTGCCACCTTCCTTCGTGGCGAAAACCAGAGTAAAGCCACACCCCTCATGTCACCAGTAACCCCACCCACCCCACCCCATCTCCCGCCCACATTCCACCCATTTTGTGACATCGTGATGACATCACTTGGAAGGGCACGCCCTCTTTTTCATTCCTGCTGTCTGCTTTCGGCTGATTTACTATGCTTTTCTGTAAAAATAGCATAGTAAGTTTCCTTTTTGAAACAGAATACTGGAGTTTGTACAGTGTTTTCCGGACTACTGGAGAATCAGTTTGATTTCCAGATAGTCCGGAAAAAAAACAGAGGGGTGGCAACCCTATACATTGCAGTTTGCTGAAGCCCCACTGACTCTAGCTTTGACCTCCTCATTCAGACTTCCCTTCTCCTCAATCACCCTCTCACCCTCCTAGATACTTGAAGTTGTTAATCTGTTCCTCTATTTTCCCTTCTAACTCAGTTATCAGCTTCTTCTGATTTTTCCCTATTTGCTGCCATTACAATAGTCTTATCTGTACTCAGTTTCATCCTGTGTGCCTTCAGTTTTGCATTCCATTTCCCTATCATTTGTTAAAGTTCTTGTTCAGAGTCTGCCTATAATGCCACATTGCCTGCATACAACAACTCTGTTGATCTGTCCCCTGCAACCTGTTTTGCTAATGAAGTCCATCACCAGTATGAACAGCACTGTGCTCAGATCTAAACCCTGATGCACACCTACTCCCACTGGGAACCTCTCTGAGAGTCTGAACACTGTTTTTATTTGTGTCATTGTGTCCCTTGTACATAGCCTGCACTAATTCTACTATGGTTTCCAGAAAAATGCTGGCTGACCACAAGCAAACCACCACTTCAAAATAACAACTTTCTGTAGTGAGCAAGTTTCAAACCTTGTCAGACAGACTATTCCCCAAGTTAATACAAATGTGTGCATGTGTTTCTATGTATATACCCACACACACACACACACACACACACACACACACACACACACACACACACACACACACACACACACACACACACACACACACACACACAGTTTCATTTCAGAAATAGCAATAAACAGATAACTGCACACTAAGTTTATTTCCAGTCAGGTAGTTACAAACAGCCAGTATATGAACTATGAACATTCTCTGATTTATATAGTATCATTGTTTTCTTATTTATACAGCCCACTGAATTTGCACTACAATTCATATTTCAGGTTACAGTTTTAGTGCATTTCTTTCAACATTCATAGTCTAAATTAAGGGTCTATATTAGATGAGCGACCGTTCCGATGTTCGAATCATATATGGTCGACATCATATTATATTAGATGAGCGACCGTTCCGATGTTCGAATCATAGATGGTTGACATCATATGATCAAATGTCGGAAAGGTCGAAGGTGAAAGTCAATGGCTTTTCATGCGCAGAATGGGAAATTTTCCATTTCTGTACTGAAGTGTGTTCTCGGAATTGGTATATTTAAGTAGGGGTGTGTGGGGGGTGCAGGGGGGCTTGCCCCCCTGCTCAGATCGGTAAGGTAAGTTTTTTTTTATTTTTTTTAATTCTATTATATAGTCGATGTTTCGAACTTCGCTCATGTGAGGTTCGAAGTTTTGAAACTTCGACTATATAATATAGACCCTAAATTAACAGTCTTTCTTTTAGGTACCCAGCTCAGTTCATACATTCTCAATAAACAACCATTTAACTTTCACAGTTCCAAATTTCTTTTTCTACAGAATAAGTCACACTAAATCTTTTTAACTGTTTTATTTTTGTTTTGACCTGAAACATTATTTCCTTCCTCTTCTTTGAATCTCTACTCTCAAATGCATTTGCCGCAGCCTAGGAAATTATCTAATTTGAAGTATTCTTCTGCTTGGATATTACATCAAATCAGTGACATAATTTTCACAATCTCCTGACAACTACTATTACTAGTACCTACCTATAACTCTAGCAACCTCTTCCAACCTTCTTCCATTCTTGTATAACCCTGCCTTTGATTTCACTGACTTTCCCTTACTAAATCTTATTAAGCAACTTATTGCATTCAATTGGTCTCATTTATATTCCCCTCTCCTCTCTTGTACTTTCTATCTCCTGCTGGTGATATTCATTTTCATATCTCTTAACTTGTTCACTCAGTTATTACCCTGTTATTTCTTGGGTTTAATTGATTGTGCACTCTTCCTTGTCCTCTCAGTACCTGCAATTTTTTTTCTTCTTTATGCTTTTTGCCTCCATGCCTGCTGACTATCAAGCAAATCAGACATGTCATCTCATTGCCACATCTGAGAATATCACCCTGGCCTAGGGTGAGGGGGTAGAGCTGCCCAGAAGGAGCCATCATCTAGGCAGCCATGAGGATGCTTTGTATCCCCACTTTTACCTGTCATCCACCCTGACTGCCACAGATAACAGCACTCCTTATCACGTTTGGATGTGTCTGGCTTACCCACTCCCAGAGTAGTGCCATGTTAAAGACAAGTCCTTCTACCCTGGCCATGACTAAGGTCATCTCTTCCCACCAGATGGATGAACTTAATTTATCCTCAAGACCAGGATCCCAAAGGGAGACCTAACCTTCCAAACCCAGAAGACAGGTGTTTCCGTCAATCAACAGCTTATGTCAATATGGTACAAGCTGTGGTGTAATCACCCTCACCTCCACCCTGCATAAATACATTTGTTTTTAGTGAAAGGATGAGACTCAACCTATGCTGCTCTTCTTTATTTCTGCAATGTTTCCCAAGGCAATCTTAATAGGCTCAAGTTCTTAACTAAGACTACCCTTCAATTGCCTGGCATAATACCAGGTAGGAAACAGGAGGAACTTTTTGTGTCAACATGCAGCTTAAATGACTAGATGGAAGCTGACAAGAAGCAAAAAAGAAAAAAACAAGTAGGTTTATTTTGATGGTCCTTTCTAAAAATAGGTCCTGTAATGCAAGATATTTATGCACAAACCATATTCCAAACATAATTATCAGAGTTCAGACATTCTCACAGAATACACACAGACTCCTAGAAACCAAGATTTTTTCCAGCTTAAACATGCCACCATCTCATCTTGCAAGGAAAACAATGGTAACCTCTGCAGATGAATTCCAAACCAGACTGGCATGGTGGCATGCCAACTGCAACGTTTTGAAACTGATGCAGACCTGCATACCACTTTTAGTGTGCATCAATCATTTAAAGATTACTGTGTAATAATGATCTAATACAAAAACCTTAAAGATAACATTTTTATTTTTGGTGTGGTGTGCCTTGCTACTTGTGTCTGTGTCAGTATTACATTCTGCTACCAACTCAGCAGTTTCATAATGAAATAGGAAAACTAGTATTCTCCACATCTAATGTCTGCTTTGTTTTATCTAAGCAATGGTCAAATACCTTTAGCTCCTCATGAATTAATTCAGAATCATTTGAACACTTCCAGGGCATAGGGAATGGCAACTACAAAGCAAAGGTTATGTAGTGGATTCATTCAGATTTAAGAATAGCTCTTTGAATCTACAGCCATCTTGATTCCATAACACAGCTTACTAAAGCAGCCAGGGTTTCAGAGACTGTAATAACTTGGAGTTATTTTTAATGTAGAAACTTACAGGAAATTTCAGCCATCAGTTATTTGGCTTGTAGAGGTTTATAAAACAGATAAAAGGAAGCCATATAAAATTGTTTATTTCACTGTGATATCTATATGTTATTACCAACCACAGACAGACACATATATATCCATATACACACGTATGCGCGTGCTCACACACACACACACACAAAAAAAAAAAAAAAAAAATATATATATATATATATATATATATATATATATATATATATATATATATATCTCTATAGGTCCACTACGTAATCTTGAAATACTGAAATCCCAAAATTCAGTATTTCTAAGTTAGATAGCCGAAAACCCAAGCACAACTCACAATTCAGAAAACACACAACCGCAAAATTCAAAATGCCAAAACTACGCTGCACATACAGTACACACATAAACACAAAGCTCCCCCCCCCCACAATCAAATAAATGCATCTACACTATAGATAAGCAGGGGGGCAAGTCCCCTGCCCCCCATGTGGGGGGCTGCGCACCCCTCACCCCCCCACTTATATATTCTAACTCCGAGATCGACCAGACACACAAATGAAGCTTACACACACACACATCTTACAGTCCCTCACACACACATCACAGTCACAACACACACTAAAGCCCCTAACCAACACATTTACACACACACACTTACCTAAATTTAACCGATACATCCACACACTGCTCCAGTGGAAGCGGAAATTCAACATCTCTGTGATTTGGGATTTTGAATTTTGCACTTCTGCCGGTTTTAGAACTTTGAGTTTTCGGCTATGTGATTTTGAAATACTGAATTTCAATATTTTGAAATTACATAGTGGACCTATATATATATATATATATGTATATGTATATATATATATATATATATATGTATATGTATATATACATACACCCACAGACACATATATACATGTGCATATACATGCACGCACACACACACGCACATATATATACATGTATATGCACACAGACACACCACACACACACACACCAGAACTACCAAGACACTTTAGAAAAATATCACTATGTTAAAGACTCTATAAACTTTCAATTTTATCTTCATTGACTGAAATGTTCTACCTGCAATCACGGTATGACTATGAATAAAAGGTATGCCCCCACAGTCTAACAGATGGAAACTAAAAATTCCTATGATGCAGAAAATAAATGTATACTCTATTTTTGTTCTCTGTGGAGTACAATATAAAGTTCCTTAGGAAACACCCACATAAAATCTAGGCAAAACATTTTCCAATCCAGGATGAAGGAGCGGCTGCCCATATAATAAAATGCATCCTCTTTGAGGAACATCCAGTGAGTAACAAAGGCCTCTAAATTATATAGCCTGGCACCTCATGTAACAGAAACAAGTTTGTGAACAACAACAACAGCACTGAACTGTGCACGTGAGAGAAAGGGTTATACTATTTAATGATTAGGACACATCGGGTAGAATGGCATGAATTCTAAATTAATCACCGTGAAGATAACACTATGGCATAAGAACAGCTAAATGCCACAATGCAGTGATACAACTGACTAGTGAATCAATCAGACATTTATCTGTTCACTTCACATTTTTCAAAGGACAATGTGCAATAAATGAACTGCTAGAAAACGGCAGAGTAAAAAAAGAAAAAAATAACCTCTGCCTAATATGAACTGTAGTACCGGTCCAACCCTTAAAGCTACCAAACAAAAAATAAATAAAAATAAAATAAACAGGATGAAATGTACAGCTAATAATTGAAAGTGGAGAGAGAAACAGCTTTACGCATTTGTAGTCAATGTAGCAGCCTGTTAGCATAATGCTTTGCCAACTCCATTAGAGCAGTCTCAAGGTAGCTGCCACTCAAGTTGCATCATTTAATCCAACAACACTTTGAGGACTTTCCTCTACAACCCACAAGACAGCAGATCTACAGCTCTATTTATACAGCAGCCCAGTCATGTTTGCAGTACTGTTGTAATTAGAAAAGATGCAACAGGTCCCAATGTTATTCGAATCTCCATTTTGCCATACTGCCATGTAAAGCGTGATCCTGCTTCACGGCATCATGCTAAATGACAAAAGCGCTATTTTATTCAAGCTCTGTGCTCAGACAGCACTTCATTTGCAGCTATCTATAATTAGATTAATGGTGTACAGCAGTACAAAGCAAGCCCACTTCACATCAGATAGCATATGAATTAGGACAAACACTTATTTCAATTCTAGGCAGAGAAAGCAATGACTAGAGTATTTAGCATACCCTTTATGGTGGAATGAGATGTTAATTGTGTGCCATTACCTCTAAACTGCTTGCTTGTTGTATTAATCACTGTGCTAATTGATGCAGAGATAGAAATGTAGCCACAGGCAAGAAAGCAATGGAATGAGAACTGAAGATGGTGGATAAAGGATTATCGAGTAAACCATATGGAGTTTGGGCTCCTTTGAAACCTTTCTGCCCACAAGCATTTCTTCTTAAATTAGAAAAAAAAATCATTGTTCTCCAGTACACTATAATTCATTTGCACTCCAAGTAAAATGAAGAAATTCAAACAACTTCACTGTTAATCTAGGAACTCAACTTCCAGATTTGTTAGCAAAGAGCATAATGTAGCTGCTGTGTTCACATATGCAAAATATACATTTACTTAAAATATGTTGCATCAGAAGCTCTTCTTACTATCATTTTTAAATGGAAACAGCAACATTTCCAAATATATAATATGAAGCATTTTTCACTACTCAGAATACAGTCACTACCAAACTCATGTTATGCTTACAATATTAAGTTTCTTGAACTGTAGACTGTTGCTGACCAATAAACTAGAAGTGGAACCAAAAGTCCAATTTATTTTAAAACCAATGACTATCATTTCCAATCTGCACTTAAGTGATCACATTGTCAGTGCAAAAACTACTAATTTCTTTACTTAAAACTTAATCAGGGAGAATCTTGATGAGGTGAATAATTTCATCTATTTTAAGTGTCTGGCCTTTGTACCAACTTTAATTAAAAATAAAGACAGTAATGAACACATTTGAGAAAAATCTATTAATAACTGAAACTGCCATGCTTGTTACAAATTTTCATTTAATAGGAGTGGGGCACACAAATACTCTAGGGGATAACAGATGCCCAACAATGACAGAAAGCAAAGAAATACATATACATGGCAGGAGAAAGATTGTGAGCTATAGGCTTCAGATTCCTGCTATCTGCAATACAGGAAGTGTTGCAGTTTTAACATTACTGTGTGCACACACACACAAATGATATTTTCATCGAAATTCTTCTTCTTTTGGCTTTTTCCCAGTTAGGGGTCGCCACAGCGGATCACATATCCGCTCATAATTGGAAGTGGAGTTTTACAGTGCCGAGGTGCCAGCCCAGTGCCCAACCTTCCACAGAAGGCACACACATGCACACACTCACACCTAGGGCCAATTTGGAGTGTCCAATCCACCTACAGCATGTCTTTGGGATGTGGGATATTTTCATTGAAATAAAAGTGTCAAAAAGCTCCAAGAACTGAGAAATTATTCTGACAGGTGTTTATATATGTATAGGAACAAGAAAAAAGCATCTAAAGATAAAGGGTGAATTGCTTAAGGCAAAGCAGCTGTGGAAGACTGGAACAGCTTTTGTAAAGATGCAATATGGCTAAAAACAGTAAAGGAATTCAAAATCCAAAGAAAGATATAAGGCAATTCATAAAAAGCAGATGAAAAAAAGGTGTTGGTTAAGTATGGTCTGCAGTATGGTCTGCAGTGTATCTGATAGGTATGGAGATGGGTAGCCTAAGAAGTGTCCTTCACCTTCATTTAAAATCTGTTTTAGTCTGTAGTAATAACATTAAGGCTATGATGCTAACATTCATACTCAGCCACAAGAACAGCATTTTATGCCTACAAAAGTGAAAGAAAGCCTTGAAAAGATATTCTGGCAGATGTGCTGTATGCCCACAAGACAGTGCATCATTTTCCCTGTCTGATTCACATACACATGTATTTGCTTAAATCATTAATTACACCTTTAAATTAGTGTATGTCCCAAAGCAGGAAACTTACAGCGGATATGCACCATAAGTTACATGAGATACAAACATCAGAAACTGTAATAAAATACAACTGAACCTGACAATTAATTTAAACTGATACACAGACGCATTAACTGACTCATTTTCAGGGACGTCAGTCAGTGCTCTATCTACCACAATATTCAGGTTTTGGTGATAAATAGTCAGTATGAAGGGGAAGATGCAACATACACAAACATTATAGAATTTCTTCATCAAATACATTATAAAAAATAATTATTCTACTATGTTTCAAACTAAACAGATGTACCCAGTTTAATCTCCCTCTGTTCCCAATATAAAATATTTTCTCCATATTTTGAAGACTTAGGAAGTTTTCACATAGGTCTAACATTTACTTCTATTATATATAAATATCCTGGATTTGGTGGGGGCACAGATATTAGTGTAAAGGAGAATATTCACTAGTTGGATAACCTGTGTGGCTAATGGTCATGTTCATATTGCCAGTGTTGATATTTTGCCAACTGTCTTTAGATTATGAAGTCATCAACTAGTCATGCCACTGCAGAAATGCTTGTCTTTTCAACTTCAGAACAAAGGTCTTAATCCAGCCTGAGTTCATAAAGTCACTTAAACATAGATAATTATGCCTTCTAGGACAGGTAAAAGAAAGACATATTTGTAGATTAGTACTCTCCCACATGGTCTAAAAATGAAAGAAGGTTAGATACACAAAGTAGATTAGTGCTGTGGTTAAGCAATATTTCTTTTAGCTGACATATGATCACGCTCATCTTCACTTGTGCAGACTAGCAGACAAAAGTAAAAAAAATGGTGAAAGGTGTAATAAAGCTATTATCTCATTCAATTTTCTGAACAAGTCTCAAATATCTGATAAATGTGCCCAAACGTTTCTAAGTGGCAACCTTCCATTTCCCAGACAGTAGCTGCACTCTGAAGTGGTTACGGCAGACTGTGTCTTTTGACCAAGTGGCTATCAACTCATCTTCTTTAACAACTCTAAACATATGTCAAAGAAACTCAAGCTAAAGCTCTTGTACAGGCAAATCTAACCAAGTTAAAAGTGTTGCTAAGGGAGAAGCAACTGAGCAATATTCCTATTCCATCAGAGTGTCTTCTTGTAAATCACGGCCCAAATAAACCTCATTACACACCACGACTAAGGATTGCAATCCTCACACATGGACTGGTTTGTAGAAAACAAAGAGAAGATGATTGTGTATATGCCAATGACTAATATCTATGAAGGTAACAAAGTCCTATTATTCTGAAGGGCCACATTTTTCACATTAAATGAAATCCACAATTCCCTACTGTAGAGTGCTTAGAAGTAAGATATCATGTAGAATAATGTATTGGAAATGATAAGGTGTCACGTGAGTAACAGATTTAAGATAAGTGGTAGTCATGTGTTCTCAGTTGCTATGTATCATCATTCATTTATACTCTGATTACTTGTTTAATTCAATTCAGGGCTTTAAAGGTGTAATGGCTTATTCCAACAATCAAAGGGTACAAGGCAGAAATTAATACTGGACACAGTGTCAGTCCACATGATGCAAACACATGTACGCATCCAAGCATGCATGCACATGCACACACCTACCTACACTTTAAAAAAAATCACCAATTAACCTACAGCATAGCATGTCTTTGTGTTATACATCAGTTCATGTCTAATTGCCATAAGGAACTCCTTATGTGGTGACTTCTTCTTCTTTTTTCGGCTTATTCCCGGTTAGAGGTCGCCACAGCGGATCACATGTCTGCTCATGATGGCAGTGGAGTTTTACAGTGTCGAGTTGCCAGCCCGGCGCCCATCCTTCCACAGAAGGCACACACGCGCATGCACTCATGCCTAGGGCCAATTTAGAGTGTCCAATCCACCTACAGCATGTCCTTGGGATGTGGGAGGAAACCGGAGCACCCGGAGGAAACCCACGCGACCACAGGGAGGACATGCAGACTCCGCACAGAAGGCACTCCAGCCGAGGATCGAACCGGAGAACCTTTTGCTGTGAGGCGACAACGCTAACCGCTGCACCACCAGAGCAATGCTTACATAAATTCAGAAATATAAAGGAAACCAGTATCAGAGGATATCCTTCAGCAAGGAAGACCTTTATGGAAGTGGACAGGAAGTAAGCAATTCAAACACAGTTCTATTTTCTAAGAAGAAAGCTCTGATGAGTATGAAAGCAGAAAAACTAATAATCTTGTATATTAGCTTAATACTTCCTGGCAAAAGACTGACAACTTTCTTCTCTCACTGTTCTCAGTATGACCTAAGTCTTCAACCAGTCTGAGGAATACAAACTGTGGCACAGGGTTCACACTGGGAGTCTTCATCAGCAATATGGAGAATTTAAGCTGTGGGTACAATGCTCTCAGATGCCAGAATGAATACCTATATAAAAGAAACAGTCTCCATAGATGACTGGGCTAGCTAACCACAATATGAAACTTGTTAAGCCCTGCCCTAATCAATTGAACAGTAAATGGAAGATTAAAGGAAGGCATTCTGGAAAAAAATTCCAAGCCAGGACAGAAACATTCATGGGAAAAGTTCCCGTGAAGGACAGACTGCAGCATGTACAAAGGAAGTTAGGGATATGTAAAGTGACCAACAATCATATAAGTGGAAAGCTGTAGCTATCAAATATTAAACAAGATGAATCCTCATTTAAAGTCCATTTGTGGGGCTCACAGTACAGCCTGCTGATATGACCTGTCAGAAAGTTGTCCTCTCCTGAAGATTAACAAAGCATAGCACTGAGAGAATTATATAAAGGTGCCCAAACATTTAAAAACCCTGTCCAAAATGCTTCTGAACCCTTGCCCGTTATCCATTCACTAAGTACACTCAGAAAAAAAGCTTGATGCAATACTTATACCAGGTGCACAGCACTGTTTAATATTACAGAAGGAAAAGCTTGCAAATTTCATCGCATTACTTTTAACACAAGTAGATTTCTATGCTGGAAAGTATCCTTAAGGGACCAGTTTCCACTGTTAGAAAGGTATTTGACACGTCCTCCCAGTAAAGGAAAAACAAAGAGAGTATGACATCAGACTATGGAGTGAGTTATTAGAAAGGGACTTGCTGCAGTGTAACTTCATTTACTTTGGTAACCAGGTTAAATTCCTGTTTGTTTTTGGGGCTGTGCACCTAGTGTTGTGTTAGTTTTATTGGAGCAGTTGCTCTTGGGCCTTTGGCCTTTTTTTCGTTCAGGCACTTCTGTGCTTCACTTCTAAATAGTTGAACAGGGCTCTGTCAACTGGGTTTCCCTATCCCTTTATATTTAGTGATATTAATCAATGTGTTTTTGCCATTTTGCTATAAATATTTGATATAATAGTGAGATATAAATTGTTTTTGTGGGTGTAGAAAGTACCACTTTGCTTTATTATCAAGGATCTGATAATTGTGTGCTGTTTGACATTATGGCAGACCAAAAAGAGAAACAGAAGTTAGGTTTCAAGAGGTGCAACTGTGGGCAGAAAATGTCCATTACGGACAATCATGTGTCTTGTGTATATTGTCTAGGACCAGTGCATTTACAGGAGGATACAGGAGGATTGTTCTATCTACCACTCTTTTAGTGGCAGAGTATTACTTGAAAGAAGAAGAAAGTTAATTGATAGAGGACTGTTGAAACCTGAATTTCAGGAAGCCTTGGATAAGACTGACCAGACCTCCAAGTCTTCGAAAGGGTCGAAGTCTTCAAGGGTGTCCTCGGAATCCAGGTCCTCGGTTCCGAGCACCTCTGTTAAGGTGTGGTCACTGGTTCCTAAGTCATTGGAGCCGTGAACCGAACCGATGATTTGGAGCCAATCCTCTGTGCTGGAGCCGGTGTCTCAAACGGCGAGATTGAACAACTTCACATTAAAGGATTTAAGGAGTACAAAGAGTACGTGAGTTTTTTCTAATTCAGATGTGATATTCTGTGCATAAGAAAGGTGCTAATCTATATGCAAATCTAGAAACCTGAAAATGGGTACAACCTCATTCAATCTCCCTTCCTGGTAATAATCAACACCTGATTAGTTGTGAAGGCTCTAAGCCGCTTTTTTTATAACTAGGCATAAGATCCAGTTTAGTAAAGCAATAGAGTGCTATCAGTATACTGACTATGAATACCAATGGACAGGTTGCTCTGTCCTGTGTACTCTGAGTGGTGCAATAGGGACTGGTCTGAAATTGATAAGGAGAGTATTAGAAAAGGAAGGAGTGAATAGTGAATGGTACAATGCTTGTACATCAATGAGGAAAATATTATAAAGGGCAGGGAACCCCAGAAAGAGCCCTTGTCAAATCCCATTTAAACAGATGCTTATTATGATGTAAATTTGATTACTTTTACTCTTCGGCCCTGCACATAATGTGAGAAAAAGTTAAAGTAATGTTCATCTAATCATTTGGAACTCAGCTTGCTATACAAAAGACAAATTACATGTTTTTTTTGTTGTTGTTTTGGTGTTTATAGGTTCATAGATTAGTACTAGGTTAACTGACTTTGTGGGCCATTTCAAGCCTACCCAATTACCCCATGTCAGAATCAAATCCTGCTCCTTGTGTCTGTAAGGTAAACACCTTAACCATTAGGCTAACCTCCTTGTTTTTTAAAGCTCAAAGATAGGTCTATCAAGATTTTATGCAAGCTCTTACCCTTGCTACTTTTTCCAGTGGTTGGTCAAAGAGTTTATAAATGCATTGTTTGTACAATTTCCTTGACCAAAGCTGGGAGTCACCACTCAAAAAGCCTTTCATAGTGCTCATGTACGGTGTTACATGTTACAGGAACAGGATCTTCATTAGAAGTCACTTAATGGTTTATCACTTTACTAATTCATTTACCTCGTAAATGGGCTGGCCAATGAAACCCTTTTCAGCTACAGTTAGGGTCATTTGAAAAGCTGTAGCAGAATTCACTGTTTTTTTTTTAAATAAATAAGTTCATATAGAAGGATATACAACATTAATGAATATAACAACAATAAAATAAAACTGTTTGCATTGATATAATTGAGAAGCATGTCATATAAGATAATAAAGCTGATATGTTTGAAATGAAGTACATATTAAAACATTTGCAGTATTTATATGTATCCAGCCATATACTTTTAAGGTTTTCTTGTCCCTTTTTCCACAGCAGTTATTCATAAATTGCTTTCTTGCACATATTAGAGAGAAAATAATGGTTGCTACTGACTGCTATGCACTGTTTTGGGGAGTTCCTACTTTCAAAAAAGACCATAAGAAGCAGTACAATCAAATAAAATGGTGTTTAAATACTTTATTAAATTAAAAATGAGAGGCAAACTTTTGGACACCCTTTTTCCTTAACTGATAGTACACCAATTGTTCTGTCAATAAATGAACATATACTTAACTATAGCAACTACTAATAAATTAGCAATATAGCCATTCATTTTTGTAAGAATACATTTACATATCTCAAAAAACTGCATATAAATATATAAAAATTTAAACACTTGTGATGCTGTTAAAATATTATAAATATTGAAACAAAAGATTACTGTAATTTTGCTGTGCCCGTGGTCTATTAAATAAGATCTGAGTGAAAACATTTGATTAAGGGACATTCCATTAAGGTCTTATATTCATGAAACAGCAAATTATTAGTGAAATCTATATCCCCACCACCCACATTTATTTCTGATTCCAAAGTTTGAAACAAAACTAGGCGCATGTTCAGCAGAACACTGTCAAAAATATTAATAAAATAAAAACAGCTGATGGCTAGCTAGAAAGTATGCTGACTAATGCCTGTTTTAGACAGTAAGAACTTTAAACATAAATACTTGCTGTTGGTAGACTATCTTAGGATTAGGAAATGTACTGAAAATACGGGTCTATATTAGATCACAGACAACTGAAAGAAGCGAACGGTGATTAATCGACCCTATGTAAGCAAAAGCTTACAATCTCGAACTGTCAGAATAGTGATTTTTTTCCTAGGGAAAAAAAAAAATCGCTGTTCCAAAACACATGCACACAAGCACACCAAACAAACAGCAATCCACACACATACACCTAAAATCTTATAACTAACTATACACACACCACTAACTATCCACTTACCTTAACCCAAACCCTAACCCTAAGGTCCGTCACTATCGCACACTAACCTCACCCGTTTCCTAACCCTAACTCACCTAACCCTCACGTCCACACAATTGCACACATACCTAACCCGCGCCCTAACATCCACACAATTGCACACTTACCTGATCCCGACCCGTAACTTTCCACCACAGCGCTGAAAATACCGAAGCAACAGAAACGGACAACCAAATACTTTCCCTAGGAAAGAATTCGGGTTTCTGTTCCTTTGATATTTTCAGCTTTCGCTCCGTAGGGTTCGATATTAGCACATTTGAAGGTTTTAAACCTCGATGTTCTAATATAGACCCGAAAATACAAGGAAGGAGACCAAATAACAGACAGGTAAGGCGTTCTACAAGATTAAAGAAATAATGGGTGGAAGTGGAGGACTGGTTAGGGGGCTAAGATAAAGCAGGACTTTATATGGAACAGTGATAAGTGACTGGTATAGTGGTTAAGGTGTTTACCTTAGAATCCTAAGGTACAGGGATTGATTCTCACCTTTGAAAGGGAAATCATCTAGGCTTAAAATGACCCACAAGGACGGCTAGTTTAGTACTTGCCTATGAACCTATGACTGATTTAATAGACAGGCTTCTAAATATTAGGAAGGGAAAACTGTCTGCCAGCAATGCTTCTTGTAATTAGCTGCTTAGTTACAAATGTTATACACCATTTAAATAATTTAGTTGCAAGAGATTGGTTTGGACATGTGGTGAGGAGGGATGCAGAGTATATTGGGAAAAAGTTGCTAAGGATGAAGCTACCAGGTAACAGGAAACGAGGAAGGCCTAAGATAAGGTTTATGGATGTGGTGAGAGAGGATATGCAGGTGATTGGTGGGACAGAGCAAGATGCAGAGGACAGGAGGAAATGGAAACAGTTGATCTGCTGTGGCGACCCCTAACGGGAACAGCCGAAAGAAGAAGAAAAAGAAGTTGCAAGAGATGCTTACAGTTTACAAACAGCTAGGAAATGTCATATCTCCAAGATGGTGGATATAATTATTATAACATCACATAACAGAACAGAACATAGCCTACTTACACAGCTGTAGTTAGCTTTCTAGGAGGGTTCCTATTACCTGATCAAACGTTTAGGTTAGCAAATACCTAAACGTTGATCTGGTAATAGCAAAAGTAAAAAAACGCGAACGGCCAATTTAATGCAGGGAAAGAACTCTCTTGGCTAATATGCGTATTTTGCACCTTTCCCCACTGTAGAGTTATCTTGGAGTTGGTACATTTAGTTAGGGGGGGTTTGGGAGGCGAACCCCCCCCCCCACTTCATTTTGGATTTAATTTTTTTTTTGCGGCCGAGGGAATTCATTCCCTACATTAAATCGGCCATTCATGGTTTTAAATTTTCAATATTACCAGGTCAACGTTTAGGTATTCGTTAACCTAAATGTTTGATTGGGTAATACAGACGCTTTGTGGGAAGTGGTTTCATCACTATTTCTTTATTACCACAAAAATAACTCATCTGTCCAGCCCTACCTTACAAAAAGACTTTCGGCTTTTCTCAGTTAGGGGTCGACACAGCGGAACTCCGGTCTGTTAATGATTGGCAGTGAATTTTTACGGTGTCGAGTTGCCAGCAAGGTAGGCACACCTACTCACGCACACACCTACCTGCATGTCTTTAAAGTTCACTTGACCTCAGGGAGGACATGCAGACTCCACACAGAAGGCGCTCCAGCCAAGAATTGAACCAAAAAACCTCTTGCTGTGTAGCGACAGCGCTAACCGCTGCACCACTGCGGATACCAGCCCTAGCTTACAAATAACCTCAAACTGTATTAGTCACACTCTACTGCAAAGAACTCCATAGTTCAACCAACATCCATGAAAGTAATTTCTTCTGCACCACTCGAAAGACCCCAGGACAGTTAATTTGCCAGTCATGACCTTTCCTATCAACTCTAGCTCTCTTCAAGAGATTCAGTTTGCCCATACTTTACCTTACATGTCATTATCATGCATTGTTTGTTCCTTTTCTCTCTTCTAATGAATTAAGCTTGTACTTAAGAATAGTTTTCCATTACTGTTATTATTTTAGTCACCTTCCACCAAATGGTCTCAACTAAGTTAATGTCAATTACCACACATAAAACTCTCAGCTACAAACAATATTTTAACTGTGATTTAATAACAGCTCCATACAGTGGTACAATCACATCTCTCTCTCTCTCTCTGTTTTCCTGGAGTCGGATCCTCTGGCAATACATTCCAGCATTCTACAAGTCTTTCTTTGCCAAGTCTATCAAATTCCCTTCTGCCCTTATCATTAGAAACAGGGTTCGAAAAAGAAAATGCTTGGTGTCCCCCTCTCTTTCTCTGCATCTAAAGAAATAATTAGCAGGGTCAGGAAGTTGTGAATTTGGTGACATTGATGCTGCAAAGAAAGCATCCTCCAAAGTTCCCAACACTGGAGGGACAGCCGCAGGTTTCAAGGAGTCCATATAGAGAAGTTCATAACACCTCTTTTTGGAACCAGGCACTTCTTTGCCCCCCCCCCTTTTGAAAAAGGGATACCGCAACCTAGGCTACTTGGCTTCTGGTGTATTTCTTGACCTCTCCAAGGCATTTAATATTGTTTCTCATTCTATCCTTTTACAAAAACTTTCTACCTTCTCCCTCTCAAAGAATCCTGTCCTTAGCTGGATTAATAGCCATACCTCAACTGCTACCCACTTTATCCCTGTTACAACTGGAGTGCCCCAAAGATCTGTTCTTGGCTCACTACTTTAAAATCTTTTCAGAAATGATATACACATGGCCACACTTGTGCAGTATGCTGATTACTCCACCCTCGTCTTCATGGAGAAAAACTAAAGACATCCAACAAAAATTAACCCAGGAATCCTTAGCATACATAGCAATTGCTATCCAGATCTCTGCTTTTCCTAAATCCTAAAAAAAATCTAAACTAATCTTATTTACCACCAAGCTAGTAAACAATAAACATCTCTTCACTATAATGTCAACAAACAATACCAAAATCGAAGTAGTAACACATACTAAACACTACTTGGTGTTACTGTAGGTGAAATCCTCAAATTCAATATTCACATAAAAGTTGTTGTTGTGTCTTTCGGCTTTTCCCGGTTAGGGGGTCGCCACAGCAGAACTCCGGTCCGCTAATGACTGGTGGTAGATATTTATGTGCCGAGTTGCCAGCCCTGACGCACAACCTTCAACGAAGGTATGCCCATTCATTCACATAAGAATGAGAGCCCCTCACTATCACTCTTCAAGAGGAACCTTGATGAGTGGATGGGTAACAGAAAGTTCACACCGGGGATCACACCAACAGCACTACTAGATAGGGGCCAAGGGTACTAGCTGCTAGTACAAGGGTCTAGGGAACTACTAAAGGGGCGGTGAATACCGCACAACGTGGCTGGGCTAATATATGCCTTCAGGCAGATAGCCCAGTACCAACCTATGAACCTATAAAAGAACTGGTCAGAAACCCCCACTAAAACTAGTCTCTCTATACAGGATTGCTCCTTACCTAACAAAATCTTCACTCCTTTCTCTTACCTACATTTCTGTATGTCTCTCCCATATTCATAAACCTAAATTCTACATTTCTCAATCTTTTAAACCAATGTTATTACAAAATTGCCAAATTCTCTACCAATAAAACTCATCATTACCAGGCACACAGCTCAACTCAAGCCTTAGTTCACAAACAGGTGCCGGATTTATTTTTCAAACTGCAAGTAAGCGCTTTCGTTCCAAAAAGCATTTACAAGGAACTTCATCAGACAATTACAAAAAATGACTGCCTGGTTAAACACTTTGAAAGCATGACATCACTTCCTGACTCAAATTTAAAAGCACAGTGTCTTACTTACACATAAAAAGATGTGATTTAAAAACATATACATTAAGAAAAAGTGAAACATGTAAATGTGCATGAATAGTAAAACATGAACCCTGACAGTAAAAACTATGAAGTATTTTAAAAAACACAAAAATGTGCATTCATACTATTTACATACATATGAAGTTTCTGACTTAATAATCCTTTAGCAAATGCATGCTATCACAAAACACATTTTCTACTAACTTTCTATGGTTATACAGCAATATTTTAAACTTTTTCCTGGCTGAGACTTCTCTAACTTGAAGCCGCTATATAATGACAGGCACCAGAGTTTCAGACATCATGCCCTTCTGAAAAATGTGCACTAATGCAAAACACATTATTCTAGCAACTTTAACTATATAACAATACATATTTTACATTTTGTCTCTGAAGTTATTCCTCCCCAACCTGAAATCACTAGATAATGAGGTAGACAGTTTGAGTTTCAGACTTCATGTCCTTCATACTATTTACATACATATAAAACTATCACTAAAAATGAACTACTACTATGAATAATTCTGTCTATTCAGGGCTTTCAGTTTTAAAATACTGGCTATAGACATGCTGTCATTTAGACCAGGCCAGTGTACTGAATCCAAATGGATCTGCCAGCTCAATTCATTCCTCTCAAGGAGATCTGGCCATCCACCCCCCCATGTGATGGATTTACTATGTCTAAAACTATAAACTTAAAAACTGTGGTTTGGATATTGTGTGATATGTTTAGCTAATGCATTGGTTTCACAGTGGTCTCTTGAACATTTAAGAAATATTAGAGTATATTTTGTAAATGTTCACCAATTCTATGTTTGAGCTTACGCTCAGTTTTGCCTATGTTAAAACAAGGGCAAAATTCACATACAGCACAATATACGACTTTCTTAGTAAAGCAACAATACCTGTCTCTAATTTATATTCTCATCCCCTTAATACTTATTTCATTGACTTCCAATATATAGAGACAGAATTTACATGATCCACATTTATACACGTAATCACCCTTATTTGTTTTATCCATGGTGTTCTAATAAAGATTTGATGTTAATATTAGAGACCGCTGTGACAGCAATGCATTAGCTAAACATATTGCACAATATCCAAACCACAGTTTTAAGTTTATAGTTTTTGACGTAGTAAATCCATCACATAGTGGAGGGTGCATGACCATATCTCCTTGAGAGGAATGAATTGAGTTGGCAGATCCGTTTGGATTCAGTACACTGGCCTGGACTAAATGACAGCATGTCTATAGCTAGTATTTTAAAACTGAAAGCCCTGAATAGATAGAATTATTTACAGTAGTTCATTTTTTTTAGTGAGAATTTCATATGTATGTAAATAGTATGAAGGATATGAAGTCTGAAACTCAAATGTTTATCTCATTATCTGGTGATTTCAGGTTGGGGAGGAATAACCTCAGGGACAAAGGTAAAATATGTCTTGTTTTATAGTTAAAGTTGCTAGAATAATGTGTTTTGCATTAGTACACATTTTTCGGAAGGGCATGAAGTCTGAAACTCTGATGTCTGTCATTATATAGCGGCTTCAAGTTAGAGAAGTCACAGCCAGGAAAAAGTTTAAAATATTGCTGTTATAAACATAGAAAGTTGGTAGAAAAATGTGTTTTGTGACAACATGCATTTTCTGAAGGATTATTAACTCAGAAACTTCATATTATGTAAATAGTATGAATACACATTTTTTTTTTTAAATACTTCATAGTTTTTAATGTTTGGGTTCATGTTTTACTATTCATGCACATTTACATGTTTCACTTTTTCTTAATGTATATGTTTTTAAATCACATATTTGTATGTATAAGTAAGACACTGTGCTTTTAAATATGAGTCAGGAAGTGATGTCATGCTTTCAAAGTATTTAACCAGGCAGTCATTTTTTTTGTAATTGTCTGATGAAGTTCCTTGTAAATGCTTTTTGGAACGAAAGCGCTTACTTGCAGTTTGAAAAATAAATCCAGCACCTGTTTGTGAAGGCTTGAGATCTTTTGTGTACTTCTTGGTTTCGTTTGGTTTTGTGGATAAACAGTTCAACTGGCTAGAACTACCACACATCCTAGTATCTACCCGGTTGGTGACCTGCCACAAAATCTTTCCCAACCCAGAACGTTGCCCTTCCCTTAGCAAATTCACCAGCTAGGTCATTACATTTTATGCATAAGATGCTCCTTCAACTCACCAAATCAAATAACCAAGCAGGACAATGATCATATTCTACTCATATAGCTAAATCCCAGAATTCTCTACCCATCACTCGAAGAAAATTAAATAAAAAGTACATCTTCAACTTCCAACTAAGATAATAGCTCACAGAGAAAAGGATACTCCTCTATATGGCATCAGAGTAATATCTAAATGATAACTAAATTTCCAATCCCTACTACTGGGGCTATACTAGGAACCACCCCCTTAACTCTTCAAGTGAAGGGCATGAAAAAAAAAAACAAAAGACTGGCACACCAACCAGCTGGTCAGCTACACGACAAGCACTGCACCTCTACTGCCCCAACCATTCAGGTCCCGTTTCTGTGTATATTCTATTAAAAAAATAAATAAATAAATATCTTCTATTAAACTGTAGCAAACAATTGCTACAAGTTTATACCCTGCTTGCATGGAGCGCTACGGTTGTCATGTTTAAGTTTAAAAATAAATAAATACAATTCTTGAACAAAGTTAAACCTGTCCTTCTGACTCCCCTTCTGCAAAGACGGCATAAGAAGAGATGGCAAATATTTTGTCTTTTGAGTGGACTTTTTTGGTAGCATCCAGATATATGGTCTTAGGGAATGAAACCCTAGGTGTGATATCCATTAATACAACACCATATAAGCTAATCCTCAAAGTAAGGTGTTTTACCTGCAACATATAGCTGACTTATACCTCTCAACTGTTTATATTTTTGCAGAACGTTCAGGTTTTTGCCTCTTATTTTTTGTCTACTCCTCATAAAATTTGTGTTTTTTTTTGGCAAATCATTGAGCATTGATGTAACTAAAGAATACTACATAACAACAAACATTTAAGTTTCAGATTTCATATCCTTCAGAAACTATATAATAATGTAAAAAATGTCATTTTTAGCAACTTTCTAAGTTTATAGGAGCAATGTTTAAAATCTATACCTATTTTTGGCTTTATCCAAACTTCTTGCATTAACAGGATAACAGGTATGAGGTGGCCACATACATTTACAGAATGTAAAAAGTCCTCTGTTGCAGCAGTTACATAGAAATATAGTAACCAACACACAAATTTAGCTACTGAAGTACAATTAGTTTAGTCTATCATAATATGAAATAAAAAAGCTGTAATTCCAAGAAAGTTTTCAATGGACCATCCTTAGCAAAAAAAAAAAAAACAAATATAATGACTTTTGAATAAAAATAATGTGTACTTCAATTTGGTGCCTGTAATGAGGTTATTCCCAATTCTAATAGGTTCTTACTCTGGCAGAAATGAGATAACATCACTTTAATCTATAAACCAAAGCAAAGTGCAATCTGTGCTGCACTAAAACACCTGAAGTGCTGAAACTGAAAAATAGCAAAGACGAATTCATTCATACGAGAAAAACTCTTACATATTCAGGTCATCAGAGGACATTTCTGGATCAGAAATTGTTCATTTGTAAAATAAGAAGAGTTACACGATTCACTTTCAGATAAATGGAACAGCAGCACCTGCAATATTGGGTTTTGTGACTTGCCAAAAGCTTGGTATGGTGAAAACTATTTACAGTGTCAGTGGAGCATCAGGTAGCACACTCACCTTTGGTGCAGAAGGCTGTGAGTTTTATTCCCATACCAGGAAGATTCATTAATGACACTGCAGTGCAGCCTAAGTGGTGTTGCATGCCTGAGTGTGCTGTCTTTTGGATGAGATGTTAAACTGAGGCCCCATCCACTTGAGCTGTTGGCAGCATAGGTGGATGTAAACGATCCCAGAACACCTATCGAAAAGAGTAGGGGAAGTTTCCCAATGCCCTTGTCAATTTCCACTAGCAGCATATATACCACCTTGTGTCTCCCCTGAAAAGAAGTTATAAGCCTAGTGGGACTACTCTGATCAACAAAGGAAGGATAAATACATAAAATAAAATAAAATATGAATATGGAAAGAAAAGCGAATATCTGCTTCTTAACTATGAAAATTTACTTAGAGGTCTTGGCATTTATCAGGTCTGCAACATATCCAGATATCCCCAGCTATATTATCATTTGTGTACAATCCAAGGAAATATTCAGTAGCGCTGAAGTAAAATCAAACGTGAGATGAACAAAATGGATAGCATAGGTATTATGAAGGAACAGACTAAGCCTAATGTGTGGATGAGCAACATGTCTATGGTTAAACCTGACAAGATATCCATATGCATAGATCTTTAAGACTGACGTACAGAATTTGTTGCGAACATGTCAAATGCAAAGTACTTCTGAGTTCTACATGCTAATTAAAGATTTTGCTAAATATAAAGAATTTTCCAAGATGTGTGCACTTAATGTCTACAGCAAAATACAGACTGTTTAGGCTTCTATTTAGCATTTTGGTAGCATCGGACGTGGAAGTATTTCACTTAGATAGCTACTGAAAAATAGCTGAAGAGCTTGATGGTGTTAACATTACTGATAATATAAAAGCTTGGGTGCAACCAGGAAAGTATATGACAGGAGACGGTTACTGAAGAAATTGTGATATACAACTTTAAGCTGAACAATAGTATGCATAAAGCCAGATTAGCAGAGTTAATATACATTGATCATAATGTAACTTCAAAAACTTTGAAACTATATGTAGAAGAAGTTGTACCTGTTTTGTAATAACCACCTCTGAAGGATACACTAGCATTTATGAGATTTATAGACATATTACAGCAGTTTTAAACTTTATTTTAGATCAATTTAAAGTGAAAATGCCTGTGAGAAACCTACTAGAAAATGTTGCATGGCACTTAACTGAGAAACAAGAAAAGGATTTATAAGAAATCAGAACACCTACGTTAAAGTACCTTGATCTTAGCCAGTTCTAAAACAAGTCAAAGTTACTGATATAATCATACTGGTAAAGTAATTATGTACGAATATAAACTGGCTGCATAGTACCCATACACACACATTGGTTCAGTACTATCCTTATTTATGGGGATATGACAAAAATTAAGTATTTAGGAGTATGGATTAAGATAATTCTGGTCTGGCAGCTAAGGATATGTGGGAGGAGACTAAACAAAAGATGATACAAAAACTGAGAAAATGTAAGTTTTGTTATATGGAAATGGATAGTAAGATACAGTCAAAATGTTTTTAGTACCTTTAGTCTTATACATAGGTCAGGCATATTTTTATCAACCAGAGGATAAGTTGTGGATAGCAATTAATAAAGAGCTGAAGGACATTATCTGGGAGGGGAAGATGGTAAGAGTCAAGTGGGATAAGCTGATTCATCCAGTAGAACAAGGCAGATTAGGATTACCCAATTTGAAGGGGTATTTCAGAGCTACACAGTTAAGGCTCCTATATATGGCACAAGCAGAAAACTATAATTAAAAGTGGAAAGGGATGATGATGAAACAGGCAGGAAAGCCCAAGAAACAAGGAGAGACTGGGATTTTGGATGCAGGCCTTTAACGAGAACAACAATAATCATACAGAAAGTGTTCTAAGAACTAAGTCAACATAGGAATGGAGAAAGGAAATTCTGCTGACAGGAAAGACTGCAATTATGGATATAGGCAATAGGCAAGAGGGTCTGGAATTTATTGGAGAAAACTGGCAAAGACAGCAAGGTACTGGGACCAAATAACTAGAGAGGGAACGGTAATAGAATGGGAATATTCCAAGAATTTATTTGGACTTTATTGTAGAGATTGCCTTCCTTATCAAGGATTGATATCAGAGTATAGCTAAAGAGAAATAAATAGGGGGGTCCTAAACGAAAGACCAGCGCTGGTACAGTTTTTAGTAGAATCTAGAACAGAAGCTGCCATTAAAAAAGGAATAATTAGTACAGCATATAAATATTGCATGATAACTATAAGAATCAATCAGAGGAGGTTAGAAAGGATTGGGAAGAGAGACTGGATAAGCAGTTCACAAAGAAAGAATGGGAGGATATATGTATGTCTACCAAATATGCAACAAAATCTAGAAGATGTAGAATTTATGCTTGTTAATGTTTACATAGGTGTTTCTATAATCCAAGTAGACTCCAGAGAATTTTTCCTCAGGTAGCTAACAGATGTTGGAGGTATGACAGGGAAGAAAGAGGTAATTGGGAGCATATTTTCTGGGAGTGCAGTGAGTTGGTGGACTTAAGGATTCTGTGCAGGATGTACTGTCAGATGCTGGGTAGGCAGACTGGGATGACAAGGGAGATGATTTTTCTGAGCTATGATACAGAATTGGAATTGCCTAGACATGGTCTGGCCTTGCTGTCTCTTATTACGGTGGCTGCCAAAATAGCAATTACCAGAAAATGGAAATCAGAATCTAAATCAACTATATTAGAAGTAGTGTATACAGTAACAGAGATAAAACAAGTGGAAATGAGATCTTTAGAAAAAGGTAGGAGCAATCTACATAGGAAAAATGGGAATTGTGGGAACAATACATACAGGAGAGGAATGAGATTTAAAAGAAGGCAGTACTTAAATGAGCTATGTATTGTTTGAAAATTATTTGGTAGATTATAAGTGATATATACCGTTTGCAACTGGAAGTGTATCAGTATGGTTTGTGATGTAAAATGCTTGCAACTAGGATTGTGTCGGTGTGGTTTGTTTTCATTTATTTAAATGTAGGATTGCTTATGTCATAAATTATGGTTTAATAAAGCTTTTTCTTGTTTAAAAAAGGGGCTGGAATTGAATAATTTAGGTAATGCTGCTTAGATTATATGATAGATAACAATATACATGAAGCATAATGTTTGTTTATTTTAACTTGCTAATACAGTTTGATTACTTTTATATAAATGTAAATGTGCTTATGTCACAAGTGATAATTCACTAAAGGTATATAGAAAAAGAGCATTTACTGAATATATATGCTCAGACTGAAAAGGAACTACCTGAAACTTTGTATGACTGTGAAAATTGTCATTAGTGTATTTACTGAAAACAATTTCAAGAGGAAAATGCTCATAACCATTACACAATATTTTCATGAAGTCATTGTACAAAGTACCACCAAAACTACAAATAATGTGCAGTCAAACTTATACAAATATGACATGAGAAAAAAAAACAGGTAGTCAGATGCATGTAGCAGATGCACTGAGTCAGCAGGATCTGTTGGTACATGAAATGGAAACCAGTTGGATTACACTACAACTACCCATGATAGAAAAGAAACTTACAGAATTTCAGAGATGTACTAGGAAACATGCAACGATGAAAAAGTTAGCTCAGTAACACCTGCCTGCAGTCAGCTAATAAGGTGTCATACTCCTGACCACTGGCTGACTGTATATCAATTGCAAGAAGCTCAGATAAAAAAACAATATATATATATATATATATATATATATATATATATATATATATATATATATATATATATGAAGAAAATGTTTAACAATGGGAAAATAAGACAACTTTTTGGCCTACCTGTTCAGTTACAATACACCAAATTCACTACTACAATTAATTACACTAAAACAACAATACTGTAAGTAGTCTGCCTTTCAAATGCTATAGGTTTAAATGGACAGGGCAGATCACACAAACAGTGTTGCAGGTAGAAGCAGGAAATGAATGCTATCATAGTAGGAGTGAATGAGTTAAAAGAAATGCCCAAAAAGTGATGGTTAGAACAGAAACATTTCATTCCTAAGGAAACACAGCCTTACATTTTGTTTAATGAAAAATTAATCTGTATAGTAGGCTTGATGTTCAAAGCATACAAATTGACCAGTCCAAATCAGCTAAGAAAAAAATGCTACTAAAAAGTACACACTTCTCACTTGTTAAAAAAACTGATGACATATTTTCTCCAGGCATGTCAATGTAGCTAGAACAAGTACTGCAGAACCATGTGCACAGTTCCAAGAAGACAATTGTACAAGGCTGGTCCTGATCTTTTCCAGTATCAAGAGATAATCTACCTGGCATGTGCTACTATGCAAAGTTTCCTAAAGTCATGAAATGGAAAACTAAATATGAGTCAAGGAAATATCAGTTCATTGAAAGCTGTATTTGCAAGTCATCATGGTGGCATTGTCATTCAATAGATATCTGTACACAAGTATAGAATTCAAGAGTTTTTCAGAGAAAGGAGAACTCCAACATATTAGCTTGATCCCACAATTATGAACATCCAAATGAGCAGCTATCAATTATTCAGTGAAGTCAGTGAGAAGTAACAAATACAATCGAACTGTTTTACTGAAACAAAGAAATACTTCACTGCAAATGTTGTGCTGTCACATTCACAGATACTGGTTGATCATAGACTGATGAGCAGAACTCGTATGTTAACTTCACACTACTGACTCAAGTGAATAAAGATCAGAAAGTGAGAATCAAGACAGAGTGAAATACAATTAGTCAAGACAAAACGCGCTGTAATGATAGACAGACCATGGTCCTTTCTAATTAGAAGGAAAAAATGTACTGGAAGAATTCAAGAGTTTTCATGAAAAGCAACCAGAAGCAGTAGTTTTGAGAATACACAAGAAACCAAAATCACTTGTTGTGAAAACTTCAAACTGGAAATTATTGAGAAGAAATAGGAAACATCTGCTCAAGATACAAGTCTGAAGGTGACTATCTGTGGCATTTCTGTTGATTCAAGGATGTATCTTAAAAGTATCCACAAGACATGTCATTATACTATGCATGAAAAACAAATGAAAGTTAGGTCTGTATTTAGTTGCAAGTTCCACTGATATGATTACGTCTTCCTTCCCTAGATATCAGAGATATGAAAAAATATGCAGAGTATTATTTCAGTAAGTCTTCTGTGCTGAATTATCAATTATGTATTTAATGTTACCAAAACAAAAATGCAATATGAAACATATAAAGTGTATAAATAGTAATTATTTCAAGTATAAATGAAAATTATAATTTAAAACATTTGTACTGTTTCAATACCTCTTCAATGGGCTGTCAAATTAAAAAAAAAACATAATCAATATTTGTAAAGCTGTACTCCAGATCTACTGTTCGGGAAAATCAATTTTGCCAGATCAGTTCAAAGAAGATCAAACAAATTTGTCTTCAATGCAAAGCAAAAACTCTTACCACATTCTCTTCAAGAAGCTGAATGAAAAATATAGCACGCACAGCTCTAAGGAACTGGGATACACATACATGCATAATGAGCTGTACCTCATTACTGCTCAGAATAAAAACTTGAGTCAAAAGGTATCCAAACAGCAGGGTCAGTAACTGAGTCTAACACTGTGAAGACAAGTACAGTGTCATATTAGCTGTTCAGCTAGTAAACCTGAATGAAATTCTGACCTTCCAATTTATGACTGGATGGATGGAAATGCAGGTGGCTGAAGGTACAAGCTACTGCTTGATACTGCTATACATTGCGGACCTGCCCGTCAGTCCACTGGTTATGAAAGAAAGTACAGCAAGAAAAAAGGATACAAAGATCATGTATGAGCTGAAAACAAACAAGTGATTTTGTGTACAAGTGCAGCGCTACCACATCACAATTTATCACTAAACAACTACTGAGAAAAAGCAAAGTATTTCTTAGCATATTCTCCTTATTTTACATATGCAATCAAAGTTCACCCATAGGTGGGGACTCCAGTAATTCCAACCCAGCCTGGCCATCAGGAGTATGTGTCAGGACAAACCAAAATTCCAATACAGAATTGTAGACAGTCCAAGTATTTAGAGCAATCCCTTCTTCTAAATAACGTTATTTCTACTCTAGTAAACAGATATAAATAAAATAAATAATATAAAAACAAAATAAATCCAGTTCTAAATCCTCCTCCTTTAAAAAAAAAAAGAGAGAGAGACTGAATCTAGATCATCCTTTTATAAGTTTTATTGGGATAAGTGCTTTCAAACTTGTAGATGTCTTCAGATCCATTTCTTACATTTGTTGCCCCTGCCAATCCCAGATCAATGATGACAATAAACAGTGACCAAACAATAGCAAAGGCAATCACTTTTATCTACAGACAGCCTCTACAGCCATCAAGTATCATCACTTTGACTGTACACCTCAGATGTCACTGTGGTTAAATATAATGGCAACAGTAATGTATTTCAAGTTTGTTTCAAACACACAATAATCCCAGTAAAATATTCCATTGTACTTCACACAAATGTACACAAGTCCTACATTGCCAGATAGTGACTGTTTAAAGTGAGCAAACAAGGGGGCTGGTTACTTTCATTCACAGACAGACCCCTTCAACCCAAAAGTTATAGTCACTTTGTTGAATGTGAACAATTTTCTGACATAAAAATAACAGCAATATAATACATTTCAACTTTGTTTCACACACACACACACACACACACACACACACACACACACACACACACACACACACACACACAGAGTAAAATACTGCCTCACACAAATCACAGTCTTGCAAAGCCAGAATAAAAACAGCAGTCACTTTCCTATACAGAAAGCCTCAGCAATTGTATCTACTTTGTTGTCTGTGTACATTTCACATGTTTGGCAATCATAAAAGAAAAAAAGAAACAAAAGTTAAGGGCCACAAAGTACTGTATTCTGTTTGTTCTGCAAAGCCATCTACTCCTCATATCTGATTGCCTTTTAGGATTAAAGAAAATTACCTCATTCTACCCCTGGCTGCTGTTAATCCTATCCGTTGTGACCATCCACCTTACTGTTCAATATTTCTGGATATCTGTTCATTACTGTCCCACAAATCATGTAGATTGTAGAACAGCAAAGAACAAAAATGACCTCATATTAACCAGTAAACTACACAGTACCTCTCACCGTAGGGTAATGCAGTTTTGAACATGAACGCCACTTGACCTATATTTAAAGAAATAAATAGAAAGGCAACCATAGCCAACTGCCTAGTTCACTTATCAGAAAGGCCAGCTATGATGCTATATACGTAAAGGGTGAATTTATAATGGGTCACCCAATCATCTAGAATAGTTCTGAATGCTGCAAATGTGATGTGTGCAGGAAGCTTTAGGAATCTATCACATCAGCAAATTAAATTTGGGTTTCAATAAAATATAAGGCCTTTGATGCAACTGTTCATGGTATTATTTGTTTTGTGTATATGTACAAGATCAAACAGGGTGGGGTCTTTCATGGCTTCGAAGATCAGGGACAGATTACCATGAAGGAGCCTGTATGAGACAGAATATAGTGAAATGGGATTTAATTTATCTGCATAGTTTAGGAGTTTAAACCAGCAATTTTCTCAGACAGAAATCTTTTATACCTTTCAAGTTCAATAAGATGCTAAGAAAGGTATCTACCAAAGGGGACATTCTACTCATTGATGGGTCAGATAAGGGTGGTACAGAGAGGAATTATGACCTTCTTACTCCTGGGAGATATACCTCTGAAAATTAGCTGTGCTAGAAGAAAACGATTTTCTGACTATGAGTAATAGAACAGTAAAAAGATAGTTTGCTGTCAATGAAAGCAGCCAGACTGCTGATGACAGTTTATTTTAAGATGATGCCTTTGATATGATATTAAGAGTAGAATTGTGCATGCTGAAAACCATACATTTTTGCATTAATTTAAGCCCATCATGACTGTACTCAACTTTAGCACAATCAAGCCCTTGTCAGAGGACTGTGTTTCTTTAGGGAAGTGTTTGATGGCAATCATTTTGAAGTCAATCACAAACTTATTGAGTCACAGCTCATCAACATCTGCCTTCACATTAGAAATGTAGGTGCCAAAGAATATGGGAACCAGGACAGAGCTTTGGGGAAGTCCACTGCTGATATGCTTTTATGTGGAAGATGCACCTCTAACCATTACTATACAAGTCCTGTCAGAGAATTAGTTGGATATCCAGCAGAATATTTCATGAGTAATGTTAAGGTGCAAGCCTGTTGATAATACCTGCAGAGAATTGTATCTGAGGCCTTAGCTTTATCCAGATATGAAGTATGGACAGAATGGCCTAAGTCTGTGGCTTCTTTGACCTTAATGAAGAAATTGATAAGAATGAGTAGATTGGAGCTACCCTTAACACAAACAAATGTGTTCCGATCAAGGGACATAGGACTCCCTATATAATTGTTTATGAGATCTAACATAATACATCCCATGATGTTTCAAAAGATACTGTTGACACTGATGGGTCCATAATTACAAGGAACAGTGGTAGGGTTGCTCTTTGGTAATATCAATCATCAGGTACTGGGTGTTGGCATAATGGTTGAGGTGTTTACTTCATAGACACAAGGTACAGGGTTTGATTTTCATTTTTGAGGGAAACTGGCTAGGCTTAAAATGGTCCACAAGGGCAGCTAGCCTAGTATTTACCTATAAAACCTATGTAACTGGTGGAGAATCTGAGGTTTAATAGGTTAAGGAGGGAACATAGGAGGTTACTAGGGTAATGGCCTTGGGGCCCTTACAAACCTAGCCAAGAGTTTTCCCCAAAAAGAAACCTCAGTCACCACCTGTTGCCCCTGTCAGTGAAAGACACAGGTGGAACCCCTGGGACAAATTTGTGGTTTCCCATCCACTCATCAAGGTTGCACTTAAAGAGGATCACCGAGGTGTTCTGTTTGATGTGAATGGAAAGTCTATTGCAGAAGCAGGGCAACCTCTGCGAGACAAACCTGTCTCTCCAGCAGGTTTTGTTAATGCCACATGCTAGGTTCAGGCCTTTTGACTGGGTAGTGCTTGATGAGTTAGACTTACAGATATGAAGCATCTCTAGTAGGCAGGGTCCAAGACTACCTTGTAGGTGAGACACAGATCACCCCTGAGCAAACTGTATAATACTGAATAGAGTGATAGTTATTTGAGCCTGTCTGCATAGGATAGATGTTGGAGGCCATGGATTCCCTTTGTGAGGTATTTCAGTGGCTTTTCCAGTTGGTGCAGATATTTGGAGAGGTGCATCCTAAACAGGGCGTTATGCTCAATTATTGGTATAATGAGGGAGGAGTATAGAGAGGTAATAACCTCCTTTTTTTCTGGATGCAACCCCTTTACTTATGAGATGAACCTACTAAAAGGCGTTTCTGACCACTGCTGCTACATGAGTGCTTAGGGTGCTGCCGCTGATGTGGTAATCAGTAGGGGTCATGTTTTTGCTGAATGGTGTAATACATTTTTGCATTTAGCTTGAGGTCATGACTTTGGCACCAGTCATTAGTTGCTGTCAGACCCTCTTGCAGTATGCTAACATCATTTGGGGAGTCAATAACAGCACCCAACTTACAGTCATCGGAAAACTTGGTCAGCCACAGGCCTTTTGTCTTTGCCTGTACCTCTGAAAAATAGATGCCAAACAGTAGGGTTCCCAGGACAGATCTCTGGAGAACTCCACTAGTGACAGGCCTGCTATTGGTGGTGGAGGTGCCTATTTTGACTTTGAGGGTCCTGCCAGTGAGCCAGCTGGCCACCCACCTGATAAAATAGGGATTTACACCAAGTTGTGTTAGCTTTTCAATGATGCCCAAGTGGCGGATTGTGTCAAAGTCCTTGGCCAAGTTAAGGTAAGCTGTATGTACTGACTTTCCCTCATCCAGGGCCTTGGTGACAGTTTCAGAGAAGTCAACCAGGTTCAAAAGGCAAGATCTGCAGATGACGAATCCGAACTGGGTGGGGTCAAGTGCTTAGAGATTGCCCATGTCCTTGTTTATGAGATCCATAATAATATGCTCCATGGCTTTATAGATCAGACTTGTCAAGCTAATGGGGTGATAGTTTCCAGGGTCAGTAGAGGCACCATCTTTGTGCAAGGGGCTGACAATGGCAATTCTCCACTCTGCTGGAATGAAGCCAGTAAGAATATGGTGCTCAATGGTGTAGCCAGTTCTTACTGGAGATGGTGCAGAATACACTATCAGGTCCCATGGAAGCTGTGTTCTTTGCTTTGGATAGGACCTGTAATACGATCTATGGAAATGTGAAGTGCAGGACAACTATCGAGGATGTCGAAAAGGCCTCTGGGGGGACAGTGCGTGAAGTTTGCACTGAACCTATCTGCTAGCAGGTTGGCAAAGTCAACAGGATCACTGTAAGTGATACTGGTAAGTACTAACTCGGAACAAACCTGGGCTTTGCCACGGAGGTTCCTGACGTAATCAAAGAAGACTTTATGGTTTTCCTTTGTTATGGAGGCTAATTTCAATTCATAATTGGCCTTGAAGGTTTTCACTAGTGAATGAATTTGCTTGTTGAGGCTAAGGAGGGAGTTTTTCCAATTTGGAATTTGTTCCCTTTTACCCTTGGACAACAGTTTCTTCCTTTTGTTGTAAAGCCTGTTGATACAGAATGTCCACCAAACAGGTTTGTGTTTCCTTGAGGAGCAGGTTTTAGTTCTACTGGCTATGGTTGAGTCCATGCAGTTGTACAGGTGCTTGTAAACTACAGCGACATACTGTTCAGCATAGTTATCTGCATCCTCTGGGGGGACGGTGGTGTGAAGATACAGATACCCTCCCTTAGGAGGTTGTAGTCAGCTTTTGAGAAGGTTTTATTTTATTTTACATTTGTTGACTGGGATAGTCCGACTGGATACATGTCCATTTTCAGCGGAGGCCCAGGGAGAAAAGCTCCATTTCTTAACACAAAAACAAATAACAATAGTAATAATAATAATAATAATGATAATACAATAATACTAAAACAGAGCGAGAAAAGAATATAGATACATCATTTCACAAGGTTTAGCACAGTAGGAATACGCTACCTCATGCTAAAGGTTTAACACAGTGACAAGCAGGCAGATCTGTACATCATAACATAACTCATTTGATCAACAGAATGACTGGCTTGTTAATAATCAGTTGATTAGAGAAAACATCAAGTTGTTGGGTTGGGTTAGTTAGGGTTTAGGCAGGGGCAGAGCCAGTGTGATTTAAAGTATTTTTGAGGCCTTTTTTAAACAGGGGTAGAGAAGATTATTGGGTAAGAACTGCAGGAAGTAGGTTCCAAATTTTACCAACTGTAATAGCAAACAGAGAATCTTCTGCTGTGTTGTTGGATTTTAGGGTTAGGACCAATAGTTTATATGAGGATCGAAGTGGCCTGAGAGCATTATGTGGGCTGATAACATTCTTGAGAGCCAGGGTATTATAAGGCTGGTTGAGTACTTTGTGTGCTACTATAAGCTGGTTGAAATGCAAAAGGGAAGGAAATTCCAGCCAGTTAAGTTGAACTAGGTTGATGCAATGGTGAGTCCTATATGCCAGACCAGTGGCAAATCTAGCTATATGGTAGCATCAGGAGGATAGTTTGTTGAGGTTAGTTTTAGAACGTTTGGTAAATACTGGAGAGGCATAGAGGTGACTGTAGAGAAGATGGGTAAGTGCAATTGCAACACTAGCAAAAGGGGTGAAGAAAGGTTTGAGCTTGTAAAGGGAACTTAGTTTTTTGCTAACAGACTTAATAGTGTGGTCAATATGTGGGTCAAATTTGAGGTTGTTGTCTATTAATATTCCTAGGAGCTTAGTTTGCTCATCTGGGGAGATAATGGTGCCATTGTGAGACTTAATATTGACGACTGGATGAGTGGACCTATGGGTAGGGGAGAAAAGTAGCAGCTTGGTTTTGTTAGGATTCAGGAGCAGATGCCGATTAGTTAGCCAGTTTTCAATGCTATTAGTGGTATTCTGGGTTAGGGATAGGAGATTTGTTTGAGAGGAGGCCTGGCATATCAAGGTAGAATCATCTGCACAGTGGATACAGTGTGCATTTGGGATGGTAGCATGAAGGTCGTTTATGAAGACAGAGAAGAGGAGGGGTCCTAGTATAGAGCCTTGAGGGACTACTAGGGTGACTGGGAGATGGGATGACAGCTTGTCTTGCCATAAGACAGCCTGCTGCCGCCCACTTAGGATTGAAACCACTGTAGTGAGTGATGGTCTAAGAAGACAGCTTTCAGGCGATTGAGCAGTAGTTGATGGTTAACCATTTTGAAGGCCTTAGAAAGGTGAAGAAAGAGTGCTGAAGATAGTTTGTTGTTGTTTCAATTAAGGTTGATTAGTGAAAGCTAAGAGAGACAAAATGGTACAATGGTATGGTCTGAAGCCATGCTGAGAGTCTGCCAGCAGTTTGTTTTGGATGAGGTAGTGCATTAGTTGTTTGTGGATGCATTTTTCCAAGATTTATGCTAGTGGTGACAGAATGACTATCGGTCTAAAATTGGACAGTTCTATGGAACTACCTCCTTTATGGAGAGGTATTACACGTGATATTTTCCATATTGATGGAATGGTTGCCTCGAGATGGATCTATTAATGAGGATAGGAGTGCGATGGCATCTGTGGCTATTTGCAGGTACTCAGCGGGGAAGAAGTCAGCAGCTAGAGTAGTGGGTTTTAGTTTTTTGTGAAGGGCACAAATGAAGGGAGTAGGGATAGCCTGGAAGCTAAAGGAGAGATGGGTTTTGGGAAGATTTGGGCTGTCTGCAGAATTGTTGGAGTTAAAGCAGGTGGGGGTAAGGTGGGAGGGGTTGAGGCAGGTGGGAGTGAGTTGGGTGGCTAGTGCCTGGATAGTTTCACTAAAGAAGCAATTGAATGTGTTAGCAATTGCCTCTGGTGTTTTGTCAAGGGCTGCTGATGGGGTAGGAGTGGTGGTACGGCCTGGATGGAGGAAGTTGCTTATTCCAGCCCAGAACTTTTGAGGTTTGTTTTGATGTTTTTGTTGCAGGTGGATATACTATTTTTTTTTTGGTCTAATATGATGGATTTTTTAGAGTCATTCCTTAACTGATGGTATCTGACCTGATCTATTGGGTCTTTAGTAGCATAACAAGTGGTCCATGCCTTATTTCTATGAGTTATTTTGATTTTTGTAAGTCTAGTTAGCCATGGGGCAGTTCTAGTTTTGGCACGGATGGTGTGGATAGGGGCATGTGAGTTAAGGATAGTGAGAAATTTAGTATTAAAGAAGGCCACGGCCTCATCTAGTGGGAGTCGTTTAAGGTCTGACCAGTTGTATGCCTTGAGATCATTTAGTAAGTTGTCTAGTTTAAAGTTTTTTTTGTTACATGTCACTTTATAGGTGTGGAGATGAGGGTTATCAGCTTTGTGGCTAATGATGTAGGTAAGGCAATAATCACTCAGATCATCGGGTAGAGTGGCTGAATTGTACATCTGTGGGTCACCATTGATCAGGATCCAATCTAGGATACTACCCTTGCCTTTGTTTTTGCTATACCTAGTGGGGGAGGATATGGTCTTAGTAAACCCATGAAGGTTCATGTGGTTACTAGGAGCTTCGGAGGAACAGGTATTCCAGTCAATGTTAAAGTCACCTAAGACTATAGTTTCTTGGGGATAGTTGCAGGCTAGCCAGTGTAGAATATGTTCTAAGGTGCTGACATTCTTTCCACGGGGTAAATAAATGCCGACAATATATCTACAGTTATTTTTATTCATTTGTATTTTGATGATGATAATTTCAGCGTTATTTACTTGGGGGATGTTGTTGGATGTCAATAGTGACTGAAAGGTTGGACTTAAATAATACAGCTATTCCATCACCTTTCTTGGATGTCCTGTCCAGCGTAAGGATGTTATACCCTGGAGGTGTTACTTCTGTGTCTTTAGTTGCTAGTTTTAACCAAGTTTCAGTGAGACAAAGAATATCTGGGGAGTGGACAGCTAGGAGGGCATGGAGGTAGTGGATTTTATTATTCAGGCTTCTGATGTTAAGATGGCAGGCCAGGAAAGAGTTTGGGTGCTTATTTAACAGAGTAAAGTAGGTAGAATTGTTAGCCACAGAGCTAGAGTCGGCAGGTGTGGGAGTGTTAGGGTTTGGGTGAGGGTTGCCTGGTGAGAATGGGCCAGGGTTAGGGTGGATGTCACCATCCTTGGTAAGGTTGTATTTCAATCTCATTATGAGTTTCAGGATTTTAGTTATAAGTTTAAGATATTGCCTGTTTTTTTGGCTAATACAACTCGATCTGACAGAATGATAGTATTTGGGGGGTATGGCGTTAGGTGAAAGTGTACTATTAAAATGTTCTAGCTTATTAAGAGCAAGAGTGGTAGAGGTTTGGGATTTTGGGCATTTGAATTCTGGACAGAGTAGGTGTTCATATACGGTGAAGTAGTAAGGTATGTAGAGCAGTAGTAGTAAATAGAGTGGTGAGAAAATTTTGGATGAGATCATTGCTACTGTTAGGACTATGTACAAAATAGAGTGTTTAGAAGAATTAGTAAATAAGTGGTTATGGGCTATGATGTTAGAGTAGAATAACTTTTTAGCTTGATTACAGCTGGGGGGGGGATTGGGTAGGATAGAAACTTCGACCTAGACAGTCCGATGATCTGATCTCACCAGGGAAGAACATACTATGGGTGTGGTACAGCAGTCAGCCATGTTGGTGAGAACCAAGTCCAGAATATTACCTCCCCTTGTGGGGGTTGAGGTGAGCTTGTCTAGTGCATTAGAACTGATGAAGTTGAGGAATTATTGAGTGTGTGTGTGTTAGTATAAGAAAAGTTCACCCAGTCTATGGTGGGGTAGTTGAATTCACCTAGGATCATGGTGTTAGGGGGTACATTGATGGAGTCTAGTAGATCCAGGTAAGAAGAGTGGGTGTCCTGAGTCATGGAGAGGAGCCTACAGCTAGCTATGACTTGGATGGGTGTCTTGCCAACTGTCAGTTGTACCTGGAGTAGTTCAGTGCGTCATGCTGGCAAACCAGTCTGGAAGTGTGCCTGCCCTTAATGAAGATAGAGACTCCACCACCCTTAGTCTTCCCGATCTCAGAGTAAAGTTATGTTTGGCTCTTATCAGGAAGAAGACAGGTGCATTATGCAGACTCATGGAAGCAGTAGTTTTGTTTTTGATAGAGATGACAAAACTTGGTTGAGAGAGATTTTATGGGGAGCTACAGTTAGGTGACTAATGGGGGGATTTTAGCTTTGGTCAATGGTGAAACTGGAGTTGAATTTGTTGGCAAGATTGGCAATGGCTTCAGGATCAGAGTATGTGATGCCACTGGATATTAGTTCAGAACAGAACTAAGCATACTTCTGAGATTTCTGATACAGAATAATAAAAATCTGGTTGTCTTTGGAGGAAGTAGCAATTTTCATAGGTCCATGTGTGTACTTTTAGGTTTGTACTAGGCTAATTGATCCTGTGAACCATTGTAAACCTAGCCAATTATCTCATTTGAGAATCAAGCCCTGTACCTTGCATTTGTAAGGTAAACACCTTAACCATTCTGCCAAATCCCAACCCCTTTTTGGATTTTAATTTGTATGCAGCTTTACATTTTTAATAGAGGAGTTGAAATATTTGATAACCAATTATGAATACTTTGTGTTAATGGGAAGAGAATATATGATGTACAATTTATCTGGTAATTTCTGAAATCTGCATTGTACTTGGGCTTCCTATTGAAATATCAGCACTTGAAATGCTGAGTGCTGACAAACTGGAAAAAAAAAAGACCGAAAACCCAGAAAAAGAATAAATCTCAGAGATCACTCTTCTCCTTTAAATTTCTTCTTTGTAGGGGGCAAGTCCCCTATACCCCACAAACTTATATATACCAACTCTGACAGCACCATATCTTGGACGAAAGGGAATAGTCTGGGAAATGGTCATCTCAGACTTAATGTATGTAAGTCTGTTTTTTGGACATAAAGTCTCCATGTTTCAGGACTTGTTCTAATGGGTCCTGATATTTCAAGTGGATACCTTCTGCTTCTGGTATATGGGAATATATGCTTCAATGCAGCTGTTTAGATACAAGTAGAATATGGAATTAAATTCAGCAGTGGGCAAAAAGGTCTGAGGGTGTGGATTCAAAATTACATTTATCTAGGTTAACTGAGAACAGCAAAAGGTTTGCTTTGGAGTAGTCCCTATAGTTCAATGGGGGAGTGGTGTCAGTTTCAAGGGAAAAGTAATGGTCTCGTGATCAGACCCGAGAGGGTGCGACACATGGTGAAGGTGCAGGCATGAGCAGTACTGGCAAGAATGAGGTCAGGACGGTGTGCACCACTAGTGGGAAGGTATGTGATTTGATCTGGGTTGTTGTCCTTTCTAAAATTTAGGAACCACTATGCTTACATATTACTGGTTGTACAGGTGATTCATTTGGTGGAAGTGTAGCTGAAATCACCAAGAAGCAGCACACACTATTTGACAGATTTTTTTTTCCCAAATAATTTAGGTATAAAGCAAGATTGTCAGGAGATGTTGAAAGGGACCTATACTTCGTGAATGTATGGTAACCCATTTTGCTATGGGTGACCTTTGCCTCAAGAATCTTGAATTTGGTGACATGTGGAATTTGGCTTGAGATGAAATGGCTTAGGTAAAAGGAGACATCCCAAAGTTCTTGGTGTATCTGAATGAATTGTATGTGCTGAACCCAGGTATATAATGACTGTCAGCCCACTAGAACCCCAAGTTTCATAATGATACTGATGTGGATGTTCTTGAGGGTCAACTAAAACCAAGTTACACAATGATATGGATACTGGTGTTCTTGAGGGTCAAGAAGGCCTCAAATTCAGACATTTTCTTAATTAACATCTAGAATTAAGAAGTGCCATCTTGATATCAGACCAACTGGAATTTGCCAAGTTATGTCCAGTAGATGGACATGGCATGAAAAAAGCAATATTGGAGATGTAAAGTTTTATGCAGTATGCAGAAACTATGGAGTGAGAGCTCTAGTCCATCTCTGACAAAGTAGGCTCACCATCTCTTCTAGAATAATACCAGTTACATAACCGATTGCTAAAGCCAATTATTTTACCTTTGTACTATGGCACCACTCTACGTTACACCAGGCTATCACCAAAAACTAAATATTTTCCTGCCCTGGACACACACACACACACACAGATACACCATGCCACCCTGCCATCTCCTCCAAGGAAGAGCACTTAAGATCATTCACCCTCATATGAGCATCCACACGGTCATATTTGTGCATAAGGTGGAGACAGCTAAGGACTCTAGACATATTGTGAATTGTCACCTGAAAGGCATCTTACAGCACTTGTTTCTTGTCCAGCCTGGTAAGGCTAGAATCTGCATGTCTAACTACAGAATTGATGAACTAAGACTTCACCTTGAGAGACTACAGGTTCTCTGATTAGAGGGTGGAGAAGAAAGGCACTGCACAGTCTATAAGATGCAAAGGAACAACAGTCACATCCACTGTGAAAGTTAGAGACTGCAGCTAGCTGTACCTTAAAGGTGGAGTAAATGGAACCTGAATCAAACATTTGTGTGAGGAAAAGTAAATCAGGGATAGAAGCACTGGAGGAGGTTCTCCCTCGTACAGCTGCCCAAATTGAAATTTTTTTCTATTTGTGGATATAAACCTTACATGTAGATTCATTCTAAAATTCAGATAGGATATGAATAACGTCTTGTGACAAAGAGGGTCATTGGACACTACTAGAATAGGAAAAATCAAGTGGTTAACTTGAAGTTGTGTAGGTCCAGGTGAGGTGACCTGGAGAGGTGACAGAGGAGGAACTGTCTTGGGATCAAAAAGCAAGGGATGTTCCCTTATGTGAGGCTTTAGCAGGGGAAACCAAATTTGCAATGAGGATTGCCACAGCATTGCATCATATCACTTTCTGCAAAACTCCGGACATTGGATTAGAGGACAGAATGTGTAAAGGGGCCTGAAAGGCTACTGCTTAACCAGAGCATCTCTTAAGAACTGTCCCTTCAGAGGGATTAAGGCAAAGGCGTTACCACACTTGTTGGGCAGGGAGGTAAATTGGTTGCAGCAAGGATGGCCCCAGCGGTTGAATATCTGTTGTGCTATTGCCGGATTGAGGGACCACCTCCCGTGAGGCATAACAATCAATCGATTGAGCCTGCTGGTAAGAGTTGGATTTTCTGGGAATACATTTGCTACCAGTAAGGGATGCAAAGCAATCATGAATTGCTACACTCTCATGAATTTGTGGCATAAGGGATAGGATCTGGTTCCTCTCTGCTTGGAGATACAGTCTATCACAGTCATGTTGACAGTATGGATAGAATTTACTCCCAGATGCAAGAAGCCCTGTAGTTCCTTCAGTGCAAGGACTGCTCTCATCTCCAAGGCACTGATGTGAATGTTGTCTTTCTGCTGATTCCATGTACCTTGGCCGTTCCTCCTCTGACAATGCTCCCCCACCCCCAAGGTGGAGGAGGTGTCCATGGTTACCACCATTGCAGGAGTTGGTAAGAGAAATGGTCTTCCTGAAAGAACAATGGGAGAAGTTAGCCACCAATGTAGCTGGACTTTGCATAGGTGGGTGATTATCACAGCCGAGGAATGGTGCAAAACTTGAGGCTACTGAAGTATTCAAATATGAAACCAAGCAAACTGAACCATTAATCCTAGGACCTGAAGAAATCGGACCACTGGTGGTGAATGGAACTGAAGAAGGCTTGAGTTTTTCAGGTTATGGACCCTGTCCATAAACAGAGAGACTATACACTTTGTTGTGTCACATGGGTTTTATATGAATTTCATTGCTTGAACAGGCTGCAAATTTGATTTTTCACAGTTTAATGATATCCCCAAAGACAGACAAAACTGAAGCAAGTAGTCTTGGGCATCAAACAAGGGCTCTTGCTTGGGCAGCAAGGAGCCAGTCAAGTAGGTATGGAAACATGTGAATCCTTTGTAGTCAGAGATGAGCAACTACTATGGTCATACCCTCAAGGCTGTGCTGAGCTGAAAGGAAGGGCTCTGAACTGAAAGTGACCGACCCAGAGATGGAAGTATACCTATCCCAGCTCCTGGAAGATTTGGCTATTTTGATATGAAGATGAGCATCATGGAGATCCACAGACAACATACACAAGGCAAAACTGATTGTGCCAACACAATTCTGAACTTTTTTTTTTTTACATATGAGTTTAGATTGCTGAGATCCAAAATTGGCCCGAAATCCTTGTTTTTCCTTGGAAACAAAAATGATCCTGAAAAATATCCTACCATATCTAATCTGGCAGGAGTTTCGGGATGACTATTTTTTATGAAGAGAAAGAATCTCTCTTCTGGCTGACTGTACTGATGGGGTGGGAACATCTAGAAGCAGACAACCTGCTGGAGGTGGGAACAGACAAAGGGAATTGTATAGCCTCTGTTTATGACCCTTCTTACCTAAGAGTCCTATGTGACGCCCTTCCACACAGGAGAGTAGAGGAATAATCTCTGTTTATGACTCTTCTTACCTAAGAATCCTATGTGACGCCCTTCCACACAGGAGAGTAGAGGAATAATCAACCTCTGATGGCCATGGAGAGGAGCAGTTATTAAGGGATGGTTAGATTGCCTTTTGGATAAAGGTCCTTGATATTTCTGATTCTGCACATCACCTTGACTTCTGGTTCTGTGTCAGTTGAAGACGTTGCCTCTGTCACAGTTACCTCTTTCAGAAGTGGGGTCAAAGGGCTGAAACTGTCATTTCTTAAACCACAGGTATTTGGGCCCCTTTTGATTCTTACTATATGACTGTTATGGGGTCTCAAACTTGACTCCTATAGCATACAGAGTCTTTCCATCCTGCTCGCATCTCTTCTTTGACATAGGGACCAAAGAAAGATGCTTTGTCATATATGGCATTTGTAAAGAGTGCTTTAAAGCTATCCACAAGGTCACAAAGATGAATTCAGGCATGCCACCTTATTATAATGCTTGTGCCTGGTGCTCCATCAGCTACATAGTACATTAACCACATGAAGAGATTAGTTTTGTTAACATAGTGCCCAAAGCAGTCTCAAAATGCTTTCTAGAGTCTGGAGCAAGATACATTTTCATAGGTGCTAATACCTGCTTCTCTACATCTCTTAGGAAGGGATTCATGTGGGTGGCGTAGTTCAAAGCCCTGAGGGAAAAGGTTCCTGGAGCATATGCCTACTTCCCTATTCCATCCAAAGACCCGGACTTCTTGCTGGCCAGATGGACAACGGATGTATCTTGTCACTGCTACAATAATGAAGTCCACCAAAGACCCACTGGACTAAAACTGTCCTTGGGAGATCTAAGAATTTGGTATGTTTTCCAGGGAACAGACTTAGAGGCACCTGTCTCCTGCAATGCCCTCCTGCTGGACACATCAATGAGGTGGTCTGTCAGAAGTACCACCCAAGAGGTAGAGGGTCCTGAGTGATAGGCCTCAAAGAGGACATCTTCTTCCTGAAAGGTCAGTTTTTTTGGCTAAGATCCCCTAACTTGCATCAATTTCTGAATCTCACAAAAGTTGGCATCTTATGGAGGTGAGCAGGGGGAGCCCTCTCAATTATCCAAGTCAGTGTCAGATGTAACAGACTCTGTAAGGGAGTCAGTGTGCCTCCTCTTGCACATCATCTTTCTTGTTATGTTGAGAGAGAGGGAATCTTTTAAAGCCACTGACTCAACTCTGACCATGAGATGAATGAAGTAACTGAGGGAGAGAAAGGTGAGTGTCTTGGAACGGAACTGGCACTGATGAAGCCTGAAATTTAATTCTTGGAGGAGAATCTATCATTCTCTACATTATCCCTAAGGCTGATCCCATCATGGATCCAAGGAATCCCCATAGGCTTCCTGCTCCATTCTCCCTGAAGAAGTCAGAGGCACTGACAAAGGCATTTCTGAACTCAACATCTCAAATTCCTAGGACGAGACTGGTGCCAAAACCCCAAAGGCTGAAGTATCCAACACTGAAAATGTAGCCATACTAGATGGATCTGAGGAAAGTATCAAAGATCCAGCATCAAGGATTTCATTCCTAAGAACAGAACCACCCAACTCTGGAGGTCTTGGAGTTGACTGCATCACATTTAAAAACCCCAGAACCAACAAGGGAGGCCCAGTCAGCCCCGAAGGAACAGGCTCTGGGGAAATGTTGTCTCTAAAGCCAGTGGTGCCAAAGTATGGGCTGAAGAAAAAGCAAAAATAGGGACCTGTCCAATCCACCCTGGAGACTGAGGAGTAGGGAAGGTCATCTACCTTGATCTAAGCCTTTAAGAAAACCCTCATCATATGATTCCAGTCAGTCTCTGAAAAACTCCTGAAGGAACTAAAGTAGAGTAGTGATGAAGTCAAAGGAAGCTGAAGGGGAAAATGAAACAGTTCCCTTTCAGATAATGTTTGGCTTAGTAATCTTTTAGAGGAACTTTGCAGTATAATTACTGTCTCTGAAGTAGATGGAGCCAAGGAAGAAGCCTTAGTTCTTGATGACAGTGTCAATGACACCAACTCCATTCTAGTAGTCTTGAGAGCAGATAAGGTAGCTAAATCAGCTTTCTTGAGTCATTTGCTCTCTGTCTTTCTTTAACCTTTTCTTTGTCCTTGCTGTTTTGGGGTCTGGATGCAGCAACCCATTGAAAATGAGTTTGTTGTTGTGGGCTGAAAAAGTGTTGGGACCAGAAAGGTGGTATACCCCCAGAGACAACACACACCTCATGGGTGTCCTGGGGAATCTTGTGTCCACACTTTTGACATTCACAAAAGCTCTTCTCCATTGCATCAGACAAACACACAAACAGATACCCAATCAAAAAAATGTAAAAAAAAGACCTAAAAAGCTAATCTCATTTAGCAAGTAGTAAAATGTAACAGCTACAGCACTGATATATATTAGTGTAAGAGCTACAGCACTGATACATATTAGTGCAGCAGCTACAGCACTGATATATATATATTAGCATATAGATTTTTTTAATAGTAGAACATGCAAATCACACTAACAAGCCAAGACCTAGCTGACACCAAAAAGGGAATATAAGCAGAAAATACAAGGAGCAGCTCAGAGAAAGAGTAACCTATAGTTATTATCAGACATTGAGAAATGAATCAAAACAAATACATGCTATTAATATGAGAGTAAGAGCACTTAACTTTGCAAAGCACTATCAGTATCTGAAAGTTCTGCCGGCAAATGAGATCTGAGGTAGCTCTACACAAAAGTGCATTATGAGAAAGAAAATAATTAAAGGAGCTTGCAGCTGGAACACTGGCTTTGCCAACTCAGATCCAACAAGCAGCTCAATGATTAGTCGGTCAGATCTGATGGAAGGGTTGAACAGGATCAGTAGCATACACAACAGATGAAAATTTGCAAACATTCAGTTTCTAGGAGGTTACTATGATATACAAATAAACAAAAAAGTTTAGAAGCTGCAGCCAATAACTAAGAGACAAAGCAACAACAACATGTAAAGAACAAGAAAAAAGCTACACATAAAACAATTCTGAGCAGTAAGCATACTATTTGGCCATGTCCTTGGCAAAGTTTTGGTAGTTATTTAATGAAGTTTTCGTTAGAAGTGTACACATATTGCATTCAAGCTCATGTAATTCCTTGGCTGAGAAAGCAATGGCATGTGGCTTCTTTGAAGCGGAATTGTTCAAATTAATTTCTGAATGATTTAAACTCTGGGATTTCTTTTCTGACGTTTGGAACAAATTCCATATGTGGGGCCCTGTACTGAGATGCTGTGCTTAATGGAATGCAGCCTTTGTCTTTGGGTCTGTACATGGGTATTCTGGTAGAGGGATGAGCAGGCAGATGAGGGAAGGAGTGCTGTCATAGCAGTTTGTGGATTAGGGAGCAAAGTCATACTTTGGATCTTATTCAGCCAGCAGCCATTTGTTGTTCCACTTTAGGAATTAGCGATCTGCCTTCCAGGGAAAGAAAGTGGAAAATCACTTTTGGTCATAACAGGAATGAGTTTGATTTTAGCTTTAGTAATGGTGAGGTGGTGTTTGAAGTTCAGGTTTTGATCCAGTCAAAAACCTATGAATCTGAGGTGCCTGACCATCCCAAAGGTGTTTAAAGTTATTGTTCCAAATTAAACACAGGTTAATTTCTGTTCTGCTATGGAGCACAGAGCTTTTGCTTTTTTGGTATTGAAATTTAAGCTATCTGTGAGCCACTTGGTCAGGATGGAGAGGTCCTGTTCAAGATTTATTTTTTTTTGATAACAGAGTGGGGTTTTGGTGCTGCAGTGGCATTGTCCCCTCACAGTAAGACATTGTCCTGTTCAATTCTCAGCTAAAGTGTCTTCTGTGTGGAGACATGCGTGAATGGGCATACCTTCGTTGAAGGTTGTGTGTCAGGGCTGGCAACTCGGCACGTAAAAATCTACTGCCAATCATTAGCGAACCGGAGTTCTGCTGTGGCGACCCCTAACCAGGAAAAGCCGAAAGACACAACAACAACAACAGAGTGAGCCTTTGTGGATTCGAAATAATCAGAACACTGTTAGCAGTAATAATAACACAAAAACTTAGCTTGCAATAATAGCACAACAAATGCAGGAACTTTAAGTAGATAACACTTTAATGAAGGCAACTACTTTCAGTAAAAACATCAAACTAAACAGAAGTGACCTCTTAAGTTTTAAAAGCTGAGTGCTATTCATATGCAAAACAGAATTAGTGGTTGTTGGCTTCCTATAGTCTTTAGTAGTGACTGAAGTGCCTACCTTACCTAAACGTTCTAAATCAAGAAATGCAGTTGTAGATATCCCCGCTGTTCTTGCAAATATTAGGTTAAAGCAATTTAACGTAACAGTCAAAGTAGCATTCTGCTTCAGAAAGTCATTAAATGCTGAGACACTTACTGGCCCACAGAAGCAGGTCACTGCAGATACACTTCAGGTTAATCTGTTTCATTACCAATGTACGAGAAAGAAAACTAAAAATAATAGCATTAGCAAAAAACACAAGCCTGTATACTGAAGTCATAAAATAGCACACCAATTAGCACTGTGCTAATCAACAAATTCTATTTTATGACTTCAAAAGGACAATGACTGACATAGAGACTCTTTCAATAAACATCTAACAAATGGGACAGTATTTCTCCCACGGCAAACTGGATTACAGTTAACCATTGCAATTTATAGCACTGCAAGTGTGCCTTTGCCTCATACTTGTTTAGTCTGCTTTCTGCTGGTACCAGAACACAGCAGTACAGCACCTCAGCAAATAGCAGTAAGTAAACTTTTAACAATTTGCTGTTTTAAAATGAATAGTTCCTTGAGTCACTAATCAGAGGCAAATTATAAAAGGCCACCATGGTGTTTTGTAGTGGGCAACTACTGGGTTTATTCTGAATTTCTTTCTTTAATTTAATACAGTTACTGTGAAAAAATTGTGTCAAAAAAGTAAAGTGGAATTGTATGCATTGCTTACTTTTATTTATTTAACAAGGTGAGTGGGCTGGTCCAAACATCCTTTTCAGCTATAACCAAGCCAAAAGGTGGGAGCAATGCAAAGCAGAAAAGCGAACATTACAATCTATAAGTAATTCTGTAAATTTGAAAAAAAAATTATTCATTAAAATGTTAACACTATTCAAAATAATAATCAAATGCTGAACTAAAATAGTTGCATAATACAAAGACACAGTGATTAAAGCAACACTGACAGTAGACATAATCGCAACAGGAACAAATGAAAATGATAAACTGTTAGAAAAAAAAACAGAGAAAGAAGCCACAGCGGCAATATGAGATGATGGCAAAAAAATACTCTGGTTAAGCCAATATTACTATTATAGCAAAAACATACAAAGGTAAATATAAAACACTGGTAAAAAGACAAAATGGCACAAGGCACTACAATATTCTTGGCAACATTCAACTATTGCTAGGTAACAAAACAAGAAGTTATGTACTCACCATAACGTTCGATGTATGTAGTCCATCTCGCCTTACATTCTTACCCCTGGGTTCGGAGCCGAACCTCGGCTCTGACTCGGCCATACTCTAGCACAAAGTCTTCAATTGGCTCGTGGCTAAGAGGTATCCCATCATGCAACAGGCCCATTCCCCAGATCTTGTTTGCTGCAAGCACGCACGCACACACACACACACACACACACACACACACACACACACACACACACACACACACACACACACACACACTGAGAAGAAGAACAACCCCAACAGAAAGGACTATTGACACCTAGAGACTATACCTCCAGGTCCTCAAGGAGGGGGGGGTTAGTAAGAATGTAAGGCAAGATGGACTATGGTGAGTACATAACTTCTTCAAGTTATGTAGTCCAATCTCGCTTTTATTCTTACCCCTGGGACAGCATTCCTAGCACCTTGAGCTTGGGTGGCTCAGTGAAAAATACTCTTGAGCACTGTGGAACCAAAGGAAGATCTGCCTCTAGAAACCAGATCTAATTTGTAGTGACTAATAAAAGTATGAGGCGAAGCCCATGTTGCTGCAGCACAAATATCATCCATAGATAACCTAGCCTGAAATGCAGCCGAGGTAGCCATAGATCGTGTAGAATGAGCCTTCACTTTAAAGGGTAATTCTTTGCCATTGGAAGCATAAATAAAGGAGATGCAAATGGAAATCCAACGAGACAAGGTTACTTTAGAAACTGGAACCCCAAGTCTAGTGTCTGAAAACGAGACAAACTGTTGATCTGATTTCCTGAAAACTTTTGTCTTATGTAAATAGAAACGTAATTGTCTATGAACGTCTAGCTGATGAAACTTAAATTCTGCCTTGTTAGAAAATTCAGGGAAAAACACAGGCAATTCAATGGATTGGTAGATATTGACAACAGAAGCACCCTTTGGAATAAAGGAAGGACTGGTTCTTAAGGAGACCCTGTCTTTGTGAACCACCAAATAGGGTGGATTAATCGATAAAGATTGGAGCTCAGAGACCCGCCTAGCTGAAGTTATGGCTACCAAGAATACTGTCTTCCATGAAAAGAATTTAATGTCACACACAGCTGCGGGCTCAAAGGGAGTCAAGGTGAACTTCTGTAATACAAAATTGAGGTCCCATGGCATTACTGGATCAAAGACTGGAGGTTGGAGTAACATTGTCCCTTTCAGAAAGGCCCTACAAAGCCTATGAGCCATAAGGTTGGGCTCATTAGCAACGCAAAAGGTAGAAATCGCTGCCAGTTGCACTTTAATGGCTGCTGCAGCTGACCCCTGACTGAACAGTTGAGAAAGAAATTCTAATATTGCCAAAATAGGCACTGTATAAGGATCAATATGTCTTTCACGGGCCCAAATGGAGAATCTCTTCCACTTACTGGAATAAATCTTCCTGGTAGAAGGCTTGTGGGAAGAAGACAGAATGTGAACCACTTCCGGGAAAAAATCATGAAGCCTGACTAGGGACGGAACTGGAGCAGCCAAGCTGTCAACTTGAGGATCTGGATGGAGGGATGGAACTGTCTTGACATATGAGTCAGCAGATCTGGATCTGGGTCCAGAATCCAGGGATCGTCCATTAGATAGGGTTGAAGGAAGGGAAACCAAATCTGATGAGGCCAGTGTAGGGCAATCAGGATCATTTTGCTTCCCAAAGACTGTGCTTTCAGAATGACCTTTGATATCAGAGGAAACGGTGGAAAGGCATAGAGAAGACCGGAGGGCCAATCGTGAACCAGAGCGTTCCTGGGTGTCTCCCCTTCCGGGGGGATAAGGGTGAAGTAGCTGCTGCATTCAGCATTGAGGAGGCTGGCAAATAGATCGCAGCAAGGCTGACCCCATCTGCGGAATATCTTCTCCGCAACATATTTGTTCAGGGACCACTCGTGAGGCATTAGGATAGCTGTGCTCAGCCTGTTGGCAATCACGTTGGACTTCCCCGGTACATGCATTGCAACTAGAAAAGGTTGGGAAGACACTGCCCACTGCCAAACTCTAAGTGCCTCTCTGCAAAGGGGGTATGATCTGATTCCTCCCTGCTTGTTCAAATATCATACCACTGACATGTTGTCTGAGTGGATTGCAATTGTCCCTAGAGAGAGAAAGCTCTGAAGTGCTTGCAATGCTAATAGCACTGCTCTCATCTCCAAGACATTGATATGCAAATGGGTCTCGTGATCCTGCCACGTGCCTTGGACTGTCCTGCTGAGATAATGCCCCCCCCCACCTGATCTGGGAGGCATCCATGGTCACCATGGTAACTGGAGAAGATGGGACAAAAGGCTTGCCCATGTTCAAATTGCTGGCCTGAAGCCCATAGATCCTGCTTGCACGTGTTCATAATCGGAATAGAATGGGAGAGTGGAAGATGCTGTAGTGATGACTGGGTGAAAAGCAGCCACTGAAGAACCCTCATGTGTAGTCTGGCAAGGGGAACTAGCATGATCATGGAGCCATGGTCCCTAATAACTTGAGAACCACTTTTGCCTTGACCTTCCTCAATGGTAGTAAGGCGTGGACCTGCTGTTGTACAGCCTGAATTCTCTCTTCTGGTACGAAGGACCTCATGCGCATTGTATCTAGTTCGGTGCTGATAAAAGTGACACAGCTGCAAGGGCAGCAAGGCAGATTTTTCCCAATTTAGAGTAATTCCTAACTTTTGGCACAGTGTAATGGTGGCGTCCCTGGTCTGTAACTGCAGATGTCTGGTGGTGGCAGAAAGGAGCCAGTCGTCCAGGTACGGAAACACTTGGAATCCCTGACATCTCAATTGAGCCGTTACCACTGCCATGCATTTGGTGACCACAGGGCAAAGCGCAAAACTGAAAATGACTGGCTCCCAGCTGGAAGTGTAGATGACTTTTCGATGCCCTGTCCATCTTGATATGGTAGTAAGCATCTTTGAGGTCGATGGAGCACATCCACACATCTTTCCCTAACAGAGGGAGTATTGACTGTAACATGACCATGCGGAACGTGGACTTTTGTACATGTAGGTTCAATTGGCTGAGATCCAATTCTTTTCGGCACCAAAAAGAATCTGGAGTAAGTCCCTAATCCTATCTGGTATGCGGGGACAGGCTGTATGGCTCTCTTTGAAAGCAACTTTTTGATTTCTAAAGTTGCGGAATCCCTGTGACTGGGTGGAACGTCTTGAATTCTCTTGTTTGGCAGGGAAGGAGAAGAGAAGGGAATATGATAACCTCTGGAAATTATCTTTAATACCCACTCATCTTGGGTGACGTCTTGCCAGGCTTCTGGGAATAAAGAAATGTGACCCCCGACCGGCTCCAGAGATGCACAGTCGGGCCTCCCTTCAGGAGTGCTGGTAGGGAGAACCACAAAAGGAATCACGATCCCCCTGGTTACGTGGGCCTCCTCTGCGTCTAGGGCAGCGTCTACCTGAATTTCCACCCACTCTCCTGCCTCTGGAGGGGGAATCACTTTGTGCATCCGGAAAAACCTCTGTGACTTCCTGAACCACATTTTCCCACCCTTCTGGTCCTTGGGGTAAGGTCTAGAAGGCATGGAAAAACAGACTCCCACGACAGACAGGGTTTTTCCTTCCTGCTCGCATCTAGTGAGAGTGTCCTTCACCTTGGTTCTGAATAACGATGAACCGTCAAATGGGCCGTTGGTGAACGTAGACTTGAAGGCCTCCGAGAAATTACACAGGTGCATCCAGGAGTGTCTCCTAAGAGAGACTCCAGAACCCACTGCCCTGCTCGCTTCATCAGCTGCGTATGAGATCAGCCTCATGGAGGAGTTGGTAAGGGAATTTAGAGTAGACATCTGTGCATTGACCTTCTGTGCCACGGCATCAGAAACGTTACCCTGTAGAGAATCTCCTAGCTCTTTTAGGTGAGCTCTCTGGAGCCTTGTAAAATGTGTAAAGTAATTCAGCGACCACAGTGAAAGGCCGCTGAGGTAAACACATGCTTCCCATACCTGTCCACGGCCCAAGACTCCTTGTTAGGTGGATGGACGATAGACGGAGCTTCAGAAAGTTCCTTCTTGGTGACTGCTGCCACCACCATGGCCTCTACTGGAACGCCTTTTGTCAGATATTCCTTGCCTGTGGGAGCGGACAAAAACTTATTGGGTCTCCTAAGGACCAGTTCCACAGTATCAGAAGTTTCCCACACCTTTTGACAGACGAGATCTAGTAGCTCATTGAAAGGGGAGGGACCCAAGAGGCAGAAGTATGGGATCCAAAAGCCTTCAGGAACACCGATTCCTCATCAGAAGGGAGGGCCAGCCGCCTCTCTGCTTCTGAAAAAGAGATATCTTCAGAAGACGACTTGGGGGACCCCTCTGACTTCTTGAGGTAAGTGTCTGATGTGAGGGACTCATCCGGGGAGTCAACGTGTTTCCTCTTACACAATCTCTTTCTGACAGGCTCCTCATGCAAAAACTCTGGGGAGATGTCAGAAAGTTGGGGACTACTCATGGAGGTATCCTGAGGCCTTAGGTCTCCACTGTCCAGGGATAGAGGGTGATCTGAAACTAACACCATTGCCGAAGGGGGCAGAGTATCGGTGCCATAGGATGCAGCTGACGACCTGGCCAGCACGCTCCTCATAACCTCAAAGGTTGATCCCCCTGGCTCCAAAGGCTGACTAACCATAGAGGATACAGTAGTAGCCCTCAGCGCCGAGGAGATGAGGTCCGAAGCATATGTTGGGATCAAGCTCACCCAAGCAGAAGCACAGAGAGGAAGGCTCAGAACCAATGAAGAACGATCCGAGCCCTCCCCCTCGGGTCCGACAGGGGAACTGTGGAACCTTGACCCCGTGGACGGAGCCAACGGGGTTGGAGCGGAAATTGGAACTGAGAGACCAGGCAAAGCTGCGGGAACCGACAACTCTGGCTCCGAGGGCCGATAAAGGTTCAGAGGATGAACAACAGATGATGAAAGGGCTATGGTCTCCAGAGCCGATTGGGTCAGAGCCAAAATCAATTTGGCCAGCACTGATAACTGAAGCAGTTTCTTCACCACTCTATCAACGTCCTCATCGGAAAGGGTCTCTAGGACCTGGAGGATATAGTTGGAGATCTGGATCTCCCTACAGAGGGAGACTTACATGAAGGAGAACCCGGTTGAACAACTGGAGACCAGCTCCGAACCAAAATATCCGTGACCGGCTCCGAAAGGCTGGGAGCCAATACAGACTTACTCAATACACTACCTTCTGTTGGCACCGAAGCCAATGGAGCCGAAGAAGGAGAAGCTGTTCTAGCAACTTTCTCTGGCGGCTCCAAAGAAACAGAAGGAGCCGGAGAGTGCTTCTTGAAAGTATTTTTCTCCTTTTTAGTTGGAGAGGATATGGCACTGGAAGACTTAACCAAGTCTTCCTCGAAGAAGTGTTTAAGCAGTCCTTTTAGAATGAGCTTGTTCTTCTTCTCCTGTATCACGCGGGGACTGAAGGAATGACAAAACAAGCAGGACTCTTGGAGGTTAATAGCCCCCAAGCAGTACACGCACACAGAGTACCCATTAGTCAAAGCATTTTGTTGTTGCATTCAACACACTTTTTAAAACCCGAAGGCCTGTGTTCCTTAGAATCCTTAGACATGCTGGATAAAGGAATACACACACAGGGACAAGTGAAAAACAATACGTACACACAAAGACCTAACTAAACCCCGTGCGGGAAACTAGAGCCTCTAACTAAAAACAGCCTAGTAACTGACGGGAACAAAAACTACAAGGAGGACTAGGTCCTCTAATTTAAATGGGCCTAGCTCGGGGAAACAAAGGCAGGATAATACCACTATCAGAGACGACAAAACACTAAATAAGCTAACAAGTATACAGGAAGCACAAAACAAAAAGACCACATGGAAACAATGGGGAGGACTAGGTCCTCTAACTGAAATGGGCCTAGCCCGTGGGAAGCGGGATACCAAAAATGGCCAACAAAAAGACCACACAACCAGCAAGAGAGAGACACACACAATAGCTATGAAAATAGCTTTTTATGATCAACAAATCGCCAAAAATTTAGAAAAAAGTATACTTAGCCACGGCCAAAAGCGAGACCACGTCTGAGCGTAACGAGCGGCAAATGAGATGTGGGGAATGGGCCTGTTGCATGATGGGATACTTCTTAGCCACGAGCCAATTGAAGACTTTGAGCTAGAGTATGGCTGAGTCGGTGCCAAGGTTCGGCTCCGAACCCAGGGGTAAGAATGAAGGTGAGATTGGACTACATAACATAAGATGATACAAAGATTATGTGACACATTTTTAAGGTTGCTGTACAGAAACAGTAGAAAAGGGATTTGCTACAATGAAACAATCAAAAAGGGGAAATAAAGTCACTATAACCTTTAGACATAAGTACAACAAAGTCATTGATCTATAATTATTAAGTATTATAGTGACAGTCATGTATTATCCCTATAGCAGTTGCAACTGCATATGGATGTTGAATTAGTTTATGTCAGAGTGTTTCATAATCCTGCATTTTTTTATTTCTGCAAATACATGATTCTATGATGACCCTATGATGCAGGTACTGTCCTGAAAAGTGCTTTTTTAGCTATAGTTAATCCAAAGCAGCCATATAAGGGTCAATGGTCCATAATAATGAGACTTACTAAGTCTAAATATGAAATAGTTAATAAACCACAATGAGTAACTTTGTTTACATAAATTATATCAATCACAGGCTGTAAATGACAAGACTAAATCTCTTCTCTCTAATTAGATCAACCACTATCTTACTGTCCCCCTCAGTGACAGATTCATCACTCTCTCCTCATCTATCCAAATGTAATGTTCCTTACAACAGTTCAGGTAGCACCAACCATTCATTCATTCTCTCATTCTCATTCTCTCTCTCTGTTTAGGTTGCTGTAAAGTTTTTTCTCTCATATATGCACGGTTACCTATATTTTGCATTCCTTCTAATATCATGTAACTGTATTTTATGCATATGTCAAAAATGATGCCAAATGTGGACCTTTTCTCCCTGGGCTTCCAATGAAAAAAGGATTTTATCCCAGCTGGACTTTCCTGTTAAACAAAGATAGATAGATAGATAGATAGATAGATAGATAGATAGATAGATAGACAGACAGACAGATACACAGAAAGATAGACTGACAGATAGACTGACAGATAGACTGATTGATTTATAGTCTTCTAGACAAAGGCAGTTATCAATCCTGATATATTAACTTAAAGGTAAGGGATGATAACAAGGCTGCCTTTATGGTACTGGCAATCACTTAGCTTTCTCAACAGAAGGCCAATGATAGTTGCACTGACCAGAAATAAAGACAGTAAGTCAGAGATGAAGATCTATAATAAGGAAGTTTTGCAAAGATAGTTGAAGACAATAATGAGGAGTGTGTGTTCTGGCTTTGGAATGATTTGACTGATCTTGGTTGTTCTACCTTCAAAAGTAAGAATGTATGGAACTTTATAACAAAGTCTAATCAGCCCTAGGACCCAGTCAACAGCAGCCTCAACATGAGACAAAGGAAAATAATGGATCAAGGCACATCTCTGGCTATCAGCTGATGTGTTTAAACTATGGGATAAGATGGATAGAACACATCAGAACTCCAGGATATTTCCATTTCTAAAGGACCTCAAAGGTCATACAGACATTTTTGGAACTTATTATTATTTTTTCGACTGTAGCTAGTGTCACATATTGTTAAAATGATGAGGTTCTACTACACTTAATGAGCACATCATCTGGATTTATGGATAAGTGAGAAAGACAGACAGACCATGAATAAAGAAAATAAAGGAGAAATGTATTGGGTCAGAGCCTTGCAGGACTTCTTGGAATGTGCAACCTGAAAACATGTTTTCAAATCACTTCACAACAGCCATCACCTAAACCCAAGTTTATGGAGGGTGACCACAAACCAGTGATATAAAAAAATGAGACCACAATAAATCATTTCAAAACTTTTCCCACCTTTAATGTGACCTATAACCTGTACAGTTCAATTGAAAAACAAACAAATCTATTAGGGGAAAAAATTAAAAAAAAGTACAATAAGCTGGTTGCATAAGTATGCACACCCTTAAACTAATAGTTTGCTAAAGCACCTTTTGATTTAATTACAGCATTCAGTGTTCTTAGGTAGGAGTCTATCACCATGGCACATCTTGACTTGGCAGTATTTGCCCACTCTTCCTTGCAAAAGCACTCCAAATCTGTCAGATTGCGAGGGCATCTCTTGTGCACAGCCCTCTTCAGGCCACCCCACAGATTTTCTATTGGATTCAGGTCTGGGTTCTGGCTGGGCCATTCCAAAACTTTAATTTTCTTCTGGTGAAGCCATTCTTTTGCTTTGAATGTATGCTTGGTGTCACTGTTGTGTTGAAAGGTGAAATTCCTCTTCATCTTCAGCTTTCTAGCAGATGCCTGAAGGTTTTGGGCCAAAAGTAACTGGTATTTGGAACTGTTCATAATTCCATCCACCTTGACTAAAGCCCCAGTTCCAGTTGAGGAAAAGCAACCCCAAAGCATGATACTGCCACCACCATGCTTCACCGTGGGGTTGGTGTTCTTTAGGTGATGCAAACTGCTGTTTTTGCGCCAAACGTACCTTTTGGAATTGTGGCCAGAAAGTTCAACCTTGGTCTCATCAGACCATAACACATTTTCCCACATGCTTTTCGGAGACCTGATGTATTTTTTTGCAAATTTTAGCCAGGTCTGGATGTTTTTCTGTGTAAGAAAAGGCTTCCATCTTGCAAACCATAACCCTTAGTTCAGACATATGGAGAATATGGGAGATTGTTGTCACGTGTAGTACACAACCAGTACTTGCCAGAAATTCCTGCAGCTCCTTCAGTGTTGCTGTAGGTCTCTTGGCAGCCTCCCTGACCAGTTTTTGTCTTGTCTTTTCATCAATTCTGGTGGGACGTCCAGTTCTCTGCAGCCTCCCTGACCAGTTTTCGTCTTGTCTTTTCATCAGTTTTGGAGGGACGTCCAGTTCTTTGCAACGTCACTGTTGCCCCATATTTTTTCCACTTTTTGATGACTGTCTTCACTGTGTTCCATGGTATATCCAATGCTGTGGAAATTTTTTGTACCCTTCCCTGACTGAAACCTTTCAACAATGAGATCCCTTTGATGCTTTGTAAGCTCTCTGTGAACCATGGCTTTTGCTGTAGCTGGTAACTGAGTAAATGTCAAGAAAATCCTACTAGGACAGCTGAACTTTATTTGGGGTTAATCACAGTCTCTTTAATTGATGGCAGGTGTGTACCCAAGAAGACTGAATGCTGTAATTAAATCAAAGGGTGCTTAAACAAAGTATTACTTTAAGGGTGTGCACACTTATGCAACCAGCTTATTGTACGTTTTTTATTTTTTATATTTTTCCCCTAACAGATTTGTTTGTTTTTCAACTGAATTTTACAGGTTACAGGTCACATTAAAGATGGAAAAAGTTTTGAAATGATTTATTGTGGTCTCATTATTTTATATCACAAAAACCTGGCATTTTAACAGGGGTGTGTACACTTTTTATATCCACTGTGTGTGTGTGTGTGTGTGTGTGTGTGTGTGTATACATACATACATATATATATATATATATATATATATATATATATATATATATATTCTATGACAGTCAAACTATCGTCTTATATAGTTTAGTAAGTGGGCAGAGATTTGCAATGAGGCACATGTTTTGGAAGGTAACAGTGATATAGATCTCAGAAAGAGGATATTTAACTGCACGGTTGAAAGATGAAGGTAATTATCAGTGATTAGAAAACTTTAATTGCTAAGACTGACTGCCTCTGTCTTTATAATTCAACAACTTCTTCAAAACAACACTCCCTCCAAGAACGGCCTCCTTTTCAGTAACTGTACATTAACAGCTGTCATTCTCAAAGAAAATATTATTCATAGGCAGTTTATCAGAGCACATAAGTTAACAATTTTTTTATTTAATTCTTAAAAGAAATATAATTTTTAACTAATTTACAACAGAAACAGGTTATAAAACATTAGTGCAAACTACAGTTAATGATTTAAAGAAGCACAAGATATATGTATATATACATATATATATAAATTATATATATATATTAATATATATATATATATATATATATATATATATATATACATATATACACACACACACACAGACACACGCACACACACATATATATATATATATATATATATATATATATATATATATGCAACTATTTTGTAACAGAAAAACAGTTTTAACACAAAACTGGCACTACTGGTTATGTCATGTTATTTGGTTTAATTATGGTTCTAACAATTTCAAAATCAGGAGCATTTTCAGCCAATAATTAGAAATACTGGGTAATGAAGGACTAACAAAGTGCCTGGGCTCAGATTCTTTGTTCGTCAGTATGAGCAGCCTTAATCTGAAATCTCTGTTGAAAACAGACACTTTCCAAAAATATTCTAATCCCCTACAAACCTAAAAGGGTTTATAGCTGTGGCACTTGCTAAACTTAAATGCACACAGACTCGGAATTGTTACTGAATTTAATGCACATGGACAAAACAACTGGGGCCAGAGCACATTCTACATGTGGTTCCAATGGCACTATTTGCACATGTCTGAATTGCGAATGTTTTTACATGTGCAAAACTATGAGAAAACCTTCATCTAGAATGCAAGAACATAGCTGTGTAGACTAGCATCATGATAGACAAAAAGCATTGCATAACCAGTGTGACATATGCACTAAGTTCCATAAAATTTGCTTTCTTTGTGATGGACTATGTTACCTTGAGGAGGTGATGTGAACAATTTGCTGGAATCAAAAAGAACTGTAATGTCATCTCAAGTTCAAAACTGACCATCCCCAAGCCTCAACAAATGTAATTACTAAACATCTGCTTAAAAATGGAACTTTAACTTAATCATACATTGTTCTTATTGATGGTTATCTTCCCTTCTATATTAATTACACAGACTATCTTTGTAGATGAAAAGCTGTCTGCTTTTAATCATTGTGTTTTGCATTCAGTATACTTCCATGCTCTTATCAGATTTTCTTTATTCATATTTCACATTTTTGCACGAGCATTTGAAAACAGTTGTAGGTTTTACTTACATTTCTTTTAACTAGAAGTTTGTTGCTCACTGGTGCAAAAATGTCATGTGACTAGTACCTCTGATTATTTAAGGAGTTAGCTCTTGAAGGGTATTGATCTGAAGAAGTCATTGAAATTGTAAAGACAAAAGCATTCAATCATAGTAAATAAAGTGCTCTGATATGTTAATGTACATTTTTTGTTTAGTACTATACTGCCATACTGGACAGGACCAAAGTAAGATCTTCAAAGAAGAACAAATCTGCCTGGTGGACATCTGCCATTAACAGGCTATACAAGAAGAGGAAGAAATTGCTGTCTAAGAATAGAAACAGTCTCAAAACTGGAAACACCCTATCCTCAACTTGAACAAGCAAATAAGACTTCCTGTAAGGTCCTCCAAAGCCAACTATGCATCCCAGTTGGCCACCGAAACTAAGGACAACCATAAGGTGTTCTTTAGTTACACATGTAACCTAAAAGTTAAGTCCCAGATCTGTGCTGAACTTGTAGTTAATAGCACTACATATACAGAACCTGTGTTGGCTGACAGGTTCAGTGAAAATTTCACCTCCCTTCCCCCACCATTCACACACCAAAGCATCCCTACCACCTGCCCACCACATAGTATCTCTAAGGAGCAGGTCTTAAGCGCCCTCTCTAAGGCCAAAAATACAGCCTCTATGGGACCAGATAACATCCCAGGCTGTGATCTACATAAGTTAAAACAGAAATTAGCAAAGCCCCTGGGTATTCTCTTCAATCACAGCCTTAGCACTGGCTTCATCCCAATGGAATGGAAAACCGCTACCATCATCTCTTTATACAAAGGGGGTGTATCCACAGACCACGGGAACTATAGACCCATGAAAACAGGAGGTACTGCCAGCCTTGCCAGGGAGAAGAAGGGCAGTAGATGTAAGACTTGTGCCAGCACAGCTAGCTGGGATTTTATAAACAATTGTATGTCATTAGTATAGCAACCTGATTTGTACAGATGTTTGTGCTGAAAATGTATTTGTGAGCTCTGCTTTTGTTAATTGTGTTAAAATGTATCAACAGTGCACCCTGCTGAAATTAAGAGAAATGTGCATGTATTATCGTAACTGAATTAAATGTATATGTTTCAATAGAGAACAAAGGCACAGCAATGATTAACCAGCTGGCATATTTTAAGAAGAATAAGTGAAATATAAATGAGCTGTTAAATCTTAAATGGCATCCCACAGTGCTGGGTAGGCCGGGAGCCAGTAGGTCTGGCAGCAGCCATTATCTGTTAGCTTTTGTAAAGAAGGGGGGGAAGTGGTGTAAATGTTTCTGGCTCCAGGCATTGCCATAAAAGCTCTAAATGTGTACTGTAGCAGTCTTCTAAAGTCCTTTCTCAAACTTCAAAAGGAGATATTGTGAACCTAGAGTCAGGTGACCAGATGAGGTCATTCTGCAATATATCTTGGATATTATATTTTACAGGGCATAATCTAAAAATACAGAGTATTCTGTTTGGGACTTACCAGAAAGACGGCCCATGTATTTCATCTTGCCTTGCCCGAGTAAATAACTTAACTAGGGAACAGTAAAATTCTCTTAGATTCAGTCAGGAATGTTAGGAATATAGTGAAGCTCAGTTCAGATATTGTTTTTCTTTATTTGTCTGAGTCTGTCCTTCAATGTTCTTTTCAATATTTCCCATAATTTGAACTTTGTGGTTTACTGTGAATATATATTCAGCATTTTCATGTACTTTTATTATTTATTATTAAATATATTTAAACTTTTCATTGTGGCTGGTCCTTTTCAGAAAGTATTAACTTTTGACAGCACTTAGATTGATTTGGTGACACTGTGTGGGCCACGCCAGAAGGCCTAGCCATCTTGGTGAACTACTACCATTTGTACTAATATTAATATTGCACAGTATAAGTCAACACCTTTAGGGCCATACAGTGTCTGGTGGCAGTGAATTTACCTTATAGTCTGGGCAGAAGGGGGTATAGCTAGTAAACCTGTGTCAGCATTTCCCAGGTGTGTGTGTGTGTGTGTGTGTGTGTGCAAATTAAATCTTAAACAGTGTGTGTGTCAGCTACCTGCAGCAGGGACATGAAGCACTGGGTTTACAGAGAGGGTGCTGGAGGACTTGGCTTCGACACTCAGCTGAGGATCTAACTCTACAGCTGTACCAGTGGGGAGACTTATTGGGTACCTGGAGGGAGACAGATATAGAGACATCTAGACCCTGGGCTGAGTGTGTTCCCTGTGCGCTCTTAAGGGAAATTGTACTAGATGCAGAGAGGTCTGCATCCAGAAATACTGAGTGTATCCATATGTATTCCAAGTGCACATCCCTCTCCAGTGTCAGTAGTGAGGAGTCAGGCTCCTTGACTACTGGCCCTGCGTGGGGCTGACATATACTGATGTCCATCACATATTGGTAGCAGTGGTAGGCGTCACAAGACCCATTAGCTTGACCAGCCTTATCTGCAAGGCCATGCAGCGAATCATCATGAACCTCATCAACAAAGACATAGTAAACCTCCAAATGCTTGATCCCACCCAGTTTGGCTTTGTCAAAGGGAGATCATGCCTGTTAAACTTAGTGGACTTTGAGACAGTCACTACAACCCTAGACAAGGGTATATTGGTGCATACAGCCTAATTAGACATAGTCAAGGCTTTTGACACAATTCCCCCCTCATGCATTATTGACAAACTCACCCATTTGGGCATCAACCCCTATATCGTCAGGTGGGTTGCAAACTGGCTCACTGATAGAACTTATGCAGTCACAATAGGGGACTCCACCTCCTTCAGCAGACCGATAACCAGTGGTGTTCCACAAGGATCAGTTCTGGGACCTCTACTGTTTGGAATCAATTTATCTGCAGTATACACAAAAACTAAAGGCCTGTGGCTGACAAAATTTGCTGATCACTGCAAACTGGGAGCATTAACTGTGTCCCTAAATGATGTCAACATCCTGCAAAAGGGACTTACACAGATTAATGATTGGTGTCAAAGTCACGGTCTAAAACTTAACGCAAAAAAATGCATTATCGTCCCATTCTGCAAGGGTGAGGTGCCTGCAAACTACCACATCAATAGCAACACCCTAAGCACTCAGTCAGTGGTGAGAGACCTGGGCACCCACATAGACAGCAACCTTGACTTTGATCACCATGTCTCCATGGTGGTAAGAAGGGCATTTTATATTGCTCATCTCATAAATAAGGGCACTGCCTCTACAAAAAGGAGGTTATAACTCCCCTGTACTCATCCCTCATCTGATCAATAACAGAGTATAACACCCCCTTTGGTATGTACCTTTCCAAGCAATTGAAGACGCCACAAAGGTTCATTACAAAACAAATTCAGGGTCTTCAGCTCATATGTGGACAGACTGAAACTGCTGCAACTTTACTCCTTGTCATACAGACTTCTCAGAGGAGACCTGTGCCTTGCATATAAAGTTATACCACTCCTATAGATATATATATATATATATATATGTCACATGTACTAAGGACCGTAACTTGGTATTCGACATCAACAGAACCTGCTGGAACCACAGGGATTTGTCTCCCAGAAGATATCTCACCTTTGGAACAAGCTTCCAATTCATTTTAAGTAGAGCCCCTTGTTGACTCTGTTTAAGCATAATTTGGATGATTGGATGGTTAACCAGAAAATTATCCCTGGGGTTCCACCTGTGTCCCTCTTGGACAAGGGCAATAGGTGCTGATATCAGTTACTGCCAAAGACAGGCACTCATGGGAACAAAGGCGAACTTGGCTAGGCTTGTAAGGGCCCTTGAGCCATTAAACTAGTAACCCCTCCTATGATCCTATAGTATTTAGTCTATATGCTTGCTATGTTTGTCCTCTTTCTGGCTTTTTGGTTATCAATGGCCAGTGTTAGAGTCAAGATGTGGGTAAAGGGTTTGGCTATTACCGAGTCTACTTGTTCAGCAATCTTGAGGAAAGCATGGCAGAGTGGACTACATTTTCCCAGAGACAGTTTTATGTGGTTTGTGCAGAAGCCTCTGAACCCAATAAAAGTAACCTCTTTGAAGTAGAAAGAGGGTTGCAGGTAAAGTACAGTTTTGTACCTACCATAAATGTAGATGTCCGAACAGGATAGCATCTGCAGTCCTTACAAATGGGTTGTCCTGTCGTCAGGCAGCCCTTCGGTCGGCCGGATTCCAAAGTCTGGGTCTGGCCTCGGCTGGTGTCGCACTTCACCCGACGTCATAGCTGCAGTTCTTCGGGTATAAAGGCATCAGCCAATGCCATTTTCCTCAGTGTTTCTTGCCCCAGATGCCAGTTGCCCTCTTGGATAGCTAAATTTTTGGATAAATGCCAATGTTTCCAAAAAGTAGAAGGCAAACACAAAAATAAGCATGTATGTACATATATACAAACAAATACACCATAAGAGATCCCCCCCAGCTAGCTATTAGGTGGGCAAATACCCTAGGAATACCACAGAGGGGAAGGAGGGTGGGTAATCCTGACTGCAGATGCTATCCTGTTCGGACATCTACATTTATGGTAGGTACAAAACTGTACTATGTCCTTCAAGGATGCATCTGCAGTCCTTACAAATGGGTAGAATACCATAGCCAAACTAGGGGAGGAGGAAGAGAAATTATGGTGTAGTTAGGATCCCTTGCAAAACAGCAGTGGCAAACCCTGCTCGGGATCTAGAGTATAAAGGTAAGTTATAATGCTTGGCAAATGTATGCATGGAGGTCCAAGTAGCAGCCTCTATAATGTCCTTGGTAGCCACTCCTCGTAAGAAAGCTGTGGTAGTGGCTGTAGCCCTTGTAGAATGAGGCCTTATGTTCTGTGGAATTTGCTTTCCATGGTAGGAGTAACAGAATGTAATGCAATTTCCTATCCACTTGGAGATTGTCTGTTTGGAAATTGCTTTTCCTTCCCTTCCTGTTGCATATGCTACCAGAAGCTGGTCAGTTTTTCTATTGCCCTTGGTTCTGTCCAGGTAGTAGCGTAACTGTCTATGTACATCCAAGGTATGCAGCAGTCTTTCCCCCCTGTTCTGTGGATTGGGAAAGAAGGTAGGTAGGTGGATTGCCTGGTTTAAAGACACTCTGGATACCACCTTAGGCATAAATGTAGGATTAGTTCTCATGGACACTCTATCTTGATGGAGATTAGGAAGGGTTGTACTGCCATTAAAGCCTGTAGTTCGAAACCCTTCTTGCTGAAGTAATTGCCAGCAGGAAAGCAGTTTTCCAGGATAGGTGTTGAAGATCTGCTGTTGCTGCTGGTTGAAAGGGGAGTGTCAATTTTTCTAGCACAAAGTTCAAGTCCCATGCTGGTAATGGTGGTTTCCTAGGAGGTTTTACATTCTTAATTCCTCTCAGAAACTGCCTGAGTAGAGGATGCGAAAAGACAGGGGGATCGAAGCTGTATTCTGCAGAAATAGCTGATTCATATATCTTGATGGAGGAATAGGACAGGCCTGTATGGAAAAGCTCTGCCAAATACTCCAGGATGTTGGCAATGTCTACATTTGACACATCTTTCCCCCTTTCAGTACTCCAAATGAGAAACCTTTTCCATTTTCCTGCATAGTTCCTTCTTGTTGAGGGTCTGCGGGCCTCAAGGATAATGTCTTTAACCCTTTGGGATAAATCTGGGATAGTTGCTCTTATGTAATGTTCCAGGCAGTCAGTTGCAGAGTTTTCAGGTTTGGATGCAGGATGTTGTAGTCGCTCTGAGTTAACATCAAAGGAATCAGGGGTAGTGTCCACATTTTCCCCCGAGACATGCTCCTCAGTAATGGGTACCAATGTTGTCTTGGCCAATCTGGAGCTATCAGAATTATCCTTGGACGTTCCTCTTTGATTTTCAATAGTACCTTGTGCATCAAAGGAAGAGGTGGAAATGCATATGCTGTCAGGCCTTTCCAACTGAAGGATAGAGAGTCCACCTTCCAAGCAAGTGGGTGGTATGTCCTTGTGCAGAATTTTTTGAGCTGGTGATTGAGTGGGGATGCGAATAGGTCTATTTGTGGCAGTCCCCATTTCTTTGTGATGGCCTTGAAGATGTCCGGGTGTAGCATCCATTCGTGAGCATCCGAGGTAGTTCTGCTTAACATGTCTGCTAGGATGTTTTCTTTTCCTGGTACAAAAATTGCTTGTAACTGAATGTTGTAACTCAGAGCCATATTCCATAGGTCCAGAGCCATTCGGCATAGAGGGTATGAATGAGTGCCTCCCTGTTTGTTGATGTACCACATGACTGTGGTTTTGTCTGTCCTTATCATCAACTGGCCTTCTTGGAGGAATGGTCTGAAATTCTGGATTGCTAGTTTTACTGCCAGCATTTCTTTTTGATTTATGTGCAGGTGCAGCTGATCTGGGGTCCATAAGCCTTGTATGCACTTGTCCAGCATGTGGGCCCCCCAACCGAGGTCTGAGGCATCCGTTGTGATGATTTGGCTTGGTTGAATGCTGTGGAAGGGCAAACCTGGGTTTGACTGGCATGCCTGAGCCCACCATAGGAACTCTTGTTTCAGGCATGGGATTAGTGGTATTTCGGTTTCTAAGCTGTGCCTGTGTTGAGACCATAAATTCTTTAGGTACCACTGTAGCTTTCTCATATGCAGTCTGGCATGGGGGACCAGGATTATGCAGGATGCCATGAAGCCCAAGGCCTGCAGTACTTTCCTTGCTGTTAGTTTGTTCTGCTTTGTTAATGCCAAGAAGTAGAGAGGAAGTTGTTCTTGTTTTTCTGCAGTTAGGAATGCCATCTGTTGTACTGTGTCCAATTCTGCACCCAAGAAGGTTATTGTTTGGGATGGTATCAGTCTTGACTTTTTTATATTGACTGTGTATCCCAGGGCTTGTAGTAAGCAAATGACTCTTTGTAAGTCTTGTGTCAGCTTGTTTTTGTTGTCCGCTTGTATCAGGCAGTCATCCAGGTATGGATAAATTTGGATTCCCTGAAGCCTGCAGTGAGCGATTACTGATGCCAGGCATTTCGTGAACACTCTGGGCGCAGTAGATAAGCCAAAGGGCAATGCTGAGAATTGATAATGCTCTGATCCTGCAAGAAATCTGAGGTATCTTCTGCAATTTGGTCGTATGGGGACGTGCAGGTATGCCTCCTTGAGATCTAGAGTTACCAGCCAGTACTCCTTGCCCAGCATGGGAAGAAGTTGCTGTAGGGTCAGCATTTTGAATTTTGGAACAATGATGAATGTGTTTAAAGCGGACAGGTCGAGAATAGGCCTCCAATTTTTCTCTTTTCTTGGTACCAGGAAGAGTCTGGAGTAAAATCCCTTGCCTTGTTCTATAGGTGGTACCCTTTCCACAGCTCTCATCTTTGCTAATTGAGCTATTTGTTTTAGAGCTTCTGCCTTTTGATTTGGTGGTAGGTTTGGCATTCCTCTTTTTCCTGGTAAAGTGTGGAAATGAAACCTGTAGCCTTGGTCTATAGTTTGCAAAATCCACTTGTCTCTAGTGCCAGTTTTTTGAAAATAAGGCTAACTTTCCGCCTAAGGGTGCTGCTATTTGTTCCCTGGTAGGCGGTGTCAGAGCCAAGTCACTGTGATTGTCCTGTTGCAGTGGTAGTGGTTGTGTCTGTGCCTCGTTGGTTGTTGCCTTGCCACTGGCGTCCCCTGTAGGCACCTCCTCTGGATTGATTTCTGCCTCTTGAACGCCTATTCCTGCCTCTCTGAGTTTTAGAGGAGTCTGGAAAGGACCAATTTTTGGAAGGCCAGTTCCTGCTAAACCTTGGAGGCTGAACCTGTAAGAAATCTTTCACTGTTTGCACAGATTTTGCCTTCTCTTCCATTTTCTTCAGTACCTGTTGGGCAGGGGAACCAAATAAACTGACCTTATCCATAGGAGCATCTAATAGCTTTGCTTTAACATGATCCGGCAAGACCTGTTCTTTCAACCATGCATGCCTTCTTATAACTGTGCCAGTCATGGCTGATCTAAATGAAGCCTCCAGTGCATCATAGCCACATTTTAAGGAATGGTTACTAACCTGCTGAATGTTATTCACCATTTCTAGAACATATTTCTTATCTAAAGAATCATCAGAGGACAGTTTCTTAGTTAACTGATCAAGCATAAACTCTTGGTATTGGATCATATGAAACTGACAGTTCAATGCTCTAGCTGAGAGAGTAGCAGAGGTGTATACTTTTTTACCCCATCTCTCTAAGGATCTGGATTCCCTTTCAGAAGGGAGAGGGTTTTTCGCTGAGGTCGAAGCTACTGCCTTAGGCCCCTGGGAGATAGTCTCAGGATCTGCAAAAGGAGCCTTGTATAAATGGTGATGAGTGTCCGGGACCCTGTAGAACCTATCGGGCTTAGCAGGGGCTGGAGGTAAAGTATCAGGAGCAGTGCAAGCATCATTAAATGCATCATCCACAACAGGAAGAACTGGAGGTATAGCTAAAGGCCTATGTTGCGGTAAGTGTAAAAAGATCCTAAGCCTTTTCTTGAATCTGAGAAATCTTGTCCCTGCCATTGGAATTGCTCTCTCATGGCATGTAAAGTTTCCCCAAATGAAAATTCCTCTGGTGGAGAGGCAGAAGGAATAGATTCTTCAGCATCGGAATCTTCATAAGTAGAAAAAGGAGCCTCTGGATGGTCTGTATTGTCTGTATCATCAGAAGAGTCATCTGAGGACACTGGCTCAGGGGGCTCTGCTCTAGGTCTCTTTTCTGGAGGTTGAGAGGCCCTGTCTGGGTGAGATTGGGATCCCCTTGTTAAAGAGATGAGATCCTCTGCCAGAGTAAGCATTTGGGAACTGGAACTGGGCCTGTGAGAGGGGGGCTTAACAGGCACAGACTTAGAAGTTTTGGCTGCTTTAGCCCTGGCAAAGGCCTTTATAGACATGGCTGCAGGAGGCCTAGCAGCACCACATGCTGGGGTAGAAACATCCAAAGGGATGGTGTCCGATAATTCTTGTGAAACCACAGTAGTAGGTAAAACTTCAGAGGCCGATTCAACTAGGGTAGAAGGGGCCTCGGTAGTAGTCATGGATTCGGCTGAAGATTGAACCGCTTGCTCGGTTTCGGCCGAAACCGAGACACTCACGGTTTGCTTAACCGCGGTTTCGGCCGAAACCGCGGATCGCGAGTGTCGGTCCTTTTCTTTGCGTTTAACAATCTGCGTAGTCGGAGGATCCGACGGCATTTTATACGCAAAATCTGAGCCGAAAAACTGTTCAGCGAACTCCGACCGACGCCTAAGCGCTCGTCGGTTGAAAGAAGCACAGGCTAAACAAGCTGCTACGTCGTGGTCTGGGCCTAAACAAGGTAAGCAGTAAGAGTGGAAATCTTTATGAGGTATTTGTTTCCCACAAGTTAAACAGTTATTCACTTTTTCTGACATCGGCTGAGGCAAGAAAGAGTCCCCAACGGGGTACTTAGCTTTTAGAAGTCTTCGAAGTAGTATTCGGTAGTAGTAATCTCTGGATCTGACCGACCGGCACTTGCGAACAGCTTCTGCTTCGGGTGCCACGCGGCAAGAAAGACTAAGGAAAATGGCGTTGGCTGATGCCTTTATACCCGAAGAACTGCAGCTATGACGTCGGGTGAAGTGCGACACCAGCCGAGGCCAGACCCAGACTTTGGAATCCGGCCGACCGAAGGGCTGCCTGACGACAGGACAACCCATTTGTAAGGACTGCAGATGCATCGTTGAAGGACATCAGCTGGCTTCCATGCTATTTTAGGCCATAAAACTCAGGCTAGTGGAAGAAGAACCAGTTAAATGCTCTAAATGCAATTAAGTAGTATGTGATCTCATTAATTAACATCAGGTTTGAGATACTGCACTAGTTAGTACCAGCACTAATGATATCTCCTCTCAGCTTCTTAATCACCTTACTGAACAGTTTAAGGCTGCTTCCTGGTATGTTGCTTGTTTTTGACAGGTAATGATTTAGCAACACTGGCAGTATTGCTGCTTGAATTCCATAAGGAAAAATATACTTGGTAGTTCTCCTTGTTCAGGGTGTTATACTTACAAAGCTTCCAGGCAATATATTTGCTTTAGTCTTGCCCAGAGTGAAACGATCAACCAAGGACACTTTTGTTACATCCCTGATCTTAGGCAAAGTCTTACCCAGCACTTCTGATCAGTAGTCGGTGGAATAGCTTACACTTTTAGAGTCTAATGGGAAAGAACTAGACAATGGCTGAAACAGTGGTGGGCAAAATAATGCTGCTTAAACATCTAGCTGGGACATTACTAAAAGAGAGGAGCTAGACAAGAATAGGTTTGGTGTAGTGGGTTCAGAGATAACTGAACAACGATATTGTGATTTAAGTACCTATCCAACTGTCTTGCAGATTATGACATGAACTGCTCAGAACCAAATAAAAGCAATACAATATTAATTTAGCAGCTTTGGTACACTTCCACTAATAGCTTATTTGAAGCAGATGGTAAATGCACAAGACCCTGATGTAATGTTTTGTATACTCAAACATATGTTACAAGCAATCGATTGGAAGAGCTCTGATCACTGCAATATTTCTCTTTTAGGAGCTGAACTTTTCCACTTTTTATTATTTTTAGCAGGATACTGCTTCTATATTTTGTTGGTTAACCACAAAGAAAACATTTCATCCCTGAATCAGGTCTATGTTATAGCTAAAAGGCCACATTCTTGCTGTAACAATCAGATGTAAAAAAAAATCATATATTGTTAATATTCAGCAGAATGAACTTTGAGTCTTTGCTATTAACCAAACTAGGAGAGGCAGGAGAGAAGTTACTAAGTTTAATGTCTCCTACTCTCTGTAATTTTAGTAACAGCCAATAAACAAATACCATAATTCTTTTAGTGATTATCTTTAGATGGGTATACCATATAAGCAACATTATTCTGATCTCCAATAGTAAAGGGGAATACATATACTTTAACTATGGCTACTTCCAACCACCATGCATGAGGAGATAAGTGGGGATAGCCTGAATGTGTGCTTTTATGGCCAAATCACTACAACCATAATTTTCTCTTAGCAACAGAAGTATAAGGAAAACAGCAGTGTAATTAACAGCAGTAATAACAATTATATCGACTTATATTTCCATATTGGAGAAAAGACTCCAGGACATGCTGGAGGGATAGATTCCTATCCCAGAGACTTCCCATACTCTGGAACAGGCTACCCATCTATGTCAAGCAAAGTTCTTCATTAGCACTCTTCAAGAAAAATCTTGATGAATGGATGGGAAATAGGAAATACACCCCGGGGATCACTTCTGTGTGCTTGTCAGTGGCACAGGAAAATAACTTTCTTGGGTGGTGTAAGCCAGGGAACCTTGTTGGCTAGGCTTGCATAGGCCCTTGGGGCGATAGCCTAGTACCTACCTATGAACCTAAGACAGTGAAATGTAAAAGGGAAAAGACTTGGATACGCATTTGAAGGACCTAGTTACACTGTGGAAGCCAGACAAGGATACCATTTTCTTTTTTTTTAAATAAATATAAAAACTTATCAGGCTAAGAAGTTTTTTGTTATAAAATTATAGTTTTCATAATGGTGAACAATTTCTTAGGACTAGTTCTTAATATGCCCCAGAACTCAGCTTTACTTACTGCTATTTGATTATTGGTTAGTGAGATGGTCAGCCACAAAAAAGGGTCTGTATTCAGCTTAAGAAAGGATTGGTGGGGTACTGAAAAAAGTACAAGTTAGGCTTCAAAATGTAACCCAGAACTACAGTAGTTTACCTGATAGTAATAATTTATGGTAACCTTTAAGAAGAGTGGATTAGTCGGATATAAATTGTTTACAATTAGACAAAACAGGCAGGCTCTTTTTCAATGGGCTGAAACAATCAGGGTGTCTTACTACCTGATGTCACTCATATTTAAGTATGCATAGTCATGGGTGGGCAACAGCAGTTCTTTGCAAAGTTCAACTTAATATCAGTAAACAACACAGAGGACCATTAAGTGTGATCCTCAGGAAAGCAAAACTATAAATGTAAATAGGGACAATATATACTGAGTGACTCCAAAGTTAGTACATGTAATCAGCAAAGGTGGGGAGGACACAACCCCTCCTTGTCAGAGTGCATGGGAGTTTAAACGAATCCATGCAAAAAATGTTTAAGAGGTGTTACCGTGAGTCTTCACATTTGCTGTAGTTCTGCAGATGTACATTATTTTTCAAACTTGTAGAACTTGAGATTACAGGTCTTACCCTTCTGATGCTGAGCCCTACGCAAAAGGCTCAGCACAGCAGGGGGAGGCATCCAAATCTCAAAAGCTGGAACGTTTGTTTGTTAAAGCTCCTGACAGTTAATAACATGTACTGCTAGAGGACACCATGGGATGGTCAGGCAAAGCAGTTTCCTGTTGAAGCTCTTTAAAAAGGCATCCTCATACATGATCTTTTTCACACAGCATAGATCAATACATCTCAGAGCTCTGACCTGAACATTAATTTAAATAAAACAAATTTGTGTTCTCCTTAGTACACACATGATGACATTTGGCACCAATATTACTTAATGATAGTACAATTAGAAAGTACATTTGTTTAAAATCTTATCATAACAGTACATATCCTTCTCTTCACTGTAGCAGTATTCTAAACAGAAGGGATCTCCCGTCTAGGGCAGCCCAATGCTTGGCTAGTATACAAAAGCCTAACGATCTTGTATGCACCGTATGACACACCCATGCTTCCCTCACAGAACGTAGTCCATAAAAGGGATGTACAGATGCAACTACCCGGAACTTCTTTGTCACCAGTTCAAATGCCATTATTGCTAGGTGGTCTGAATGCCTTGTTGCTGTACTGAATACTTAGCCATCAGGTAAGTGCCCTGTTATGTGTGATTTTTTTTCTAGGTCTTGTATTTTATTTTCTACCTAGAGTTCATGTCATCCAAGAAGGGAAAATGTCAGTTTGGGAGACAGATTCCCCATTAGGATCATCAGAAACAGTGTCTTTTTTGTTTGGGTGCTTCCCACAACTATACCTCCTGTAGTACCCGTAAGGCATTTGTGCCTAAGACACTCAGAAGCCATTTATCTTCCCTGGCCATTTATCTTGAAAACCAACAGCTTAAACAATTGGCCCAGGGTACCATGGCCGAATCCTTTAATCCCAAAATATTCCTGCTAGGTAAGAAGGTGGCCAACAAGTCTTAGCCGGATTCTTTAGCTGTCCAGCCCCCCCAGGTGTCCCTCTAGAAGTGGGTAATAGCTCTGTAGGTCATTTGGTGTCTACATCAGATTCTTCTGCTGCGACCTTGTCAAATGTCGGCAAAGATCCATCTTTTCACATCCTCTGATGTTTTGCAGGTGTCTGCTCTGGATGTCAAGGGGGAAATGCAGGTGATTGTCTTGGAGGGTCACAGAGGGATTCCTCAGATATCAGTCAGGGTGGAAGTTCCAGGGTCTCTTATCAAATCTTGCCAAGGGTCGGAACCTCCTGTATTTGCTGGGCTGATGTCCCTTCCAAGAAAAGGCAAAAAATGAAGCATGCTTTGGTCTGTCCTAATGATCCTCAAAGGGAATGGCAAGAGTTTACTCAGGGCTTGTTTTCTGCCTTGATGGCCCTAAAGCTTCGTCAAAGGGTTTTGGTACCTGCTCCTCCTTGGACCTCTACCCCTTCCAAATGGCTTAGGGAACTAGATTCCAAAATGAGGATTCAGTGTCTGATGAGGGGTCTGTGTCTTATTGTTCAAAGATACCTTCACCTTTGGCTTACGGTTCTGATGAAGAGGAGTCTGTTAGCCCTGAGTCTCCTTTTGAGGAACACAATTGTTAGGATAGTGGAATACTTTAAATTGGATTCTTCTCAAGTGTCTGATATTCAGAGAAGATGTTATGAGTTGTTTCAGATGGATACTCCTAAACCGTCATCACTTCCTCCTGTGTTGGTTGCCTTGTTAGATACTTTCATTGCTGCTTCCAAGTCTCCCGATTCTCAGCCTTCTGCTCTTAAGAAACCTGAAAGGTTCTATAAGGTTCCTGAAGATTGTCAATGTTTATTTAAATGTCCTTCTGCTGATCCTGCTGTAGTGTCAGTCTCTTCTGACAAACCTTCTAAGCTTTTGCCCTCTTCTAGACCTTTGCCTTCTGATAAGGATAGTAGGGCAATGGAGAGGATTGGTTAGAAAGTTCCCACTGCTTCTACTTTGGCCTTTAGGGCTGTTAATTATCGGACCCACATGACCTGGCATGCTCTGGCCTTGATTGCTCAGGCTTGTCAGTTTATTTCTGACCTCCCTGATTCTGAAGGCAAATCCTCTGCCTTATCTATTTTAGGTTCTGCTTCTCAAGTAGCATGCTACTCTGCTAAGTGTAGCTATGATGCTACTGATGCCTATTCCACGGTTGTGGCTTTTGGGTCTGTCATTAGGCATTTTTCTTGAGTTCATCAATATTCTCTGCCCAAGGACATTAAGGCCAAGTTGTTGGATGCTCCTTTGGATAATAAAAATCTTTCTGGGACTGCTGCTGCTGACATTTTTAAGTCTCTTCACGAGAAAGGCAAAAGCCTTACAGGACCTTAAACATATTTTTGTCTCTCCTATCTCTTAAGTTCCAGAGGAATTATCCTTCTAGACCTACTTTTTTTTCACAGGCAATCCCTCCAGGCCTCCAAAGGCAGGAAGGGTGGTGGGTGGGTCTCCTCTGCTAAGGCTTCGCAGATTTCTGTGGCCCAGAAGCCTCCTTTATATGGTAAGCCTGCTTCTCTTTAACAGTTCACTCCCCCTTCTTTTAGACAAGGTTCCTTTGTCCATTCAGACATACTTTTCTTTTATGATTATTAGTCATTTTTCTCTGCTTTCCTTCTTTAACCATCAACCATTTCCCCAGCTGCTCAAAGAGTCCATTTATAACCCCTGGCTGAGAGCCATAAGGCCTATTCTACAACAGGAAACAGTGTTTTTTGCCTTTATGGCTCTAATTCTGCCTCCTATTGATGGCTTTCTTCAGGATCTATTATCGCGGCACAAAAGACTGCATATGTATTACCACACATGCTTGTTTTTTGCTTTAAGCCATGTAGATCTGCTATGCTCTGACTGTGAGCAGTTCACCTGCACATCTGTAGCTGCCAGTGAAGTAATCCAGAGCTGTCTCCCTCCCCTATCAGGACGGCTGAGCCAGTGTCAGCATCTCACTCCCATCCACCCCTGCCTGGTTTCTGCCACACCCATGCCTCAAATTAAACACAGATGGTCTGGGTACTAGTCAAGGATTTATCATTCTATGTCCAAGGTTGATAATTTATTAGTGGTTTGTTACAAGATTCCAGTACACTTTACACAACATTAATCGTGTAGTTTTTAGGAGTTAACTGTATGCTTATGTATCATCTGCAGCAACTAATCCTGGTATAACTTACTTACCATGCCAACCAGTCCAGCTTGTCTTCTAATACACCTCTCTCTACAACAATTTATTATATTCTCCCCGCTTGCTTTTGACACTAATCTATTTCTCCTGTATTTACTTGGTTCTAAGCCTGGCACAAAACCATAGTTTTTATCTTGTCTAGTATACCTGAATCATCCTGCTAATCTGTTGCACTTAGTCACAAGCAACATTTTCCTACTGCTACTGCATTTTAAAATATTTTCTGACTGATTTTTGGAGTCTTTTCCCCAGGCTTGCAATGAAAATACGCTCTGCCTGATAAAACACCTTGGTCACCAAAATATAAATCAATTATTTTGGTCATTCTTTCTACTTTTAATATAACCACACTTCATTTAGCGGGTTAGACTTTTTTCAGCCTACCGTAGTTCAAATGAATCATTCTTTTCACACTATATACCAGATACAGTATTTTTTCATCATTCTTGCAGATAATCCCAAATTCTCCAGAGGCAGACCAAATAAACCTTCTTCCTGTGACATGGAGATTCCTTGCTAACTATTTTTTTCCCAACAGACCTCTACTGATTTCTCAACTTTTTTATAAATAATGGTTACTTCCAAAACAAGTTCAATATCCTTGAACTTCCACTGTACTTTAACACTATACTCCACCACGTCCTTTTTCTTATACACCTAGCATGCTGTTCTGCACTAGTTATGAACAAACTTCATCTGATAAGTTAACCCAGCTGCCAAACCTTTTAAGCCTTTAACTGCTGTCCAGATATTTCCATTCCCCTTTGCTTATTTCATCTCCTTATTCCTGGCTCCATATATCCCCATTCATAAAATGGTCTTTTCTCACTTTCTTTTCAGTCACTACCCTCGCAAACCAGTCTGCTTGCCTAACTTCCATTTATTATCCACCTTTCAACAGGCAATTCTTTTATGCTTCTTTTCTGTCTCAAGTCATTCTTTACAGAAAATCTAAACTACAGAAATTTTCATTAATTGCTGCTTCCAACCCATATTTCTTCTTTGAGTCATCCGGTATTAACACATATATATTTCAATCATATTCATATCATCCAGCTAAAGTAGCCATAATTACATAGAAGATCATGGAGAACAGATCACAGTGGTTCAGTCACATGTACAGGAAAGTAGAAGATGATTTGGTGAAGATTATTTGGAAGACAGAGGAAGAAGGCAAGAGAAATAAGAATGCCCAGTCAAGAGATGAATGCACTGTATGAAAGAAGACCTGTGACAGTCAAGCATGACTGTTGAAGAAGACAGAGCAGTAGCATGGACCTGAGAGAGTGGCAGCAGTTGGTGTGACACACCTACCCACATAGCAATTGTGAAAAATAGTGGTTAATAATGATGATGATCTCTGTCACATACATCACAAACCTTAACTATTATTTCCCTATCTTTGTTATTCTAGGTCATGTCTTCCACATTAGTCAGTTAAAAACAGATTGAGTTTCCTTGTTTGTGTTAGGTTATGAGTTATCTCCACAGCAAGGGGAAAGGCCAAATTTTAAAATTGGTTGGAAAGCTAAACTAACATTAAAAAACTCCATCTTTGGGACACTTGCAGTGCAATTATTTCACTAGTATACTAACTGCACTAGTGAAATAATTATCCCACAGTTTCCCATTAAAATTAATGTGAATATGAATTTAGAAGAGAGATATTCTGCCATTCGTTAAATGACTTCTCACTCTCTCTATCCTGACACACACACACACACACACACACAAACAACAAGGCTAACCAGTTCATGTCCTGTTATTCTGTGATATAGGCACTTTCAGATTGACTGTTCTGAACAATTACCTTCAGTGCTTACCTGGCATTTTCTAGTTATTTGATCACAGGCATCAAGATAAGGAACAGATGCTCAAATATCCACACATGTTTTCTCTTCTGTAAGATACATCTGTAAGCAATGATAACAGTACACACTACACACAACATTAATCCATTCCTTTTCAACTTATTACAATCCTTGGGTTTGATAGAATGAGCAAGAAATGTGAAAGCAAAGAGAATTTATTTGACTTACAGCAAAATGATCAGTGATCTGGCTTTCTGGGGATGAGAACAGTATATATATTTCTGAAAGCAACAAGTTGGAATACATTACTGTGGACATTCTTTTTTTCACAGCAACTTACCATCACATGTAGATAATGGTGTCTATCTTTTGAGGTACTGAGAAGTAGGCTATGTGTGAAAGCAGAAGAGCTTTTACTGATACGGCTTACTGAGGGCAGTACATATAATGCCAAATTCATTTGAAACCATGTTTTCTAGTAAAGGAAATAATACTATACCAAATGAAGAAGGAAAAAAAGGGAAAACATTACCAGGAGCTGTGATTTGGCTCTCAGAAATATAATTTACATTTGATCCCTTCTGTTAATTTTCCCCCAAAAAGTCACAATCCAACCACAGTTTATAAGTGAATATCCATCTGACGCCCAAAAAGTTTTACTCAAAAAAATGTCAAACCTGTTTCAGAGATATAATCCTATACTAACAGTCTTCACCAACAGGCTTACATACTCACTGTAAAGTGTTAAGAAACCAAGCTACATTATGCTAATTTTCCATTAAGCATAAATAGACAACTTCTGCTCAGGTTTGGGAATGTGACTCATATGCAGCATCATTACAAGAGAAGTCAAAACAAAACATCATATATTTCTCCAGAGAGAATTTTGTTTCAATTGCCAAACAAAGTAAAGTTCAGGAGGCAAAGTGATGGGGATAATTCAACTTTGAGCTGTATGCTGCTCTTTTTTTTTTTTCAATTCCTCATCCCCACCTCAGAGGGACCCTGTCTGATGGCTCCACTATTTGCACCCAAGCCAACCCATTTGTTTTGCAATAATGGTAGATTAGCTTTTCTGTGGTGGGCAATATTCTTAGAGCCAGTTCATTCCTGCCTGGGAGGTCCTGCTGGCTGACCCATATCCCCCAGCAGCAATAGCTGGGTGGTATGGAGCAGGACAGCTAGATGGACCCTCAGACAGGCTTACTCCTAAGCTACCTGAAGTCTCACCATAGTAGCCTGGTCAGGGATGGAGGTGTATAAGCTTCAAAATAAATTTTTTATTCCCCGACTCAGAAGGGAAGTCCCTGAAAAATGTAGAACAAGCCAAAGTGGCAACTAAAGTAGGTAATGCATCCAGTTGTATTGTCAATTTAAGCTCATCCTTCCAGCCTTGTCCCTTAGATGTCAGTGTCACACATTTAACTCTTGAGGGTAGAACTGCTTAGATGCATTTTGCACCTGCTTGTCTTACAATTTGTTGGTAACTGAATTATGAACCCTCAAATGGAAACTGACTAATGTCCTTTTATACTGGGAAACCAAACGCAAGGATTCATGGGCCTTTCACTGTCAAAGTCTGATTCTTTGCATTATACTTAACTTCCATTAGGGAACACAGAACTTTGATCAGAAGGCAGGGTGAAATTCATGACCAAAATATTTGTGCACTAAGCTATCATTGCATGGAAAGTAAAAATCATACATATTTCACCAGCCAAGGTAGCATTTATTTTACTGCACATAGGGCGAGGCTTAAACTCCATGTACTGACAAAACCAATCTGCTATGTAAATCAGAACTAATATGCAGTAAAATCATTGTGGATGGACTCAAAAGGATCAAGCGTATGAAAAAGTTTTACCCACATGGGTTCTTATAGTAGCTGTACTATAAGGATTACTAAGTCCTTTCTATGCAATGCTATTCTGTGGGCAAGGAAGCCAAAACCTTCTACAGTCAGGAGTCTTCCAGACTGGTAAGACTTTCTTGGAGAAGGCAGTTTTCTTTGACTGGATCAAACTCATGTCCAAATCAAAAGGGCATTGGGATGAATGGCCTATGCCTGACTTACAGGGAAATGGGCGACCAAGCCAAGTCAGGTGAAAGCTTTCACTTAGCATCCAGAAACAAAACTAAATGGCCAAATCGGTGGGATGTGTGACATTAATAAAGAAGCCACTTTTACAGAGGTTGTCAACAGACACAAGACTAGGATGGAAGATGGTACAGCTGTCACTTTCTAGTCAGCTGATAAGTGTGTGGTGGAAGAGACTTCATTCAGACAGATATGTTTTTGTCCTAGCAGAAGACTAATAAGTGCCAAGAAAAAGGCTTGCTTTGGTGCTTTGCCTTTGTACAAGAATCGTATATGTTTAGCTGTACCTTAAATGAAAAATAAAATCAGTATGGCTCGACAAATGAGGTAAAATCCAGTAATTTATTTCGTGCAGTGATTCTCAAAACACTCACTCCAGAGGGACAAATGGATAATATAATGTCAGAAAAAGAAAAAAACAGTTTCAGGGGGGGGACTTAGATTTCATTTCAGTAAAATAAGTATGCAAGCAACCATGTATCCTTCCTCCATGTTATTTTTTGCTAATCAGAGAAGACTGTAAGCCACACATATCCATTTCAAATAAGACCTGCATATGGAGGCTATGGGAAGAAAGCTCAGACAACTGGAGTTATAACTTTTTTGCAGCTCATTGCCTTAAATTTTGATACTTACAACCACAGAATGTTTCATATCATCTGTTATCAAACTTTGCATATGTTTGTAGACTTAAACAGACATTCAGAAAAAAGTATGAAAATATTATGTATGTGCATTGCATCTATGATTTTGCTAAGAAAATGGATGCTAGTCTAAGTTAGTGTGTCATAAATATGCATGGTCTTTACCACGATCCTGTCTAGCACATAGCAGCATTTATCTCATTCTTTACTGATACTGAAATGAACATCCATCCATACATAAATCTGTGCTGGTGCTCTACATAACCAACAAACTGGACATGCTCAGTATCAGACAGAGCCTAATGATGCAAAGTGTAAAACAATCTGTTTTATTATTTTGTGAAGTTAAGCTTTTAGATTTTATTACAGGCATGAAGTTTAACATTTTATTCTGTTTTACGCTGGACATTTGCATGATGAGGTTAAAATTGATGGTCTGTGCACTGGCTGGCACTAGAGTGGCACATTCTCTGTTTTTCTCACATACATAGAAACAAAAAAATGCAAAAGAAAAGCAAGAATATTGAATTTGGGGGGGGGGTGGAGCTGACTTCAACAAAATGAAGCATGCCTAAAGACATCTGTAGAAAAATAAGCGAGATGAAAGAGTAGAAGAACAAAAGGGATAAATCAAGTTTGGCATCAAAAGGCAACAAACTTTTATGTGAGGAAAATACACAAAGCAGAAAAAAATTCTATACCTCTTTAAAGAGTTAAATAGGAGGGTAACGCAGAAAAAGTATGGTCATTCAGATAACATAATGAATCACAACAGTAGGAACAGGGAACTGTACCAGCTAAAGCAGAATGAAACAAGGGAGGCAGTCAGAATAATAAAGGGCCAAAGAGAAGAAAAATAAGCTATCTCATTTATGAAGTGGAACTCAAACTTTTTATATGCACATTAGGGAATGAAAGAAAGACTAATGGCTAGACAGAGGCTTAATAAAGAATGAAGGAGCTTGACTGAAGATGAAAGTGAAAAAACTGAGACTGTATAAATACATTTGTTCAGTATTCACAAAAGAAGAGATGCCGGTAGCTAATCTACTCTGGACAAGGACTGGATATAAACCTAGTGCACCTACAGGAAAAAAATGAACTTAACTACAAGGACAGAGGCATATGGCATTATGAGAATCAATTCACAATTCTCAAAGAATGGCAGCTAATGACACCTTCGGCTGAACACCCCTTAACATTTTGAAAAAGCAAGTTATGGTATGTGAGGACTCATGAGAGAGACAGAGAGAAGATGCAATTTTTATAAACAAAATGAGAGTAAGCCATTGGTATAAAACTACTAATTTTAGTTTGACCTCCACTGGTAAGAACATGGGGGGGGCAATGGCACAGAGTATCACTGCTTCCTCATACCTACATGTTTTCCAGTTTGATTTTTGGCTGGGATTTTTTCTGTACAGAGTCTACATGTCCTAACTTTGTCCATGTTGGTTTCCTTTGGATGCTCAGTTTTTCTCCTACTGCCCAAAGACATGCAGTAGATTGATTAGTGATCTTCCAAACTGCCTGAAGTTGTTTATGCAGCATGTCTGAAGGCATGCATGCAACGTGTGAGTAGTCAGCATGCTTGTAGGTGTGTGTGCAGTATGTGATTGAGTCAGAATGCCTACAAGTGTGTGTGCAGTGTGTGAGTGAATCAGAATGCCTTTAGCTGTGTGTGCAGTGTGTCAGGCAGCATGCTTGCAGGTGTAGGTGTGTGTGTGTGTGTGTGTGTGTGTGTGTGTGTGTGTGTGTGTGTGTGTGTGTGTGTGTGTGTGCGTGCACTGTGTGAGGGACTCAGCATGCATGTAGACATGTGTGCAGTTCTCACTTTTGAATTTCTCCAAATCTTTTGGGTTTCTAATACCATGACGGGAATGGACCCCATTCCTAGCTGAAAGTACGATTAACGTTCATGAAATTAGTATTGTTTCAATCTTTGATGTCAGCCAGAAGTGCTCTTCACAGTACCCACAATTTGCCCAGTAATGACTCCTTCTGCAATTCATATGGAGTTACATGTATTGGTAACATATCTAAATATGACTGTAGATTCTTTTATATAAGACCCGTTGCTCCTACTACTATTGGGATTGTCTGGGTATCTTTCTTCCACATTTCTCTCGTTTCTGCCTGCAGATCCTGATATTTTATGACTTTGTCTCTCTCTGTATGCAAGGCACTGCAATCACTTGGTGTGGCAATTTCAATGATCAATGCTATTTTGTCTTCTTTTCATGGACCGCTATATCTGGTTTTCTAGCACCCATGTGATGTAAACTTCATCAATTCCTATGATGCCTTGTGGCTCATGTTTTCAGTGTTTTTCAGCCATTTCAGTACCATAATGTTTGCACAATCCCCAGTGCACCAGTCTTGCTACATTATTATGCCTTTCAGTATACAGTCCTTCTGCCATAAGTATGTCACAACCAGCAACGAGGTGTGCGACTGTTTCCAATTCGGATTTACAAAACCTACATTTGTCTGTTTCTCCCACACGTTCAATGGACTTTGTAAACCAGTGTGTATGTAGCCCACTATCTTGGGCCACCAATATTAATCTTTCATCTCTTGGTTTGAATTTGCCTCTCCTTAACCATTCCTGCATTCGTTTCTAATCAGCATGAGGTTCTTTCAGAAGTTTTCCATACTTGCAACTATATTTATGCATTTTCCACATTTTGCCTTCCCATCTGGTCCTTCACCTTATATTCTTTCTTTTGTTTTTTGGCACAGTGTGCACCATGTGAGTGAGTCAGCATACCTGTAGGTGTGTGTGCAATGTGAGTGGGAGTCAGCATACCTGTAGATGTGTATACACTATGTAAGTTAGTCAGCATGCCTGTAGGTGTATGTGCATTGTGCGAGTGAGTCAGCATGCCTGTAGGTTTATGTGCACTATGCAAGTGGGTCAGCATGCCTTTAGGTGCGTGTACATTGTAAGTGGGAGTCAGCATGCCTGTAGGTGTGTGTGTGTGTGTGTGTGTGTGTGTGTGTGTGTGTGTGTGTGTGTGCAGTGTGTGAGGGAATCCGCATGCCTGTAGGTGTGTGTGCAGTGTGTGAGGGAGTCAGCATGCCTGTAGGTGTGTGTGTGTAGTGTGTGAGTGAATCAGAATGCCTCTAGATACTTTTTAGCATTTAATTTTAGCCCATGGCTCTGGCACCAGTTATTTGTTTAAAAGCAATGCCTATATTCATACTTACCTTAAGTTATCTTTGAAATTATAACTAGTCTGGTTCATAGGTAGTTACTAGTTTGGATTCCAGGGAATCAAAGCCCCCAAAAAACATCCAAATAAACAAAGAAAACAAAATGGTCCACACCAGAAGATCGAGTGTTACTTTATTACCAAGTTAAGCACCTTTGTCCACCTCTGTGGACTTCTTCAGAACTAGTTTGCACTTTTGTCTTTTCACTGATTCCTCACTTCTTTTCTATGTTCTATAAATAACTTTTAAATAACAGTTCAGGAATACAGATATTTAAATTGTTTACTATGTAACTGATTCAGGCAAAATAATTATCCTAAAGGCATTTTTTGGGGTGGAGTTCTGTCAATTTATTTAAAAAGATTGTGTCATATGGTTTCATTATGCTGAAAAAGTCCACAGAGATGGAGGAAAGTGCTTAATTTGGTAATAAAGTAATGCTGGTTGACCTTCCAGTGTGGACCATATTCCAGGGAATCACTGAGGAGTCCAGCCCAATTTTCAGTCTCCTCAAAACACAGTCTAAGTGACTTGCTCAAGGTTACACAATAGACCCATATGAAAAAAAAAATATGTCTGAACATAGCCAAATACTGGCCTTTGTTTAACCATCTAGAAGAAAACACAGCAGATCCAACCAGAATTTTAAACATATAAAATGACTACATTAACCAGTTTTAATAGTTTAGTTACTGTCTTTTCATCTCCTGTACCTTTGTTGATTGTTCATTTAGTGTCTTTCATTTCCTGAATCTTTCCTGTTTGTGCTTCCTTTACTTCATATCAGAATGCTGCAACCTTTTTTTCCAAGTCATGCATTATCCAATATTGTAGTCTTACTAATAGATACTTAATACATGATGAGCTAGCTCTTTTCCTGAAGCTTCAGCTGAAAGTGGGCTAGATTGTGGCTGAACATCATGGCTGTCAAAACATAAAAGTAAATAAATATATAACCCATCCACTGCACATCACCAATTTGGTAATTCTGTGAGCAGCTGAGAAGTAATGAATACCCTTGTCACATATATGTACAAAAAATAAATAAATGATCACTTTAGACAGGATCTAAAGCAAACAGCACCACATAGAACAACAATACTGTACACAGTAATTTAGATAAACTCACAAACACTATACATAAAAAGAACAAGGGAGATAAATATGACAACACTTGACATATCAACTAACACATGGCTAAGACAACCTTAATACCAATCAGAATCAACAACAGTAGATGTTACCATTACATATATATATATATATAATATATATATGTATTAAGACACGTCAAGATGTGTATGAAAAAGGCATGAAATTAATGTCTCCACAGCATACAAATTACATACAAAGCAAGAACAACATAGGTCAACATTACTTGCTTAGTGCAAGTCAGGTTTTACCAGTCCATTTTCAACTCATGATATTTCTTAAAAAAAAACATTTTGTATTGGCAAATAGCACTTTGGTTGTAATATTAAATGGCAATATTCAGAAAATGCTAGAAAAACACATGTACGACTCCTGGTATCTGATCGTAAATCAGAAACCCTGGAATTGCTAACATCAGGCAATATTTGTAAAGTGTTTAAAAATCCATCCTATATATAGAATCACCTCTGCAATAGGTGACATTTGTGGGATTGGCTACAACTTCACCCTACATTCATCAACAGAGCAGTTTAATAAAATGCAGCCATTTCTCTTCTTCACTGCTACTCCCTCAACACTTTAATTCACACCAATATATGAAGTTCAGTAACAGCATGAAGGCCTGTAGCTTGCAGTTGTTGTTTAAAAACAAACTCTACTTCAAGATGAAGTCCAGGCCTATTCCCATACTCCAGAATCAACATAAAGTTAAAGGAGTCATTACTATTTTCTTCCTGAAAGCAGAAACACCAGCTTATATCTTTTGTTGGCATAGTCTTCTCAGCCCACTATAAATCCTCCATTAAACTGGAAGCACCCTGCAAACAGTAATGCTCTTTTTTTTTTTTTAACACACAGTGGGGGAGGAAAATATCTAATAGCATCTACTACCACTGGTCTTTTTGACTGCAATGAGCTCCAGAAGTCAGTTTCTCACTGTCTTTAAAACTGTGCCAATGAAAAGCAGATATCAGAGCCATGTGCACTTAAAGCAAAGCAGCAGATCAGTTACTGTTTTGGTGACTGACATCAGAGTGCGGAAATGACATAAGCTGGTGTTTCAACTTCCAACCTAAAATTTAAGAACTGATGTTTGGAAATCATAGCAGTGGGTCAGAAAATAAGGTCTTCAGATATCATACCCAAACAGTTGGTGATAAGTAATTTTTGTGCAGATAGTACTACAGACATGGATTCATTATTTAATAACATGCATTCTTAATCAAGAGTAACTTGAGTAAATCCAAGGGCAAATTATAGCAGTTGAGAAGTGCAACTGTTCTATGCATGTTAACACATTTAAGTTTTGAACTGTGTGTGGAGATTATGGTACAGAAAATATAAGTGCAAAATAAATGTATGCCTAAGTTAATATTTTTTCTTTTATAGAAAACTACCTTCACCTGGAAAATGAGGGTATTTGAGCAAGTAAAAGTGTAGTACTACACGCTACTCCGCAGTCTGTGCAAGTCCAAAAGCCTCACCCAACTTCAAAAATATACTCTCACTTTTGGCTGAACAACTGTGATGGCATATGTACTTCAGTTGTTGTTGTTGGTCTTTTGGCTTTTCCTGGTAAGGGGTCGCCACAGCGGAACTCCGGTCTGCTAATGATTGGCAGTAGATTTTTACGAAAAGCCGAGATGCCAGCTCGCCGCCCAACCTTCAACGAAGGGACGCCCATTTATGCACGCATGTCTTTCGAACGCTACCCAACCGTGGGGAGGACATGCAGACTCCACACAGAAGGCACTCCCAAGCCAAGCCAAATCAACACTATATAACTGTTTTCAGGACATTTACATTTTTAAAGAAACATTGTCTAAATATCTAACTGAATATTAAGATGGTTTGTTTCAGCAGTTAGTTGACAGTGAGTAATATGAAAAAACAACTGCTACTAACATTTTATTCTTTTATTTTTTAGAGCAAAGAAACATCTCTCTAAAAAAATAAATAAACAGAGAAACAGCACCCCTAGAGAAACAGTGCTCTAAGTGGTTGCCTAGCTCGCCTATGCATAAGGTTGACCCTGTGATCACTATACACATATACTACAGTATTAACATAAATGTCTATGATTAAATAATGAAGAGTCACATCACATTTTACACATATAAATGGCTACCTACCATCTGTGTACAGCACACCTGCGCAGCAGCGAAAATGACATCTTAAGTTTTCTATCTGAATTTAAAAATAGTCCATCATCAGTCAGATTGTTGCTTCACAATATGCAACCTTTGATTTAAACTATTTATACTATGTCAATGAATAACTTAAGGTCACCCTTCACAATGTATGTGGTCACTAGAGACAATTACATGTTTGCTGGAATTTTTCTCCTCATGTCCCTGAGTTTACAGAATAAATAAAATAATAAGAAAGAAATGTCAGGTTAACAAATGCTAGTATATGTATATGACTGGCTGACGAAAGCAGAAAGTGAAAAATTATATGATGTCTTTCTGTTTGTTTCTTGCTGTTACTTGCATTTACATGCAAGCATAACAAAGTATATTTAACTAGCCATACTGGGTCTACAGCACTACCAGTAATCCCTCAAAGCCCCACAATCAATCCTAAAATACTAAACTGGGTTACTCCTATATCTAAGGATTACCTACTGAACATATCTAAGTTTCTAGGTAAATTATTAGCATAAATTAATTCAGACACACAGAATGAAGCTCCTTTTTACTGTAGGCTCTGTAGCCCAGCTGTCTGCCTTACATTGTAGCACTCAGAAACTAAGCTTAATCATACTAAGTAAAAACAGTTGAGCTCCCTGCATAAAACATATAAAACAAGAAATTACATAGCATAAACCTGAAGCAGGGGTTTAAACTCTTGAGCTCTGTACAAAAATAACAGACAATTGGCAGAAGAAAGCTTAATGTGAGAAAAGGCTGCAAAAAGTGATTACTAACAGTATACTACCTAAAAATTGTATACTGAAGGCAAAAACAAGGGTAACAAATTATTTAAAACAAACAAATAAAAAAAGCCTCATTGTACTTAATATGTTGATAGTTTCCCACTGCTAGCTGGTTTCTTTGCATTAGCCCCGTTACACTCGACCTCGCTCCGCTCGGGCTCGCTCTGCACCCCACCCTGCCCCCAAATTCCTCCCACCCCTAGATGTGCTAAAGTTATAGCCACAACTGCCACTCCCTTAATTATAGAACCAATCAGCAAATGTTAGACCGACCCTAACCACAACACCCTCCCTATTTCTCTACTCTACCCTCATCTACTATCCTCCCACCCCCATTCTTAAACAATTGTAAGTTACAAAACCTCTTCAATGCCTCTAGAAGCCTCAACCCCACCTTTCAATTTAAAGCCCTCCTACTACCCATGCTGATAATTACGTATTTTATCACAGCTTATGAAAATCTCCCCTTCCAGGCTCCCACTACCCCAGATCACAGACCAATACTCATGCTCTTTCACATAACTTTAATCAGCCACTACTCCCCCTGCCTTCCAACTCCCATATTACAATAAATCAACAGCTCATTCGAGTCAGTTATGTTAACCCTAGAACTAAACACTACTACAAACTATTATTCAAACTTCAAAAACTAATAATCTATTCACAAATTAACCTCACAATGGATGGGGACATCCACCCCAACCCAGGACCAACCCCATCAGAAGCATCCAATCCAATATATAATATCCCCTCTAGCCTGCAAAACTTAAACATCTCCTCTACCTCTCTCCTCATCTGTCACCTAAACATCAGAAGCCTAAATAATAAAATCCACTACCTGCATGCCCTCTTAGCAGTACACTCCCCAGATATACTATGTCTTACAGAAACCTGGCTTAAGCCATCCACCACTGACAATGAAGTTACTCCTATAGGTTACAATACAATACGACTGGACCGCACCTCAAAGAAGGGAGGCGGGGTAGCTGTCTTATATAAATCTTCAATTAGTGTAACTATTTCCAACTCTCCACAAGTTCCTCAAGCTGATAAAGCTGAAATACTCTTTACAAAACTACAAATTAACCAGCATAAATCTATAAACATCGGCTGCATTTATATCCCACCTGGCAACAACACCAATATCCTTGAAGACATTCTACAGTGGCTGTCCACAAACACCCCACAAGAAACTATTGTTTTAGGTGACTTTAATATAGACTGGAACACTTCCTCAGACTTCTCTACTACCCACATAACTCTATATGGTTTCTCCCAAGTCATAACCTCCACCACCAAAACTAGTAAGCCCAATAACAAAGCATACTAGATTGGATTCTCATTAATAACCCTCCCCAAATGTATAAGGTAGGCACCCAACCTGAGGAAATAAGTGATCACCTCCTCAGACAAAAAAATGATATCCCTCAAATACCTAGCTTCAGAACTATCAGGAACAATAAGAGCTTTAATCAAACCAAATTCCAATTAGAACTTCAAACATGTAACTGGAATAAACTAAAACTACTCCCACTAGACGAGGCAGTATCACACTTTAACTCCACATTTTTTACAATCCTTAACAATGATGCACCCACCCGGACCATCTGAAAAAAGAAAAAAGTAGCACAGTAACTGTCCAAAGAAACTATTCAAAAAATCATGAATTGAAATAAAGCCTGGTTGTCTTGGAAAACCAATAAAAACCCTAAGGATCAACTAGTATAAAAACAGCTAAGAAATGATACTAAGAAGTCTATAATGTTAGACAAAATGACTTACTGTAACCTGCAACATAAACATCAAAATCGACCACAAAAATTTTGGTCCAGCTTAAGCAATTTTCTCCATCCAGGTAATACTGTTACCCCTACCCCTGCGTCTATCCTCCAAAAACCTCCAGAAAATATTGCCAACACCTTCTTTATGGAAACTATGCAATCCCTTGCCAACCAACTAGGCCCCAACAACCTAGACCTATTAACCCCATATCCAATACCCACCCATCCTTTAACTTTCAACCTGTGCCAACAGCATTTATCTGATCCTTAATCAAGAAACTGAAACTCACCACCCTTTTAGCAGACCCAGTCTCAGCTGAATATCTTCAAAAGGCTGCAAATGCAATAGTGTATCCCATCTCAATATTAACAGAACCATCTCTGAAGCATATATCCCCTCCATCTGGAAATTTTCCTATGTAATTTCTCTCCATAAAGGGGGTAACTCCACTGATCTATCAAATTACTGGCCCATCGCCATTCTGTCCCCTCTGGCTAAAATTATGGAAAAATGTATCTACAAGCATCTCCTTCATTACCTCAATTTGCACAATCTCCTAGCTCCCTCCCAGTATGGATTTAGACCCCACCATAGTACCACCGCAGCTCTTCTATCCTTCTCTCAGACAATAAATCAAATCCGTAATAATAACACACCCTCCTCTGCTGTCTTTCTTGACCTAAGGCATTTGATATGGTAAACCACCAGCTACTCATTCAAACACTAAAACCTCTTGCCATAGACAGCCTAGCAATATGCTGGTTTCAGTCCTACCTAAGTGGCAGACAACAAGCTGTGCTATGGAAGGATAGCCTTTCTTCCCTACTGCCAGTCACCCTTGGAGTTCCTCAAGGGTCTATACAAGGACCTCTCCTATGTTCCATCTTCGTTAATGATCTTCATACAGTCATCCCCAAAGTAACTGCATCCACTGTGCAGATGACTCGACCCTAATCTGTTCTGCCACCTCCCCATTAGACCTGCAGATCTTAACCCAAAATACTTTCAATTTAGTAGAAAACTGGCTCACTGACAGGTGTCTTCCACCGAATCCAAATAAAACAAAACTGCTACTCTTCACCCCCACCCAGAAAGCTACGCGCCCATCATTTACCATAACATCTAATAATAGCACAATAATTTCCCCAGAAAGTAATACAAAACTATTAGGTGTAATTGTTGACAATAACCTTAAGTTTGACACTCACATCGACAAAACCATTAAAACAGTCAATAAAAAGCTAGGCTCTCTATATAGACTTAAGGCATTTCTAACCCCAACTGCTAGGACAGTTACTGCCCGAACACATTTACTTTCAGCCCTTCTTTATGCCTCCCCAATCTACACAAACCTGAGTAAATCTGACCTCAGTAAACTCAAAAGCTGCTACAACACCATAGCCAGATTTGCCACAGGCTCAGCATATAGAACCCACCACTGTATTAACCTACGATCTCTAGGATGGCAAGAGTTTCCCTCTCAAATACAGTATAATCAATTAATAATAGCCCACAAAGTCCTCCATCAGCCCGAAAGCACACCCATACTCAAAAATATAATTATCCCTTATAGTAACCTAAAAACTCTCCAGTCTTCTGACAAAATACTGGCACAAACTGTTAAATCTAAAAACTCAGCAGGTGACTCATTGTTTTGCAACTATGCTGGAACAATCTTGTATCGGCTCCCTGCCGAACTTGCAGCAAACCAGACTATTAACCAATTTAAAACATCTCTCAAAAAATTCCTAAAAAGTCACTGGCTGTGCCCCTGTACCAACCCTGACTAACCAGCTTACCACTCTCTTCACTACCTGGCTATCTGTAAAATAGTCAATGTTTCAGATTTAGTCTCATTCTCATATGTATTGTACTACTGAATGACATGCTACCTTTTTCAGCCTTGTACCACTAAAAATGTCTAAGTTCGAACAAGAAAACTACAATGTTAAGTTTAAGTTTGTATGTATTCCAAGTATGCATATAATCCTATAAGTCTGTACTGGTATCTATATTTGACTGTATAAAACTGCTACTGTTTAACTCTGATGTAACTATCCACATGTGGAGCTTTTCTCCCCGAGCCTCCGCTGAAAATGGACCTGTGTTCAATCCGACTATCCGGGTTAACAAATGTAAAATAAAAAAATAAAATAAATAAGCTACTTATTGTGATCAACTACTCTTATTACTGTATTGTACTAAGTACAATAAATACAGAGAGACAACTGCTTCAGTTAATATGCTTTCTATTATTTTCCTTTTGGATCTACAAGCATGCAACACAGATGCTGTCAGCTCTCTATGGCAAATTCCCAAAGCTTGTTTACTGTTACTCATATTCATACCAAACGGTCTGATATTTTTTCTCAGAGTCTGATGTATAACAGTTCTTTTTTTTGTATAACAGTTTTCTTTTGTTCCCTTGTCCTTGGTTCTTTGCAGTTTGATGATCCATGGTAACTCAGTCTTGCATTATCTGAAACGTGGTGTTCCAGCACTATCTGAAACTTGATGTTACATCTCTTTACATCCTCCTTCCAGCTGCCATCTGCGCAGTTATTTTTACAGACTTTGTTTCTCAATAATGTACTCCTTTACATGGATGCCAATATCTAAGCTATGCCAGCACATTTACTACTACTTATTTTTCAGCATTTTATATTATTTCTGAATTAACCCTTTATATTTCATATCATTCTTGCAGCTTTTTATTCAAGCTAATAATCATGCTAGTGAAAAGACAGTGAACTATTATTCTTTCAGGTCCCCCTTATTTTTCTTTTGGAGGAACGGACTAAACTTCAGTTAAAGAAAAGACTGCATTTGTTTCATTAGCATCACTATTTACAGCATTTACCACTTTGCTCATATTTACAATCATAACTTGTTGAGTTATTGCAACTCTTTGTAACCTGCAGCATATAAACTATTGTAAGCTGTTATTATTATTATGACTTTTAAAACTATTAACACAGGATGTATTAACCAATTTGGTCCCAGATGATGACCATTCTTTAAATATGTCCCACCAATTATGGGAAGTGTCAGCTTCTGTTTTTGTCTTTTACTATTAACACTGGGTTATTTGAAACCCCACATACAAACTGTGGTGCCACTTTAACAAACATTTTGAAATTTGAAGGCAATATTGTTCATTTACACAACATTTTGTTCAATTTACAAATTTAGATGCATTAGTACTAAATTGTAATCTGTCTATCAAAGATGCTTGTAATGACTTACTAAATAGAAGGATTCTCTTGTGCTTGTAAATGTACAATCTGTGAGATATCTTGTTCTATTAGTTTATATACCAAGCTCTTTTAAATCTGCATTTGGTATCTTTAAAACTTGGAAATGTAATAATGAAGTTCAATTTGTTTTTTTTTTTGGTATTGTTGTCCTATCATAGTACAAGTGGATGGTATTTTTACCATTTGATCTGTATGATGTACTGGCCTGTTACCCAAAACGGTAAGTATTTTAACCCATGGTCCTTTTTCTTGTATTACTATGTTGTTTATACAAATAAATAGAGTATTAGTAGAAATCATACCCTTACCCTGTTGAGTTTATTTTTATTTTTGTGTTATTGTGTATACACTGTGACATTTTTGCATGATGTCTTCCTTTGTCAGTTTGTGTTATTGTCTACACACTGTGACATTTTTGCATGATGTCTTTCCTTGTCAGAACTGTTACATTTTTGAGGTAATGTAAAGCATCTAATAGAGATAGAGCTGTTTATTTAAATGTTTATGTCAGTCTTTGATTATTTTTTCTACTTTTATGTATGCCTGACCTTGTTCAACTAACCATGCTGTTATATTTGTGTTAAATGGCATCCTCCCAAATGTACACGCTGTATGTTTTTTACAACTGAAATTGTCGTGTGTTCTATTTTATGTAGCATTTTTCTAACTAAGTTTTATTCGGGAAATATTGTAATTCCCTCTGTTTTGATGTTCAGAATGATGCAAATGAAATGCAGATGTCTGTGTTGAATGCTGTGTGCCTTGTCTCGCAGCTGCATTTTTATCTATAGTCCTTGAAGCATGTTCCAGACACTGAACATTCAGCTTGTCTCAAGCTGTACCAGGATATATGCATGCTAGCAAACAGAAATACATATATTTAACTAACTATATTACTTCTACATATATTATAGCAACAGATGTATATATGCATCTAACTAGCAAATAGATGTGCACATGCATTTATACATTTTAAAACATATTTATCATTGTATACATTCCCTCTGTTTTATTTTAAATAAAACTGTCTACATCAGTATGTACTTTTTAGTCAAGTTATGTTGCTATTAACTAGAAACACACTGGGAAACAAAACCTTTAGTTTTCTTTGGATTCAGCAAGTTAACACAGTTTAATATTGTCAACACAGTGATGACAACCATTACTATTAGAACTGGATGAATCTGAATATGACTCTATACAGTGATGTCCTATACAGTAATTTATTGACAATGCTTTGCAGTCTTGTTTTTTGAAAAAAAACAAAAAAACACGTCACAAATGTCAAGCTTTGACTTTTTACTATACACATAACACTTGAATGTAAAATTGTCTATTTACATAGATAAACCATTTACTATATACTGTACAAAATACACTTGTCTGTACAGATTATTTTATTACATGGCTGTAATATATACTACGTTCTATTTTGAAACCTAGCATTAAACTGAAGCCTGCTAATTACATTACTTGAAACATTAAGATGTATTTTTGCTATTGCTACTTTGCACTTTTATTTGAGTCTCTTTTGCAGTACTGTTTACACAGTTAGTGTAAAACTGAAAGTATGCCCTTCCCCCTGTAGTATACATCATTTTATTGAAGTACTGTTTATTTGCTTTATGCTGTGACAATTGAATGTATGCTTGCCCTTTGGCTGTTACCTAGACTGTGACACTTTGGTCTTACACATTTGCTTATTTTTTTGGCCATTTTCAAAAACAGAAAATATTTTTATAAAGCTTTTGCTGTTGCCTATGCTGTCAAAGTTGTAATAGGAATTGCTTTTATCCATTTTGAAAAGACGTTTACTGTTACTATTAGCTATTTGTACCCTCTCTTTTTGTAAAGGGACCTGCATAATTTATTTTAACTGCATACCACAGCCCATGTACTGACTGTACTCGGTGTAGTATTTACTTGCAAACTTTTATTCTTTTTGCTTAATGCTGCACGTGAATACTTAACAATGTTTTAGAAAAACGTAAGCCGTTTGGCCTGGTGACCAGTTTTGTTTCCTTGACTTTATAAATTTCAGTACCAGTAACATTTTATGTTACACAACATTCCTTGTAACTACCCATTCCAGCCTGGAAAGACTTAAGCTCACATTACTAACTTTTTTCTTTGTGCGCATTCCAGACGCTTAACCCATAACTCCTTCAGCACTTATTCGCACCTTCAGTCATTCGTTAATATACTTGCAACTTGATATTAGAATGCAGTTGCAATAAACATTAACTTGCTTAACTATGCATAATATTGCTTTTGAATACTGTTTTTGCTGGAGTCTGCTATTTTTATGCTATTATACAATTACAAAATACTGTAAGAAACAAAAGAGATATTGACTTAACTAACACATGCTTAAAACAAATATATTTACATGATTTATATTTGCTGTCTGCCTTTTGCTGCACTTTAGGTGAAAAGAAAATGCCTGCATGTCAGTCTTCTGACGTCATGTCTTTACTGCATTCAACTACTCTCATTTGATTTCTATGCCCTAGAACTGTTTTGTTATATGAAATGGTTTTAAAATCACCATTTCAGTGCCTTGCTTTAATTGAATGAAAGTTTGTGCTGTGTACGCTTAACCATTTTCTAAATGTAGAATAGTATGTCGTAAACTATTTCCTATCAGCGTAGTTAACTGCTGTTGCTTTAACTCTTTACTAACCAGATTATATTTGTCAGTATTGTGTTCTGCTGACTTTAAAGCTGTTATGTACTTTTGAAAAAGTGTTTGCATATGTTGTGTCTGAACTTTTTGAACTCACTCTGACTGTGTCCTAGAAGTTTATTAAATAATTTTGTCAGTTCACCATGTACCTCGTCTATGTTTTTATCTGTTTTGTAATGTGCAGTGATTTTATGCCACTTTTGTCTAGCAAGATGTACAGAAGATTTTCTAAATAACTGACTTGACTGATATTGTAACTCTGAAATTAACATTTTACATGTGGTGACAGGACATGCATCTGGTTGTTTACCATTGCTTTTATGACATTGCACAGAGAAAACAGTTTCATATAACTTGCACAATAAACGTTTACTGTCATACAAATGATGTTGCTGTTTAAGATACCAGTCAAACGTACATAAAGCATTGGCATGAACTTTACATAATAAAGTACTACATGTGCTACAGTTATGCTTATACCAATCTTTAAATTCTGACCATACATGTGCTGGACTATTATTACTGTCTACCTGAAAGGTAGCCTTACATTTTACAGTTCTTTTGTTTATGGCATCCATGCTGTATAATGAGAAACAAAAAGAGAGTTTCTGTATGGAAGGTGACCAAATCTTCCATCGAGAAAATGTAGAAAGTCTCTCACTGATTCTCCCAAAAGGTGGTCAAACACAGCTGGCAGATTCAGCTGTGTGAAGGTCTGTGGAATCTGCAGAGATGCACTGTTCTGCTACTGGATACTGTGCATAAGAAGGAGGCAAACATTTGCACTGGAAGGGAACATACTAACTGAATAAAATAAAAATGAAGCTGTAGTTGTCACAATAAGAAACCATTCGGTCCGTCAACTGTGGCTCGTCATTGAAAAATTATATGACATCTTTCTGTTTGCTTCCTGCTGTTACTTGCATTTACATGCAAGCATACCAAAGTATATTTAACTACTTACTGTGAACAACTAGTCTTATTACTGTACTGTACTAAGTACAATAAATACCCCGGGCCTCCGCTGAAAATGGACCTGTGTCCAATCCGACTATCCGGGTTAACAAATGTAAAATAAAATAAAAAAATAAAATAAACTACTTATTGTGATCAACTAGTGTTATTACTGTATTGTACTAAGTACAATAATTACACAGAGACAACTGCTTCAGTTAATACGCTTTCTATTACATTTTCCTTTTGGATCTACAAGCATATGCTGTCAGCTCTCTATGGCAAATTCCCAAAGCTTGTTTACTGTTACACTCATATTTATACCAAAAGGTCTGATATTTTTTCTCAGAGTCTGATGTATAACAGTTCTTTTTTTGTATAACAGTTTTTCTTTGTTCCCTTGTCCTTGGTTCTTTGTAGTTTGATTATCCATGGAAACTCAGTCTTGCATTATCTGAAACATGGTGTTCCAGCACTATCTGAAACTTGATGTTACATCTCTTTACATCATTGATGTCCTTCCAGCTGCCATCTGCCCAGTTATTTTTACAGACTTTGTTTCTCAATAACATACTCCTTTACATCAATGCCAAAATCTAAGCTATGCCGGCACACTTACTACTGCTTATTTTTCAGCATTTTATATTATTTCTGAATTAACCCTTTATATTTCATATCATTCTTGCAGCTTTTTATTCAAGCTAATAATCATGCTAGTGAAAAGACAGTGAACTATTATTCTTTCAGAAAGTCTGCGGTTATCACCTACCTAGGTTTCATCAAGGTAATTGGCAAGTAAGTTATAATTCGACAGTTAGGTCAACAGACTAGCTTAAAATAGGAAAACAACAGATACATTCTATCCACATCATACGAGCCATGACAGAAACTTTCAGAATATATTGCACACTACTGTAAAAAAATATATCAGCTCAGGCAGAAAAGCTTAGAAGATATGCAGATAAATATAAAAGGAAAAGTACAAAATAGGTAATTTATTGTTGACCCAAAACATTTTTATAGAGAATTGGGAAACGAGGAAAAAAGAATTGAAACACCATCAAAAAAAGAAGAAATAGACACATTTTGGAGAAATATCTTTGAAGATCCTATGGAACATAAAGATGCTTAATGGATAGTAAAAGAAAGAATAAGAAGTTCAAAATGTTCAGGATATGAAATGGGATGAACTAACTACCAGAGAAACAAAATTAAGAAAAGAACTGTGAAAAGGAGAAGAATCTAAAAATGTTCAGGATATGAAATGGGATGAAGTAACTACCAAGAAATTGAAACAAAATTAAGAAAAGAACTGTGAAAAGGAGAAGAATCTAAGTATGGCATGGATAAACTACAAAAAAAGCATTTGATAGCAGACCACATTCATGGATAAAAGAGTGCTTACAAATATATAATCTACACTGATTACAGTGACCATGAAAAGTACAGTTGTGTACACTTACCATAAATGCAGATGTTAGAGTGTATTCACTGTTGCAGTCATCACACTTAAGTTATCTGCCTGCAGGTAGCCCTCAGTTGGCCCAAAAAACAGAGACTTAGTATTTCTGCGTCGGTTGCTGTCACTTCAGGATTGACGTCAGGTTGTCAGGGGTATAAAAACAGGCAGCTGATGCTATTACATCAGTTTTTCTTGCCCCAAATTTCAGGAGCCCCCCAACAGGGAGCTAAGTTATGGTGGGGGGAAAACACCACCAGTAAAAAGTAAATACCAATACCTCTGAAAAGGGGGGAGAGTACTAAAAAGGCACAGAGAGTTTAGAGAGAGAGAGAGAAATAGAGAAAAAAACAGGGAGCTGGAGGGAGGGAAACCAGGATTGCAACAGTGAATACACTCGAACATCTACATTTATGGTAAGCGCACACAACTGTACTATGTTCTTCATGATTCACTGTTGAGTCATCACACTTGGGTAGAGTCCCAAAGCTGAACAAAGGTGGAGGCAGTCATGAAGAGTTAGGGCTGGCTAGAATGCCTTGCAAGACTGCTGTTGCAAAACCTGCCCTGGATTTGGAAAAGAAAGGCAGGTGGTAATGCTTGGTGAAGGTATGAACAGAACTCCAGGTAGCAGCTTCCAGGATGTCCCTGGTGGGGACTCCCCTGAGGAATGCTGTAGAGGTAGAAGTTGCCCTAGTGGAATGTGTTCTGACCCCCTGAGGGGTTGGTTTCCCATGGTGCTTGTAGCAGAAATGGATGCAATGTGCTATCCATTTGGAAACTGTTTGCTTTGAAATGGCCTTGCCCTCTCCCCCTGTTGCAAAGCGGACTAGTAACTGGTCAGATTTTCTGAAGGGCTTAGTCCTATCAAGGTAGAATCTGAGCTCTCTGTGCACATCCAAGGAGTGCAGGATCATTTCTCCTTTATTTTGAGGATTAGGGAAGAAGGTAGGCAAGTGGATGGATTGAGAGCCACACTGGACACCACTTTAGGCATAAAGGAAGGGTTTGTCCTGAGGGAAACCCTGTCTGCATGGAAAATAATGAAGGGTTCCCACAGCCATAGGTGCTTGTAACTCAGACACTCTTCTAACTGAAATGATGGCCAGAAGCAAGGCTGTTTTCCAGGAGAGGGATTTTAATTCTGATGCTGCAGGCTCAAAGGGGGGGGGGGGGTAGCGTGAGGTTTTCCAGTACAAAGTTAAGGTCCCAAGCAGGGGCGGGTGCTCTCCTTGCCAGCCTTAAGTTGTTTTCTCCTCTCAGGAACTGTTTGATAAGAGGGTTAGAGACGAGAGGTGACTCACTGTTGTAATGAGCCAAAATGGCAGAGGCATGGATCTTAATGGAGGAGAAGGATTGACCTCTGTGGAGTAGATCTGCTAAGTAATCCAGGATTAGAGGCAGGGAGGGCAGGGTTGTGTACTCTCCTTTAGATTTAATCCAGGGGCAGTACCTTTTCCACTTATCAGCATAGGATTTCCTTGTACTGCATCTTCTGGCTTCAAGGATGATGTCCAGCACCTGCTTGCTTAGGCTGGTTACTGGGGGAGAATTCAAGGAATAAGCCAGGCTGCAAGATTTAGGGTTTGCAGTTGCGGATGCAAGATCTGTCCTCCCTGCTGAGAGAGCAGGGTTGGGTTCTGGTGTAGGTGCCAGTGTGGCACTGGTGACAAGCTTCACAGGACTGGGTACCAGTGTTGGTTTGGCCAGTCTGGAGCAATCAGAATTTTCCTTGGTCTGTCCTGTCTTATCTTGAGCAATACTCTTGAGAGAAGGGGCAGAGGGGGGAAAGGCATAGATTGAGAGATTTACCCACTGGAAGGATAGGGCATCCACTTTCTAGGCCCTGCTGTGAGGTGTCCTGGTGCAGAATCTTCTGAGCTGGTGATTGTAGGGGAAGGTAAAGAGATCCACCTCTGCGATCCCCCATTTCTGAATCAGAGGTTGAAGTTGCTGGGCTCTAGTTGCCACTTGTGTGGGTCTAGGAGATTTCTGCCAGTGAGTTTTGTTTGCCTAGCAGGAATTGAGCTTGCAGATGAACCTGCATTTCCAAGGCCATGTTCCACAGGGGCATGGCTAGCCTGCAGAGTGGGTTCCTCCCTGCATGCTGATGTACCACATAATTGTGGTGTTGTCTGTTTTTATTAGCTGGTGTCCTGGAGAGAGAAGGGATCAGAAAGCTATCAGAGCATGCTGCACAGCTAGCATCTCTTTCTGGGTGATGTGCAGCTGCATTTGATTTGGGCTCCAGTGGCCCTGAATGCACTTGCCATCCATGTGTGCCCCCCAGGCATAGTCTGATGCTTCTGTGGTTAGGGTCTGGATGACGTGGGGTTGGGTAAAGGGCAGTCCATTGTTGAGGTTGCATGCTGCTGCCCACCAAAGGAACTCTGTCCTTAGACAGGATATTATGGGATTGACAGTTTCCAGGTCCTGAGAATGTTGGCACCAAAGACTTTTTAAGTACCACTGAAGTTTCCTCGTATGCAGTCTGGCATATGGAATTAGCAGGACGCAAAAGGCCATGAACCCTAGGGCCTGCAGGATTTTCCTTGCGGATAGCTGGGTTCTGGTGGCCATTTGAGTAAAATAGCCTGTCAGATAGGCTTGTTTTTCTGGAGTGAGGAATGCCATCTGGGATGCTGTGTCCAAGCTTGCTCCCAGGAATACCAGTCTTTTGACTGGGGACTAGTTTTGATTTATTTTCATTGATGGTGTACCCCAGGAGGTTAAAAGGTTTTTTTTACAAATGTCAGGTGCTGCAACAGCATTTCCTGACTGCCTGAATCAGGCAGTCATCCAAGTATGGGCAAATTTGAATATTTCTCTGTCTGCAGTAAGTAATGGCTGGGGCCAGGCATTTTGTAAATACTCTGGGAGCAGTGGATAAGCCAAAGGGAAGTGCAGAGAACCGATAATGCATAGATCCTGTCCCGTAGCATAGATATTTCCTGCATGACTCCCTTATAGGGATGTGCAGATAGGCTTCTTTTAAGTATAGGGTGACTAACCAGACATCCCTGGCTAGCAAAGGTAGAAGCTGCTGCAGGGTGAGCATTTTGAATTTCGGTACCACCAGGAAGGTGTTGAGAATGGAAAGATCCAGGATTGGACGCCAAGTACCCTCTTTTCTGGGTACCAGGAAAAGTCTAGAATAGAACCCTTGACCTATCTATTCCACAGGAACAGGTTGAATTGCCCTTATAGAGAGCAGGGATTTGACTTGGTTTTGAGCCTCTGCCCACTGGTTTAGAGGGAGGTATGGGAACCCTTTGGGGGTTGGCAGTGAGTGGAAGTAAAATTTGTACCCCTGGGATACAATGTTGAGGACCCATCCGTCTTTGATGATGGGAATCCAGTTTTTTGCATGAAGGGCAAATTTTCCCCCCTAGGGGCACAAGCAGTTGGGCAGAGGAGGGGAGTGGAGTTGAGCAATCATTGGGAATTCTTTCCGAAAGGGGGTGGTTTAACACTCCCTGCTTTAGAGGTGGAGGCACTCCATTGCTTAGATCTCTGCATACCCTGAGACAGTAGTCTGGGGGGGGGTCTGTTTCCCCTGGGTCTAGTTTGAGATGGCCTTGAGGTGGCTGGAAAGGACCAATGTTTTGAGGGACAATGCCTACTGAATCTAAGAGGCTGTACTTGCAGGAATTCTTTGACTGTCTGCATAGATTTAGCTTTTTCTTCCATCTTTTTAAGAATCTGTTCTGCTTTGGTGCCAAACAGATTGTCCTTGTTCAAAGGAGCGTCTAGTAACTTGGATTTGACATGATCTGCCAAGGTCTGCTCCTTAAGCTAAGCATGCCTTCTCAGTACAGAACCAGTGACTGCTACCCTGCAAAATATGCTTGCTGACTTGGCTTGCAGAATGCATACTTTCTTGTAATTCTTTATTTTCTGCATAGTCTGTAAAGATAGCTATTTTTTGCTTAACAAGTTCCATAACATGTTGTTGGTACTTCAGCATGTGAAACTGACAATTCAAAGCTCTAATGGCAAGAGTTGCAGAAGTATATACTTTCTTACCCCATCTGTCCAAAGCTCTGGAATCCCTCTCCGAAGGGGTGGGATTCTTAGCTGTAGTTGCCTTGATACTCTTAGGCCCCTGGGAAATTATCTCTGGGTCAGCAGTAGGATTTTTGAAAATAAATTTGTGAGAGTCAGGTACTCTGTAGTACCTGTCTGGTTTCCTAGGGACAGGGGGTAAAGTATCAGGAGTAAGACTGAAGACTGGATTCCATAAAGACATCATCAACAACTTCCAGGACTGGTGGTATTGCTAAAGGCCTGTGTTGTGGCAAGTCTAGAAATTCTCTGAGTCTCTTTTTGGACTGAGGATAATCTTGGCATTCCCAGTGGTAATGCTCTCTTAAAGTATGTAAGGTTTCACCAAAAGAAAAATCCTCTGGTGGAGAGGCAGAGGGAATGGATTCCTCTGCATCAGAATCCTCATAGGCAGATAAGGGCATGTTCTTCATAATCAGAAACCTCAGAATCGTCAGACTCTTCGTCTGTTGAAGCTGCTGGGGACTGGTCTCTTTTTCTCCTAGCAGGGGAAGGCTGACTTGCCCTAATCAGCATAACAAGGTCTTCTGCCATTCTAAGCATTTTATTTTGTGGCAAGAGAGCTGCATGCGCTTTGATTGTCAGTTTTCTAGGCGTAGCGCATACTCTTGGCCTTAGAAACTCAGTAGTTTTAGACAGAACTGAAGTAGTCGGTTTGTGTCAAACATCGGTAGTGTGAAGAACTTCCTCAGAAGACGAAGCCTGCTCAGCGGTTCCAGACCCATCCAAGGTAGAGACATCCGCCGGTTCCATAGTCAAAGAAGAATCGTGTGGAATACTGGACTCCTAACGGGTCTCGGTAGAGGCCTGCAAATCCATTGAAGCAGGCATCAGGGGCTGCAAAAGCATCTCACTGAGTAGCAAATCCATTGAAGCAGGCATCAGGGGCTGCAAAAGCATCTCACTGAGTACCGGCGAACTGGTGACTAGCTTAACGGAAGTGTCATCGGCAGCTTTGAACCTGTGCGGTCTGTCTCTGTCTTTATCCTTACATTTTTTCGGAATATCGGTAGAAGGATGGCTTACCAAAGTCATTTCAGAATACGGAGATCAAGAACAAAAGTATTTAGCGACAATAAGGGCCCGACAATGAATGGTTCGGGCACTGAACAAGGCACAAAACCAACAGCGAGGTACGCCATGGTCTGGGCCTATACAGGTGACACATTAAGAATGAAAATCTCGGTGTGGTATTTGCTTTTCACAGGCAAGACAATTATTAATTTTTTCTGACATTGGTTAGAGCAAGAAAAAAGGATCCCCAACAGGGTACTTAGCTTTAGAAGACTTCAGGATGATTCAGTTCGTAAACGAAAACTCAGGTAGCAGCCGACTGGCACTTGCAAACTGCTTCTGGCTCCTCGGCAAGAAAGACTGATGTAATGGCATCAGCTGCCTGTTTTTATACCCCTGACGACCTGATGTCAATCCTGGAGTGACAGCAACCAACACAGAAATACTAAGTCTCTGGTATTCGGGCCGACTGAGGGCTACCTGCAGGCAGATAACCCAAGTGTGATGACTGCAACAGCGAAACAAGAAGAATATCAGTGGCAAACCACTTTGCAGTTAAGCCATGATAAAGGGCAAATTATTATTCCAGGGATAAAAATTCGGAGGGGAATATTCCAGGGTGACTATTTGTCACCACTGCTCTTTTGTCTTACCCTTAACACATTAAGCTGTTTACTTAACAGATTAGGTCATGGCTACAATTTGGCTCCCAGAAAACAATAAAGTATAAATACATCTCATCTTCTTTTTGTGGATGATTTAAAACTATATAATTTGTCAGATGAGGAACTGAAAGCACAACTACAAGTGGTCAAAACTTTCTCAGATGACATAAAAATGTCATTTGGTCTTGATAAATGTGCAAAAGCAACTTTTAAACCAGGAAAGCTGCAACAACAAAATATTCTGGGACAGGAATGTGACATAAACAAACTTGCACAAGAGAGAGTGCATAAATATTTGGGAATTGCTGAACGATCAACAGTAAAATATGAACAAATACGAATTAGTAAGGAATATTTTAGAAGACTAAAATTAGTATTGAAAACATCTCTGACACCTAGGAACAAAGTCCAGGCTATAAACCAATTTGCTCTTCCTGTCCTAACTTACAGTTTTGGAGTGAGTGACTGGTCCCAAAAGGTAATGGATCATTTAGACAAGAAAAATTCTTCATGCTTATCAAATGATTTATAAAAATCAGTGTATACCAAGATTACATATTCCCTGTTCTGAAAGAGGTATGGGCCTCATCAAAACTGATCACATGTACAGATCAGCAGTCGCAGGACTGCATACACATCTGCTCACCTCACAAGATCCAAACACAGTGAAAGTTTTAAAACATGAGGAGAATAAGTCTAAGCTTACTTCCCTGCTTAGTTTAGCAGAAGCATATCAGTGTCAAGCAGGAATGGAAATCAAACCAGAAGTAGATAAAAATCAGGCAGCAACTGAATGTGCCAGAAAACAAACAAAAGAATATAAGGTGAAGGATCAGATGAGAAGGCAAGAAATTTGGAAAATGTATAAATACAGTTGCAAGTACAGAAAACTCCTGGAACAACCTTTTGTCAATCACAACCGTACACAGGAATAGTTAAGGAGAGGTGAATTTAAACCAAAAGACGAAAGGTTAATATTGGTGGGTCACAATAGTGGACTATGTACATGTTAGTTTACAAAGTCCATTGAACATGTGGGAGAAACAGACAAATGTGGATTTTGTAAAAGAGAATTGGAAACAGTCGTACATCTTGTTGCTGGGTGTGATACATTAATGGCAGAAGGACTGTACACTGAAAGACATAATAATGTGACAAGACTGTTGCATTGGGGATTGGGCAAACACTATAATACTGAAGTATCTGAGAAGCACTGGAAACATCAGCCACAAAGCATTACAGAAAATAAAGTTTATATTACATGGGATCACCCATTACCGACAGTTAAAAAAAAAATAGATGAGAGAAAACCAGATGTAGTAGTCCATGAAAAGAAGACAAAAGCAGCATTGTTTACTGAAATTGCTACAACCAGTAACTACAGTGTCTTACGTACAGAGAGACACAAAGTCAAAAAATACCAGGATTTACAGGCAGAAACAAGGGCTATATGGAACAGGATACCCATACGGTTCCAACAGTAGTAGTAGGAGCAATGAGTTTTATAAAAAGAGAATTTACAATCGTAGTTAGATATGTTACCGATACATGTAACTCTATATGAATTGTAGAAGGAGTCAATTCTGGGAACATTCCGGGTGCTGCAAAGAGCATGTCTGGCTAACATCAAAGACTAAAACAATACTAATTTCATGAACTTTAATCACACTTTGACTTAGGAATGGGGTTCATTCCCATCATGGTATTAGAAACCCAAAAGACTTGGAGAAATTAAAAAAAAAAAGAGAAGCCGCAAACAAAGTTTTAATCAGGTATTGCTTGAGCTCAAACTCAGGGAGGGCTAATGTTTCTCCAAGTCCTAATCCACAAGGAATAACAAGATTTTGTTGAGTAAGATGAGTAGATGACATCTTTAAGCCCCAATGACACAGAGCAGTGTACTTTCTTGCCACACCTTTCCAAATATCTCTGTCTAGTGGCAAAGTAGAAAAATGCTGTAATGTCTGAGACCCATACTGGGCTGTCAAGTTCAACAAGGAGTTATTTCAAAATTAGCTGGGAAGAAACTTACTATTTTCATTTAAGGGTTTGTAAAGGGCATCAACCATTTGAAGAGCCACAGGAACAAAGTCTATTTACCTCTAGGCTGCCAAGATGGCATATTTTATAACCAGCTACAAAGCAGAAATGACCCAGTGCTCACCCTTTTCCTTCCCCAAATGTTTAGCAATTTCGGAAAGAATGGAATATGAATCAGACACCGGTCCACAGAGACTCTCATTACCTCAAGTTCACTCCAAAATAGTAATATAGAGATATACCGTAGGAAAAGGAGGATCCATTGGATTCATGCCAACTCATCGAAGGTAATTTCATAAAAAGAGAAAAAAATGAAAATTGTTATTTGAAACCACTTTGATGAACAACTCAACAATTTTTTTTTGCAAGGGGGCAAGCCCCCTTGCAACCCCCCCCCCCCCGGATTTATATAAACCAATTCCGACATTGCACAACAGTGTAGAAAGAAGCAAACTCCACTGCCATAGGTGTAATGTTGGCAAACAGCACTTGCTGTTTTTTTGAAAATACGAAATTACATTAGCTCTTATGGCATGCTCCCAATCCATTGTACTTGACTGTCTGGCAGACAAGAACCTCTAGGCATGAGCTCAGACACAGTCCCATGGAACAGTGAAAGTGCAAAGATAACAAGCTGGATATCTGACAAGATGAGAACAGTGTCCAGCACTGTCTGTCATGGTTGGTGAATGGAAAAGAAAAGCTCATGCTAGGTGAGGTAATGGCATCATACCCTGTTCATTAATAGTATGGTTCTGCACCTGTGACTAAAATTATCACCAATCTTCAAACAACTTATGAAGTCCAGACTTTGGGTTACCTGCTGTTGCAGAATAACCTAGGAGCCCCAGTCAACTTGGATAAACATACTGTGCTGATCCTGGCAGGAGCTCCAAGAACAAGCAACCTCAGTCTCATGAAACCCAACCAACAACTAGGAGTCTCCAAAGACTGCTCTCCCAGAATTAGGCCAGTCCGCCTCAGGTTTAAGCTGACTAGTCATGACTGAGTATGACCTACACCTTGAAATACATTTTGAGGATGGAAGCCAGGCAGGTGCACCTCCTCCAGGCCCTTTGTTATCCTCTGAAGTAGGGGGAGTCATGCCGGATTGAGACCCCCATGTTCAGGGGGACAAGTTCAGCACCTGCAAGGCCAGAAAGGCAATTTTACCAATGGACTTACCTGAAGGAGGACCTAGCTTTGCCTTAGTAACTATACTTCAATTGAGGCCAGGTACTGTGTGGGGGTCTCCTACTTGTCATTGTGGAAGGATCTTTCAACTGCTGCAATCCTCTAAGCAGCAAGGTATGCCAGGAGTTTCTCATTCCAGCATCTGTGTGTGGCAGGGTAGATCCACTGACATATAAAACATATGCAAAAGAAACTGAGAGCTAAAATGATGTTACTAAAACTGTATATACACACACACACACACACACACACACACACACACACACACACACACACACACACACACACACACACACACACACATATATACAGTGACAGAGAATAAGACTACTGGCTCACAAGAAGTTCTCCAGCTCAATTCTTGGCAGAGATGGGTCCTGACAACATCCCTGGATGCATCTTAAATAGCTTGAAACACAATTTATCTAGCCCCCCTAGCAACACTGTTCAGTCTCAGCCTACATTCAAGTGTTGTACCAAGTGAATAGAGAACAGCTATAGTTATGGTGTGAAAATAAATGCCAAAATGTGTCATTGTATCCTTTGGGAAGTCTTATACACAGGAGAACTGTCTCATTGACAATATGTCCCTATGAGTTGACCCAGTTGTTTGGGATTTGGGAACTCATGTGGACAGTGACCTAACTTTTGACTAACATGTGTCAACTGTCACAAGAAAGTCCTTCTATATTGAGCAGCTTATGAGCAAAGGGATTGCATCTAGATCTAGATATGCCACTGTCCATTTTTACTCAGCTATCAATAAGTCAGTCATTGAATATAATGCCCCCTTTGGCAAGTATCTGTCCAAGCACAAGCAACAACTGGAACATACACAGAGATGCAGTAAGTTAAATGGTATTCTCCAATAGCCTGTAGATATGCATTTAATCTGTGAGTCAGTGAAAGTGTGCATTCTGAGCCAGACTGATTTTCAATGCCTTGTGCCTAATGGCACCCATTCTCCCCAGGCTGAAACAGAATGGGATCAGTGCTCTATCCCAGTTAACAAATGAATACAAATACAAATAAATGGCTGCCAGTAAGGGCTCCAGTGTGGTTCTATAAAGAATAAATGGGTAGGTGAATTTTTATATATATACGTTATACATGTACATAAAAACATACACACACAAACTTGTATGCATATATGTTAGTACATTGTGGATCTCACCAAGTCGTGAAGTACAAGTGACCCAAAATTATACAAATACTGTTGCAAATAAGATATACTGAACATGTGGTACAAAGGAACACTGTTGTGTTAACGTGGAATGTCCCTCTATCCTAATTATAGTTTGGAGGTAGTTACAGTTTCATGGGTAATTTCTAGGCTTGCATAACAGCGAATCATTGAGGAACCTATTCCAAATTCCCAGTTGCCTCTAAGCACTGCCTAGCTATGTGACTTGATCAAGGTCACACAGTAGTTAACAAGGGCGGAATGAATCAGATTCTGTACCAGAGGGACTATAGCACACAGCCTTAACCCTTGTGCAAGTTGCCAGACTATGTGTGGCAGGGTGGAACCTTTGACATATATAGCATATAAACTAGAAACTGACAGCTAAAATGATTCAAGGTTTGTGCTGCTAGTAGCTACTAAAAATGTATGCATACATGCATACATAGCAGAGACCGAATTTGTTGTATTAGGCAGCTCACGTTTATGTAAAAAGCAATTAAAGCTGAATAAAAGGATGGCTGTCCACTGCAGAGGTTGTCTGCTTTGTAAAGGAATGCTATAAAGTCTGGAGGAACAGCTCTGGTGATCTAAAGAAACAACCAGAAGGAAACTGGAATGTGCTCTTTTAAAGAAGTCTTACACTACTGGGACAGAGAAAGACAGCAGGACACTTAGTGAAACAGACTGTAGCCCAGATGTATGGAACCATTTTGAAGGTACTGTTGTTAATCCTAAGATTTTGTCTGAGAATGGCGTGCAAGCTAAAAGTTCTTTTATCTAACAACACTGCCTTTTTTTAATTGGTGTTTCTGCTGCCTTTAATGCTCCACATTGTTGGATTACAAATGGCAATTCTGTCACACATTTTTATGCCAAAGCCCTAAGCCTGTACCTACTGCTTCCAAGGAACCATGCATTTGGATAAATGTTTGCCAAACATAACAGAGACAGTCCTGTGGTATGTGCTAGTTTTTTTTTCAGTGTAAGTGGGGGGGGGGGGGGGTCACTTACCAGAATGACACTGTGGGACAGCAAATGCAGATCATCACTGCCAGAGAAGAGGTGAAGGTGGCAACTGCATCATTTATAGCTATGACAAGGATAGATCCATGTCTGCAACAAACTAACAAGGTAGGGGGACATAGAGGCATAATATGTTGCATTTGAATGATTTGCCTACCAGGAGGGAAGGTATCGAGCCAAATGGGCCAAGATTCATTCAGCTCAACTGACCAGAGAACTGCTGAAACCCTTCATGAATAGATGGAAGTGAATATTGGTGCTATGATAAGGTTAAAAAGGCACTAACTGCCAGAGCTGGTGTTACCTCAGAGACAGAAGCTTAGACATTTTTAGATTTCCATTAGTGTTCCACATCGTTGACTAGCAACCAATTCCACCAAGGGCACTACAATTTTCATCATCGTTTTGATTGTATTTATTTGGGATAAACCTTCCTGCAGGATAGTAGAGTCATTTAGGGACTTAACGACTAGTCCTAGCTTGCAGTCGTTTACAAATGTAGTCAAGCAGAAACCTTTGGTATTGACTTTTACTTCAGAAAAATAGATGCCAAACTGGAGAGGTGCCAGTACAGAACCCTGTAGGACTTTACTGATGATCGGTCTCCTTGTGGGGGTAACTTCCCCTATTTTGATTTACTGCATCCTATCTGTGAGCCAGTTGTCAATCCAACAGGTGACATAGATGTTTATTCCCAATTTATTTACCTTTTATACTTTGCCTGAGTGGGGGATTGAGTCAAAAGCTTTGGCCTGGTCAAGATATGCACGTGTGTACTGTTCTTCCTTCATCCATTGCATTGGTGACCTTTTCAAAAAAAGTCCACCAGGTTGAGTAAGTATGACCTGCACCTGTCTCTTCTAGGCTTTTGGATACTGGCTAAGGTGCTTGCCTGCCCCATAGTGCTTTTTTTAGGCAATGTTAAAAAAACAAAATTTGTGATGTAACAAAATCCACTTGAGACAAACTAAAGGTTTTGCTGCTTAATGCTAGCAGACTGAACAGGAAGCATTTCTCACATTGGAAGATGCTGATGTTTGTGCAGTCACCGAGACATGGTTCAAGGCCGCGGACAGCACCCCAGCCGTGCAAGGCTACAGTGCCTTCCACAAATTCAGACTTCAAAATGAGCGTGAAACAACCAAAGGTGGAGGTGTATCCATCTTCACTAAGGCCAAGTACATTTCAAGACAGGCCAAACAGTATGACTCTCAAACTACTCCATGTCCAACTACCTAAAGGCAAAGTACCTTACCACATCATTGCTAGCTATAGTTCCTCCACCATGAACCATAAAAAGCACACCACCTACCTGGACTTACTGGAGTCACTCATCGTACAGCCCAACACCTTAGTCATGGAAGATTTCAACAATCCCTTCATCGATTGGGAGACATACAAGCTTGTCCAGAGGTTCCCAGACTTTGTCAACACAAATGCTGTGGAACAGATAGTCTGCACCCCCACAAAGGGCTAAAATGTCCTAGACATAGTAGTCATCAATATGGGGATTCACTGCACTACCCACTGTGTGATGCTCTCCCTGGTACGGTTGTACCATAACTCAGTCTTGTTCGAAGTAACTATTGGACCTGACACCCCCCCAGGAGAAAAAACTTTTCCAAAGCAAGCCACAGTCTACTAAATGAAGGTATAAAAGTGTTATACCCCCCCCCCCGTCACAGACAACAATGATTCTTATGCAGAGGTATACGCAAATAACCTGTACAAACACTTAAAAAACTGTATAGACGTGGCTATATTTGACTGGATCAAAAACTGGCCATCCCGAAAAAACAAGCTCCCTGGTGGACCTCAAGTATAAACAGGTTACATAACAGGAAGAAATCAATGCTTAAGAACAACAGGGAACTGATTCAGCAGAAGACGAATTAACTCCACAGCTTGAACAAGCAAATCAGAAATCTTGTAAAGTCCTCTAAAGTGAACTACAATGCAAAAATAGCATCCCTAGTCAAGGATAATCATAAGGCATTCCTTAACTGCATCCGAAATCTAAAAGGGAATGCCCAGCTATGTGCCAAACTGTTAGTGGATGGCACCACTCATACTATACCGGATGAAATTGCCAACCTGATAGCTGTCATATTTTGTGCAAACTTCAAATCCACACCCCACAGCATATCTGAAACCAGTCCTCTGCCTAGTATCTCTAGAGATCAGGTCATATCTGTGGTCTCCAAGGCGAAAAACACTGCCTCATTGGGACCAGATAACATCCCAGGTTGCTTACTAAGCAATCTAAAACAGGACCCAGTGGACCCACTTGGTGTTCTCTTTAATCATAAGCTGAGAACTGGCTTTGTTCCAGCAGAGTGGAGAACAGCAACAGTAGTCCCCTTGCACAATGGGGGGGGGGGCATCAACCGACCCTGGGAACTATAAAACCCAGAAGTCTAAACAGCCTCATCTGCAAGGCTATGGAAAGGATTACCATGGACCTTATCAACAAGGACATAGGTGACCTTCAAACTCTAGACCCAACCCAGTCTGGCTTTGTTAAGGGTAGATCATGCTTATTAAATCTAGACTTCATAGAGAAATTCACCAAAGCCCTGGATGAAGGTAAGACATTGCATGCTGCCTATCTTGACATAGGCAAAGCTTTTGACATAATCCTTACATATATACATATGACACATATTGTATTTAAATGGAAACATTTTAAAATGTTTTTTTTTTCTGTTAATGTATGATTGCCTATGTCTTCAGTAATAATTTAATAAAAGTGTTTAAACAAGTTTTATTGGTAGAAAATATAAACCCTGAAAACATGCTACTAACAATGGCATTCTTAATAAAGATGGTGAATTATCTTCCAGAATGATTAAGACTACATTCTGTTAATGTTCCACAGTAAGGATAGTTAGGTGCAAAGTATTAACTGATGCTAGAAAACTACAAGAACAGCTAGATTCAGGCTGTATGATCACACTGATAAGAGCAGCATGTTTGTAAAAAAAAAAAAAAAACAGTAATAAAGCAGCAAATGTAACATGTTTTTATGTAGATAAGACAGATAAAATAGCATCCCATTACTCAGAAATTCGAAGAATACTTGGAAATGTATATCATCCTACTATTACAGTACTTAACACAAAAAGGATAACAGGTCTAGGTTTTCCCCATTTTAAAAAGTTGTGGAAGCAACTTCTTTGTCATTGTAGAGAGGGGGATTAGCGAATGAATAACATCAGACATATACCTATATTTAACTTGGGAAATGGGGGAAGGCAGCCACCAGATACAATCATTACAGTACATGAATCTAACAAAGATCAAGGCATAATGTTAGACAGCCATATAGGGAGGAAAACTTGGCCAAGTGAACATAAGAAGAACATAAGCCATTTAAAAATATATGCCAGCCTATAACTATACCTATAACAGAGCAGTCTGTCAGAAAAGAACTAGACGGAAGAGATTTGCACACTAGAATACTGCAGCCTAAAAGTTCTGCAAAGCAGATTGCAGAATGGTCAGTGTGGACTGAAAGTGCTACAAAGCAGGATGTAGAAGTGACTAGGAGAACTAAAGAGAAGAGAACACTTACTGAAATAATTTATTCTAAGAAAATGAAGTTAGAAAGTAGGTAAAATGTACAGTTGGTGTTGAATTCTAAACTTTATGTCCATCTAAAACAGAAAGCTCTAGAAATGAAGAACTGTAAACAGCAGGTGGGTGTCAAGAAGAAATATAACACTGAAAAAGATTTCACCAGGGTGGTTTATAAATGGGAGAAATAGTATCTGGTCAGAGTTTGAAACACATATCTGTCAGTGTAAGACAGAAAGTTCAAATAAGACTGGAGGCAACAGGTACCTGTATGTAAAGGGGAAAAAAAGTAAAATTGAAGACAGATCCTTTGCAAAGAGACAGCAACTTAGAAAAGAAAGAGAAACTGAGAAGTTGGCTTTCAGTCACTCTGAGAAAGAAAGTGAGCAAATAAAATGAAGTAAAGAAAAGCATAGCACTGGGTATACTGAGATAAGCCTATATTGTAAATGAAAAATTCCTTGGGGTATTGACACATCATCAGCTGATTGGTAAATTTACGGTAAGACTGTCTAGGCTTAAAATGGCTCTTGGGCTGATGTCCTAGTAACTGCCTATGAAAATGGAAACCCAGAACAGAGTCCTAATGATTTTCATGTTGCTACAAAAATACAGAAGCACTAAACAAAAAGGGGAAATCCTGTGTATCAGATTCATAATGAAAAAACAAGAAAAACAAATAATGGCAAATGAAAGACCAGCACTGGTACAGTTTTTAGTAGACTCTTGAAAGAACCTGCTGCTAAAAAAAGGATAATTAATACGGCATATAAAGCACTGCACAATAACTACAGGAATCAATCAGAGGGGGGTTAGAAAGGATTGGGAAGAGATGGATAAACAATTCACAAAGAAACAATGGGAAGATAAGATATATGTATGGCTCCCAAATATGCAACAAAGTCTAGAAGATTTAGGATTTTTGCTTGGAGGTGTTTGCAGAGGTATTTTTACAACCCAAGCAGACTCCAAATAATTCTTTATCAGGAAGATTGCAAATGTTGGAAGTGTGATGGGGAAGAAAGAAGTAACAGGAAATATATTTCTGAGAGTGTAATGAGCTGGCAGACTTTAAGAATTCCCTGCAGACTATTCAGAATTACTAGATGAGCAAACTCGTGTAACTAAGGAAATGATTTTTTGAGTTGCGATACAGAAATGGAATTGCCCAGATGTAGCAAGGCCTTGCTACATTTAATTCTGGTGGCTACCAAAAAGCAATTACTGAAAAATGGAAATTAAAGTCTAAACCAACTGTACTAGTAGTAGTGAATATAGTAAAAGAGCTAACAGAACTGGAAGTGGGATCTTTAGAAAAGGGTAGATGCAAATTATATAGAAAAAATGGGAACTGTGGGAGCAATACTTGCAGAATAATGTTTTGGAGGAGGAACGATGTTTAAAGCAAGCCAAGAATTGAATAAGCTATGTAATGTTCGATTAGCAATGACTGCATATAAGATTAATGTATAATGTTTGCAATAGAAAATATGGCAATATGGTTTGTTTTAATTTATACAAATGCGTGATTGCCTATGTCATAAGTGATCATTTAATAAAGATGTTTCTTGTTTAAAAAAAAAGAAAAATAAATAAAGGCAAAAATAGCAATTGGTATTAAAAATATTGGTATGCGTTTGTCTTTTCTAGTAGAAGACTTTAAGACTCTAGCGACTGTGATGGTGGCTGAAGAGGCAAAGACATCAAACAATAAAGTGCCAACATTAAATATTGCAATGACTGCAGCAAAGCGTAAGCGGATGAAGAGCAGCAAGTATCATGAGCTGTAAAGTATACAAGTAAAACCCAAAATGATAATTCCATGAGTATAATAAAATCACTCAAATGGTTAAAAGAGTTTCAGATGCAACAGTTTGTCTTCTTGAATAGCACAATATAGTGATTCTACTGACAAAAGCAGACAGTATGAGTAAGGTAGAACTTGTTACGTAAAGCATTTTAGACAAAGCACATAATAAAGCTAGTACTGATTACCCAGAAACTCAGTTCGCAAGACAGTATTAGTGCATAGTGTAAAATGCAGTGTGTGTGCACAGCAGACATTACTGCTGATTTAGGAACTTTCAATGCAAAAGCATAACTGTTTTGATCAAATGAGCAGTTGAAATACTTCAACAAGAAATATCTGAGATTCCCCAAATGACCAAGGAAGACTTCATTTTCAGGAAGGCAGGGATAACCCCATCATTTTTTTTAAACAAACATCTTTATTAAATCACAGATAAAACAGAGGCACATGGACACATACACTAATATAAACAATAAATAGTAGTAACATTTTGAAGCATTAAACCCATACTGTATATTTCCTTTTAAACAATCCTTCACTCCATTACATATTTGTTAAATTCCTTCCTTCCTCCCCCCCTTAAAGTTCATTCCTCCTCCTGAACATTATTCTGCATGTACTGCTCTCAAAGATTCCCTTTAATTCTATGTAATTTGCTAGTTTCTTTCTCTAAGAATCAAACTTTCAATTATCTCCTTTATAACATTCACTACTTCAATTACAATTGGTTCATATTTTGATTTCCATTTTCTAGTAATTGTTTTTTGGCAGCCAGTAGCAATACACGTAATAAAAACCTAATATGTCTATGCAATTCAGGGCCTACGTCCCAGCTCAGAACAATAATTTTCTTAGTGACAATTTGCTTTCCCAACATTTCTGACAAAACACTCTGTAGAGAATTTTTTAAATCTGCCAGTTTATTACATTCCCAAAGCACATGATGCTATCAGAGGAAAATTATCTGAGGTCTCTATGGGGTAAGCCAATATCTATGCAAACACTTTCAAACAAAAATCCTTAAACTTTCTGGACTTTACTGCAAACACGGGAGCCATGCATATATCTGTCCATTGCTCCTCGGTAAAATACCTTTCCACTCTATCTTCCCAATCTTTTCTAAACTCCTCTGATAGATTCTTAAAGTTATCATGCAAAGTTGTATCCTGTTAATTAAAGATTACCTAAAAGGTTGAAAGTGGTGACACGCCCTAGCATGGGAAGCACATGGAAAAAGCTCAAACTATATTACAAGAATTCATAACAGAAATTTAAAGACAAGAGAGCATGTATTAATTTTGACCCCCTCAACAGAATTTTTTGTTTTAACTACATGGCAGGGCACATTTAAAATAAGAGAAAAACTAAATGATATAAACCAGAGTTAAACTGTAAGAGAGAACCAGAACAGATATGCTGTATGTGCTATTTTCTATATTACAATATGGACTATCCATCATAACCCTCTGTTCTGCACAAATCACTTCCTTCCCTTTTCAAAATAGCAGAAAACCAAATACTCTAATCACTCTAAGTGCAAAGAACACCACAATACTGCAATGACCAATGGCTACCTGTGAGGGCGAGAGGGACTCTTCTCAATACTTAGTTTGAAACTAATGTATAAATAACCCTCCTAACCTCTCCTTAAAAATTGTCCATCAATTGTTTCTCCTACTCACTCAGGAGCTCTGTTACCATTCGGCAACAAAGACCTGCCTTTATGCTTGCTTCCTGTTAATATTCTTTCTCCAAAATTGCTCCTGCTAGATGGAACTCACGATCAGAAACTGTCAAACTGATACACTGAAAACAATCAAATAATCCCTCTGCTCTCATCTTACTAATGAATACAATTGCACTTGCTTCAGAGATGCAGGTTTAACTGTCTTATACTTCTCCTCACTATTTATCTATCTATAGATAGATATGTATTTATAACTCCTGGTTATCACAGCTATATGCAGCCTTAAAAACATTTGCGATTCTGTTTGTCACCTTATTTTTTTTCTTGAGAATGCACATATTTTTTAGAGTACTCTGTCAGAAATATAGGGGTAGCAAGTGGTTGTAATTAAGGAACTAATTATTTTGAGCTGGGACACAGGATCTGAATTGCACTGACATTTAAGGCCTTACTATGATCAAGTTCTTTGGTTGCCAAAAAGCAATTACTAGAAAATAGAAATCAAAATATAAACTAACTGAATTTGAAGTACTGAATATTGTAAAAGAGAGAAAAGAACTGGAAGGAGGCTCAATAGAAAAGGGAAGGAGTACACTGAACAGAAATAAATGGAATTTGTGGGAACAATACATGCAGAATAATATTCAGGAGGAGGAGTGAGGTTTAAGGGAAGGCAGGAATTAAGTGTTTTATGTAGGGTGCTTATATATGTTAAACATGTTCAAACATAAATGTTAAAACAGAAGTAGACTATCCGTTTGTTTTGGTCAATAAGTACATGCATCAGAGTTTTTGAAAGATGCTACAGAAAACATCAAGTAGTTCATGCTATTCTGAAGTAAACTCATTTGAAAAATGAAATATTGTAAAATTTGCTGAATCATCAGAGTCCCAGACGTTTCTCTCTCATGAATATATCAATGGATACCAGGAAGTTCGGGACATATGAATCACTGGGGACAGGTTTGAAGATTATGGGGAGAGTGGGGATTCAAAAGACATCAACATTTTCTAAATATTATATATTCTTAATCTCTTATTACCCTTTTCTTTCTTCATGAATTTTCAATCATTACTGCTCTGAATTGTTGGAAACCCCTGTCCAGTTAAATTACCAGTTTCTGATTTCCTCACAAAAACATCATTGCCCACACAACACCCCAGTTATAATTATTGGTAAGTGGACTAATGCTCACAAATCTTTTACCATCATATCCCATGTGACAGGTACAATAGTAATCATTATATTCAAGGATACTGTAGAGTAGCTACAAAGCAGCAGGTTTGGGCAGGTGAGAAAAAATAGAATCCCTGAAGGTAATTTGCATGAGTGTAAAGAGAACAAGCAAAACCCAATTTAGTCAACTTTCTGTAATACACTTCCTCCCAATACTCTCTCTAATCCAGTCCAGCCATTAACTAGCTTTAAGTTTCTTTTTGGTCTTACCACAATTTGGTATATAACTCTGAAACTGTGGCACCCTTGCAGCATGTTTATGAGTCACTCTTTCTGTAACTGTTTTTCTTTTTAGACAAGTGAATAATTTCCCTAGCCATTTCTGCCTCTGATCACAAAATGCACACCCACCTCATGCTTCACTTCTCTGGGATTAGTCTTCTCTTACCTGTAGCTGCAGCCTGTGTTTCTCTGCCATACTCCTGTAATGGTAACATTGCACCACAAGTCTTAGTGATTAGAAGCTTCTTCACATCACAGTACCTATTCATATTTTTGTTTGTGATCATTAGTGGTTGTTTTCAAACTGGCTAAGGCCGACTACTCAACAGTTACCTTTTATAACTGTATTCATTAGCAACTAATCAAACAACCCATAATTGTTATCAGCACTCAAAAAAACATACCATCTCTAACAGTCTTGTCGTATTATCATCCACAATAAGTGTAGCGATGCACACAAAGCCAAACTGTTAATCTGACATCAATTTTGGACTGAAAATACCATTGTACACTTTACAACAACAGCTGGCTACAATCGGAGAATGAGGATCTAACCTTCAGAGCTATGCAAGTTTCTTGAAACTGCACCATTAATACAGCTAGACTAGCTACTAGGCAAGTGCATACCAGGAAATGTGGTTTGCTCCACTAATAAGATTAGTAACTACTGCAAGTGCAAGGTTATGAGTACAGAAATTCTTCACACTTTGTTGTAGTGTTTCTCGGGCAAGTATCTTGGGCCACACAAGGTATAATGATCCTGTTATAACCTAGTACTGGGCTCCCCTGTAATAATGGGCCGTATAGCTTCAGTTGTTCTAAGGCTAGTCCTATCTATAAATATTATGCATAGTACATGTAGAAAATCCATGTATCATTTATGGAAAAAAAAAAAAAACATCTGTACACAAAAATTTCAGTTTCTTTGCTAAGTTATAATTAGCAAAGAAAGTCTAAAGCAAAGGGAAGACCAAAAACAAGTACAGTAAAGAACAGCAGTGACTGCTTTAAAATATTACCCTTAAATCTCAAGTAGCATGGCAGCATCGGAAAACCTTTTAAAAAATGTGCACCAGATTAACATATTCACTCTTCATCACTAATAATTAGATTTTTTTTAAATACAGCCTTTCCTAGCTAGAGGAAAGTGCCAGAGATTTTTTTTTTGAATTTTGGCTTCTGATCTTTAATTTGTGCTGCTGAGGAAAAGCACACAGCTTTTAAACATATGCCTCAGTAAGCCAGCATCCAATATTTACATGAACTGACTTCATTAAAGACCAGTCAGAAATGAAATGTCTGTGATACAGAGTAAAGACACTTTAAGATACCAATTATTGCTTAGCTGAACTAATCATAGAGAAGAAAATATAAATAATAAGCAAAATAGAAATATTTTATTTGTACATAATATCACTTCATACCTAACAATGCTGTTTAACTGAAATGTATTCCACTTTATCAACATATTCACTGGAGAAGAAATGCAGTACAAAGCATGAAGTACCACACAGGTAGCAGACTCTCCTCTCCTAGTAATTACGGAGTAGTTATAATTGATAGTAATGATACCCTTGAAGTGCTTTAATGTGCTTCAGGGGGAGAAAGTTTGACATAATTATGGTAAATTTTGTCCTGCAGTCGTGTGTAGTTAACAATTGTGCAGGTGCACGTGCAATAAAGGTGTGGTTTGAACTGTGCTAAGCTGACAGGTGACCATAAGCTATCTAACAAGCAGGTAAATATACCACTAAGGAAATTTACTGGAATAAGTAGTACTCTTGTATTCTTAACAGCAAAGCCATTTATAATTAGCTATACAAACATAACAATAGAGAATAGGCACATTTCTGCCTGAGCCCGGATTTGGGTAATCTGCAATGGCTTTAATGAGCTTTTTCATTAAAAAAAACTGTAATAGATCTTGCTAAGTCTGCTGCTTTTCTGCACAACAGATCAAACATCTGCCAACACAAAAGATGTTAGTCTGCTTTAGATGAATTTATGCTTCAGAATTATGCCATGATATGTGCTGCAGTCTCACTATCGTAACAGGAAGCAAACTTGGTTTTGGTGCCAGAAATCAGAAGGTTGTGGGTTCTTTTCCCACACCAGGTAGCTGGATTAATTTTCCAATATTAACACTGCAGTGCAGCATAATGGGGGTACTGCACTCCTAAGTATACCATCCTTTAGATGACATGCAAGGGCCCCACCTGCCTGAGCTGGTGGGTCTCCTCTGAACAGAGGCTACTGGTCTAGTGGGATGAACTCAGTCAGCAAAGTGTAAACAAAAATAAATACATACATAAAGCATTAGAGGAGGATGAACATGCTTCTTAAATATTCTTCTGCTCCCAAATTGTAACCACATAAAATGCTTCACAGACTGCACAGGAGTACAATAAAGAAAAAAATAATAAAGTTGAGCACTTTCCTTCTGCTAAGGGAACTTCATCAGAACAATTACAAACCTTTTATTAACACTGTATATAACATTTCTTTCTGTTACTCCTGTACAGTCTATCTGTGAGATGTGTGTGGTTAAGTTTCGTTTTTTCATATTTGTCTTCAGCTCCTAAATGACAGAAGATAAGCAGAACAGAACTGTCTATCAATTCTACACCTCTGAGAAAAGCAGGTCAACAAACTTTCTAACACTAATATATAAAATACAGCAATGGGTTTCAGTGCATCAAATTTTCTGTTGAAGAAATTAACCATAACAGCCTCTTCAAAGGGGCAGAGAAACCCATAAGACAGTGTTGCAATTCAGTAATAAAACCAATATCACAATTTTCAAAATTTACTTCTACAAAAACTGATTGCCAGCTTATTAAAGACTGCACCTGCACAGACCAACTCAGTCTAAGTATTAGAACTAAAGTGGCAGTAAACAAATGACTTTATTTTGCATGAATTCAAAGACATATAAACCTAACTGCTGTGCTCATTCATATCTATCTGCAACAGAAGCCTTCTAAATCATTTACTTTATTTACAGTTAATTAAAAATTCAGTTTTTAAGGGCAGTTAGTTTCTTGTTTACAAAAAAAATGGATCTATGATATATGCAAATAAACTAATTGAAAACAATTTAAATGAGTGCACAAATAGCTAAAAAAATAAAAATCCTGTAAATACGGTCTGTTTTCATTTATATAAATTGTATACTTGCCTATGTCATAAGTGATAATTTAATAAAGTTGTCTCTTGTTTAAAAAACAGTAATTTTTAGAATAATTCATGCAGAAAAAAAGTTTGGAGGAGGAATGAGGTTTAACAAAAGACAGTCACTAAATAACTTAAATAATGTTACTAAGACTATATGATATATGAGGGTCTATATTAGCTATTGTGATATAAAGCTTACAAAACCGAACTGTCAGAACAGCGATTTTTTCCAAGGGGAAAAAAATCATTGTCCCAAAAAAAAAAAAATAAAAAGCCCATTAAAACATGAGATTAAGTGGGGGGCTTCACCCCCCCACCCCACCCAACATGGGAGGCTGTGCCCGCCACACCCCCTACTTATATATACCAACTCCGAGACCGCACTACAGTGCCGAAAATGGCAAAGTACCGAAGCGGCCAAGCAAATTCTTTCCCAGGGAAAGAATTCACTTACATGCCGCTTCGATATTATGCAGTTTCGGTTTTGTCAGTTTGACCAAGACGCATTCCAAAACATACATCTTCGGTCTGCTGATAGGAACCCAATATATATGACAATACATGTGATGTATAAGGCTTGTAAATGTAAACTTGTTAATATGGTTTGCTTGCTTTTATATGAATGTAAGTTTATCTATGTTACAAGTACTACTTCAATAAAGGTGTTGAAAAAATAAATAAAAATCCCTTTGTCAAAATTCATACGAGCCATTTTCTATGCCATTCTACAATCTAGGGCATCTGCTTAGCCGGTACCTATGCCCCCCTGTTGAAATTGCTATAAGCACTTTCATTACTCAGATAAATGACTGTTTTACACAGTTGTACATACTACTCACTGCCATGTTTATTATCAAAAGTATCATTAACAGTGTTAGACTCTACACTGACTGTTTACATATATTTGTTGTAAATCCTCATTTCCTTTAATTAACACTTACCTGTGATGTCATACTTTGTTCTATGAATTCTTTTTTTTTCTTAGAATTCTTATATTCAAATTTAAATCAAAGTGTGATATAATAGCTTTTTTTGATGATTTATCCATTTGCCTTTGGACCAGAGAGATTACTAAAAAGGGTCTGAGAACCAGCTCATTCTCCTAGGCAACAAGCTATAAATAAATATGATGAAAATACAGACAACTGAAGCAGATCTTAATAAACTACCTACATGAGAAAAGGGTCCATTTTCAAAAAGTGGCCTAATTTGGGCATACATGTATTTAGACAGGGTGGAGTCCACTTGTCAAGACAAGGGAAGAGATTTTTTAAACACCTTTATTAAATTATCACTTAAGACATGGACAAACATATATTAACAAAAAAGAAAAAACATTTAAACATTTTTTTCCAATTAAATACAATATACATCACATACATTTTCTTTGCTACTATCATCAGTCCAACTTAAAAAAATTCTTGAATTCTTGTCTTCCCTTAAATTTCACTCTTCCTACTCCTGAACATTTTATGTATTATTCCCCACAATTTCCATTTACTTCAATGTAATTTGCACCTTCCTTTTTCCTAAAGATCCCTCTTCCAGTTCATTTATCTCTTTTATAATATTCAATACCTCAAATACAGTTGGTGTAGACTTTGATTTCCATTTTCTAGTAATTGTTTTTTTTTTTTTTTGGCAGTCAATGGAGTGAAACTTATTAAGGCTTTACTATGTTTAGGAAATTCAGAGCATGTATACTGGTTCAAAAGAATAATTTCCTTATTTACAGCCATTTGCTCACCCAGTATTTCTGACAGAGTACTCTGTAAGGAATTTTTACAATCTGTCAACTCATTACACTCCCATAACACGTTATTAGTTACCTCTTTCTTCCCCATCACACTTCCAATATCTGCTATCTACCTGAGAAAAGTCTTTGAAGTCTGCTTGGGGTATAAAAATACTTAAGCAAACACTTCCAAGCAAAGATCCTAATCCTTCTGGATTTGAATGCATATTTGGGAGACATATGTCTTCTTGTTTTCTTGTAAATTGCTTTTCCAGTCTCTCTTCCCAGTCTTTTCCTAACCTTCTTTGACTGATTCTTAGAGTTATCATTCAATATTTCATATGCCCTACTAATTATCATTATTTAACAGCTGCTTCTGTTCTAGATTCAACTAAAAGCTCTATAAGGGCAGGAAAATTTCCCCTCTTTCCCTCCCAGATAAATTTCTTCAATTCTTTATTAATTGTTGTACACAGCTTCTCCTCTGGTTGATAAAAGTATGCCTGACACATATGCAAGACTAAAGGGACTAAAAGCATTTTCACTGCTTGTATCTTACTATCCATACCCATAAATAAGAGCTTCCAGTTTCACAGATTTTTCATTATCTTGTATTAGCCTCTTCACACATATCCTTATCTATCATAGAACCTTTTTAATCCATACTCCTAAATACTTCATCTTATCATGTCCCCATAAGTATGGGTATTGCTGAACCAGTTCATGTGTGGCTACATAATTTATGGCTACAGCCTTTGTTTTATCTTCATTAATTGTATATCCTGAAAAAAACTGAAACTATCTCACAATATTTCACAACACTGAGATGTCCTTTTCTGGATTTATCAGGTATAAAATAATATCAACTGCGAATAAAGCCAGTGTTTCTTAATTGCCATACCAATTATTACCTCACATTTCTGAGCCTCTTATTTTCTTTGCCAATGGCTCTAAATATAAAACAAATACACGTGAAACAGGACATCCTCACCTGGCTCCTCTTTTCAAACGCAGCTTATTTCTTGCCTTCGATCCTTCATATATCCTTCTAATTAACCTTATTATTGTATCAGGGCATGCATATGCTTCTATTGCCCTACTCATAAAATCCCACCTTATTCGGTCAAATCTTTTCTTTGGATCAAGACCCACCAACAACAGAGGTATTTTCCTTACATTCTACTTCCATCCTGATCATCATTGTTCTGTCAAATGCTTGCTTCCCTTCCACAAAATCACAATGATCCATATCTATCAATTGTGACAATACCTTTGCCATTCACTTAGCTAGTATACAGACAAACACTTTATAATCATAATTTAAAATTTAAATGGGTCTTTAAGAAGCTGGGTCTTTAGGAAACACAGCCACCACAGCTTTCTTCTAAAATGTTGCGGGTTCCCCTCCTTTTAAAATACCATTAAACAAAATGTTCTCAATTTTTATCACTTTCTTCCATGGAGTACCAGCTGTTCCTGGAGACTTGCCTGAAGACTGATTATACATCACTGCTTTTATCTTATCACCTCCTGTTTTAACTATTAGTTGCAGAGCTTTGTCTACCTCTAACCTTAGCATAATCAAGTCTTCCATAAATGTTTCCATTTGTACTCTTTCTTGATTTCCATATTTCTCTGCTTTATAATTTTCATAAAATTTCCAGAAAATCTCTAAAACCTCTACAGGATCTCTGGTTATTTATTTATTTATTTATTTATTTTGTTATAGGTTCCCTAATTTGGCAACAACCTTTCAATGTTCTGTTGCCTAAGTTATTGTGCTAAAAGTTTTTGTGCTGAAGTTATCAAAAAATAGTTGCTTAACTGCAATCTTTCTAAACTCATGCATATTATCCAGATAATCCCTTATTTTTCTCTTTATCACTCTGTATTTGCTCCTCCTCCACTTGTACTGTGAGAGTTCCCTTATTCTGCAATAGGTTAACCTTTGACTCCAAAAAAGTGGTAATAACAGGAACCAAGAATCACAAATAGCACTAGTACTCCAACAAAATAATAGTATCTGCCCTGAGAGAGCACAGGGTGACGCACTAGAGATGCAAACTAAGTCAGGAAGCCAAAAAGTAAACCACTCATCAAAAATCACCCAAGGGTGACTGTCAGTTGAAGGGCAAATAACAGATAAATCCAAAAGACTCCAAGAAATACTTACCAAAAAACTTAATAAAGAACAAAAAAATGAGACTGTTTAGTACTTTCATCCAAATGATCTGCAGGACTTCATCAGAACTAAACTGCTTCCAGAATCCAGTTTTAATTTATATCACACTCAAAAACTTCATTGGTCAAAAAGTCAATTAGGACATAATTGGTTGATTAATGCTTAAATGATGCTGGTTAAAAAAAAACACATCATTAGAATAGATAATCTGAGTTTAAAAAACATATATTTTGAAATATATTAAAAATGAATGGCTAATAATATAATTTAATTCATAAATCTGCACCCCTTAAGTACTGATGCAACAGATATCAAATCATTTGGCAGTGGTTCTATGATGGCTTCCAGTGATAGCTGGCAGTACAGTTCCCTATACAACAATCTATTTTCCCACTGGTCACCCCTTGGGTCTCTGGATATTTGTTCCAGAACAAAAAAAAAGTAAAACATCTATTCTTACAAGACCTAAGGTATTCTGCTAAGGTTTTACTATCCACATTGTTGAATATATCATACATGTGTTGATATGTGTGTTTCTTTAAAGCTCTCTCCATTTTACCAATAAAAAATCAGCTACAGGTTCCACATACTACTATGTATATCACCCCGGAACTCAGACAAGTGTAATATTGATGGACCCGTAATTGCTCCTAGAAACTAACTAAATCTCCTCAACATGTGCAATGTAGGGACACTGTTTACAAGCACTGCATTTGTATGTACCAACTCTTCATGGGTTTCCTAAATTATTCCAAGCTGCTTTATTTTCATACATATTTTTTAAGTTTTTAGCTTTTTGTATATAAAAGTGGGATGGTCTACAAAAACCTTCAAGATCATAGACAGTCTCTTAAACATATTTCAATACTTAATTATGATTTCCCTTCTAAATTTGGTATCTTGACTATATTCCAAACAAAATGCTTTAACAAAAGGTTTATTATCTATACAGTTATGAGGTTGGCTGTTCACATCTACCTGCTGTTGATTATTATGATTAAGTTCATTAATAATAAGAACATAACTATTACCCGATCCAGACATAACATCAGCCATGATCTCCCCACAACAAGGAGTCTGGATAACCTCTTTGAAGAAACTAATTCTTTATGAACTCCCATTCATCCACAAAGTCCTCATAACAGGAAGTCATATATGCTGCCTGCATACACTGATCCTTGATATAATGTCCCTTTTTTGGTGAAAGGGGTGTTGACTAGTAAAATACAAGTAAGAATTAGAATATGTAGGTTTACGGTATATTCTAGAAATGAATTTACTATGCTCATAATTTTTAAAAACAGCAACATCTAATTATTGTAATTCATTGTCATGAATTTGATATGTAAATTTAAAAAATGCAGTGGCATCCTCAGTTTGTACCTCTACTGTATCATCATGTTCTCTCCGATGTTAGGAAATGTTCTTTTGTTGGAATACTTTAACCTTTCTCGGCATCTCTAAGTAATTTCTATAACTTCTTAACCACATCTCTTTCCCGTTTATTTCAACCATGTTTTTACATTCTATTTTCATTTTATCCAGACACTAGCTATGACTTCTGAATATATTTCTATCTTCCTTAATAACTCTTGAATTATTTCCACAACTCATTTTTTAAATTCCTTTCTTTTTTAACACGTAGGTGGGAAAGTGTCTTATTTTTACTTCATTTCCCTGCATTTTTATCTTAATTTTTATTGGTACATTATCAGTAACACTTATTGGATATGTGTTAAACCTTTCAATTAATGCACGTGTTCTTCTAAAATATAATTTCTATCTAGTCTAGCACAGTTATTGTACCCTCGGGAATAATAGTACATTCTGTCCGAGTTCCTATTACTAAATTCACATCTTCCATACCAAATATTTTCATAAATTTCTTCAGAAATCTACCTTCTTTTGCTATATTGTCCCTTCTAGGTCCCCCTGATATGTCCTCGCTGCTGCAAATCCAATGCCAGTCCCCACATATAAAGAATATTCCCTGCTGAAAGCTGATAATTTTTCCCCAAAATTTCTTAAGTTCCACAACAGCAGTTTTTAGTGGAACATAAATACATGCCATTGTAATTCTTCTCCCTTGCCAACAGCCCCCTACTACTACAAATCTACCATTTTTGCCTTTTTTTCTTCATCTATCTTGAATGGTCTGGTCTCCTCATTAAACAAATGTCAAATAAATAAATAAACAAATAAATAATTTATTATGCATGCTGCGAGATGGCCGGTCCGTGGAAAATCGTCTTACATTGATACCTGTCCTTGGTGCAAAAAAGGTTGGAGACCACTGTTCTAGTCAACTCCTGTGCTTTTTGCCATCATCACTCTTTCTCTTTTATTTCAAACCTATTTTTAAATTCTACCACTACTAGGGCTCCTTTAGCAATTATTATAAGAACTCCCCCCTTTCCTTTGTCCCTAATATTCTGAATAGCCATCCTGAAATGCTTTCTTTGTCATATTCACATGCTCACTTCTTTCCAAATGTGTCTTCTGTAACACTGCTATCTGCATGTGATATTGTTTAACATAATTTAGTACTTACCTTTTTGTCTATACCTGTGAGGCCATTTATTTTTCAAAATATGTTTAGTATAGCCATTATTATTCCCACCTGTTGTATATGACAGCTTTTATATCTATTTCCAGCTTTTGTGTTACATACAGCCACTAACGTTTGTAATGTTGATCCTTTATATAGTTGTTTCATGTCATCTCCATTTGAACCTATGTCACATTTTACAAGATCTTGTTTTAATGAAAACACTCAAAACTTGGTTAGATCCAGTTTTGAGTTTTTCTGATCATATCAACCAATTGGTTAAAGACAATTATAAAAAACACAGGCTTCAAAAAAATATATAATGTCTCAGAAATCAGAACTGATGGCATCACTGTTTTATAAGTTGAATTAGACCCAAACTAGAGTATGCTACAGTAATATGGAAACCTTATAAGAAAACTAGTATGAACAAACTAGAAAGAATACAAAAAAATATATCACAGGCATCTATGGATGAGAAAGTTTAAATTATGAAAGATTAAAATATCTGAACTGGTACAGTGCCTCATATAAATATTTAGGAGACTTTATTCGGGTATATAGGAGATTTTGAGACAACTACCTTTGGAAATGTTTGGTATTATCAAACAGTAGGAGATAATCATCATACAACCCAAGGGGGAAGTCATAAAGGAAAGAAAGAGAGACAATAATTGGTGCTCTGAAAGAGTAGCTGGCACCTGAAACAACCAAATGATATTGAAGTAAAAACTAGTTTAGATATTTTAACAACGTAGATACTTAATATAAGGATAACTGTTTTGGTGCTTTGGTAGGCTAGAAGTATATTACTGCTCATACCTGAAATATTTGTATGTGTGTATCTATGTATGCCTTAAAGATAATTACTTGTTAACTTTTTTTACTGCTAGCAAGAAGTATTCTGTGTATATTAATATTCTTGGTAAACCTCTAAGCATGGTCAACTTTATAATTAAGAAGAAAACAAATAATCCCAATGAACGACCAGGACACTCCAACTTTATTCACCACAAGATGATCCAGTGGTGTGTGGTGAATAAAGCTGGCGTGACCTGGTCGTTCGTTGGGATAATTTGTTTGTCTTCTTAGTTTATTTACCCTTTTTGGGTTCATTTTGTCAACTTTAAAATTAAGGTTGGAGTCTTCTGCAAATAAGGAAACATGAGATCAAAATATTCTAACTGTAACTATATATGTGCCACTCCCAGTACTGTGCATGACCACAGATAAAACAGGTAATATTATTTTCTACACATTT